>NC_132853.1:36050746-36360896 GCF_048164855.1 Canis lupus baileyi
GTCTCTGCCTTTCTCTGTGTCTCTCGTGAATAAATAAATAAAATCTAAAAAAAAAAAAAAAAAAAAAAAGATTACAACTGAGTCTGAATTTAAGTCTGAACCACCCAAGGGAGGCTTCAGGGAAGAGGCAGCATTTTGAGTGTGCCTTGACAGGTGAGTCAACATCCCACAGGCAGCAGGTGGAGCATCCTAAAAGAGCAGGAGAGAGGGAAAAGGCAACCCCAGGGCTGGTCCTCCAGGCCTTACCTAATTCTTGCACTATTACTGTTTCCATTTGACACAGGAAGGCACTGAAGATCAGAGAGTTAGTTATGGTCACAAGAGCCGCTTGTTGAGTGCTCCCTTCCAACCAGAGCCTGCGCTAAGTCCCTGATACACGTCTCATTTAATCCTCTCAAAGGCACTAATGAGAGGTAGATGTTATGAGGATCATGTTCCAGACAGGGAAACTTAAGTTCAGAGAGCTTAAGGAGGCTGTTGAAAGTCAGGATTCAAGGGCAAGGCTGTCTGACCTCAAACCAGTGTTGTTGTTTCAAAGATTTTAAACATTTATTCATGAGAGACACACATAGAGAGGCAGAAACATAGGCAGATGGAGAAGCAGGATCCTTGCGGGCACCTGATGTGGGGCTTGATCCCAGAACCCCGGGATCACGACCTGAGCCGAAGGCAGACGCTCAACCACTGAACTACGCAGGCATCCCAAACCAGTGTTCTTGATCACTACCTCATACTCTCTCTCAAAGAGGCCTACTCAATTTCATGGGGCTATTCTTTTAAGTGGCAGAGTGGAACATTAATCAAGGGCTTATAATCAACGTGTCAGATGCTGTTCTAAATCCTTTACATGTTTTAACTCACCTAGCTGAAGCAGAGACTATAATTATCATTGCCAAATGGAGACACTGAGGCCAAGCAAGAGTAAGTGATTTGCCTAAGGTTGTTGCCAAGTGGTCCGGATCCAGGGTTTGGCCTCTTGACCACGATACTCTACTAGCCTGCCTACTCTATGGGGACCCAAGGTGTGGGGTTGTCAAATCTTGGGGCCAGGGACAGACCCAGTAGTGCAGAGATGTAGGGGTTTGTGAGGTATATGAGGGAGCTGGGATAAGGAAGGACACCTCCTGGAGTACCTGAGTGGCTCAGTAGTTGAGCATCTGCCTTTGGCTCAGTCATGATCCCAGGGTCCTGGGATTGAGTCCCTCATTGGGCTCCCCACTGGGAGCCTGCTTCTCCCTCTGCCTATGTCTCTGCCTCTCTCTGTGTCTCTCATGAGTAAATAAATAAAATCTTAAAAAAATAAAAGGAAGGATTCCTCAAGCACAGGGGACATGTGATGTTTTCCTCTGCTATTTTCTCAGAAGGAATTCAATGCTGAGTTCCCAGTTACTGAGCAAATAACGCCTCCCTCACAGTGTGTTTTGTCAAAGTGTTTTTTTTTTTTTTTTTTTTTTTTAAATTAGCAAATACAGCCACTTTGAAACAGGGGCTCCTTTGTGTATGGCCATTCCATCCTGAACACAAGGTCTGGTCTGAAATAGGGGCTCCTTTTTCCCTTGTGTCTGGGGCTGCTGGTCTGCCTGCTGGAGCTTTCCTGAATGTCTAGCATAGTCCTCCAGGGAGAGTCAGGGACCACTCTGTTAAGAAGGATGGAGGGCAAGACAGGACCGTACAGGGGAGATGGCTGGTGTGGACATGGTCAGAGATGGAATTAAGCAGTGGGAAGGAAACTGTCCTTGGCTCTGGCCCCTAATACATCTATTCAAGTTATTTTTTTTAAAGATTTTATTTACTTATTCGTGAGAGGCACACAGAGAGAGGCAGAGACGTAGGCAGAGGGGGAAGCAGGCTACCTGCAGGTGGAGCCCGGTGAGAGACTCAATCCCAGGACCCAAGGATCATGACCTGAGCCAAAGGTAGATGCTCAACCACTGAGCTACACAGGCGTCCCTCTATTCAAGTTCTTTGGTACCAGTTGTAGGTTTCCTGGCTCAAAGGAGAATAATGGCAGGTTTATGGGGATGAAAACTGTAGGGAGACACAGAGCATTAATAACTAAGCACATGCAGTCTAATGTTGTGGACTGTCTGAACTCAGATCCCAATTCTGTTACTGTACGACTGTAGGCAATTTACTGAACCTCTCTCTGCCTTGATGTGCCATCTGTAAAATGGGTATATTAATGATATCTTTAATCACTAATTGTTCATACATTAATGATTAATGGCTTGTTATGGGGATTAAAATGACCCAATATGGGCAGCCCCGGTGGCTCAGCGGTTTAGCGCCACCTTTGGCCTGGGGCGTGATCCTGGAGACCCAGGATCGAGTTCCCGTTGGGCTCCCTGCATGGAGCCTGCTTCTCCCTCTGCCTGTGTCACTGCCTCTCTCTCTGCGTCTCTCAAGAATAAATAAATAAAATCTTAAAAAAATAATTTTTAAAAAGTAGATATTATATAGTTGATGGGGAACAACAACAACAAAACAACCAATCCGATTGCTCAAGTTATATTAACAGAGACTGAAGTTGGCTACAGGAAGAATTTCGCCACAACAAAGGGTGTGAAGCCCAGAGCAAATTGTAAAAGCTGCTGGGTTCTTCCCAAGGGCGAGTTTTATCTCAGGGGTGGTCATTTCTGGAGGCAGGAGACTGGAGGACTTGCCCGGGATGGTGATGGGCGTGGCTGTTTGGCTTCCTGAATCCATGGCAGTTGATAAACAAATGCTCTGTTTGGCTGTGCCCCGGGGTTTACAAGCAGGAGATGAGGGCCTGCATTGCCAAGATGCCCATTTATAGCAGTTTCTGGACCCGGGTCCATTTCTGTTTTACAAGTACTCCCGAGATCCTGCCTTAAGTCTCCTTACTGCTTAACAGTGACCGTGACCATTGTTTCTCTCCAGCTGAGTGGGGAGGCTGAGTTGTGGGAGAGGGGGCGCTGCGTGGGGTGGCAGGGATGAGTCCCCATGGTGGCGATGATGGGGATGGACCTGGATCTGGGCGGCTTTATTTATTTATTTTTTTAAGATTTTATTTATTTATTCATGAGAGACATAGAGAGAGAGAGAGAGGCAGAGACACAGGCAGAGGGAGAAGCAGGCTCCACGCAGGGAGCCCCACGTGGGACTCGATCCCAGGTCTCCAGGATCACACCCTGGGCTGCAGGCGGTGCTAAACCGCTGTGCCACCGGGGCTGCCCTGGGCGGCTTTAGAAGGATTTGTCCTGGGGAGCCTGGGTGGCTTAGACTTAAGCCTCTGTCTTCAGCTCAAGTCATGATCTCAGGGTTCTGGGATCGAGTCCCGAATCGAGCTCCCTGCTCAGTGAGGAGTTTGCTTCTCTCTCACTCTCCCTCTGCCTGCCACTCCCCCTACTTGTGCTCTATCAAATAAAGAAATAAAATCTTAGAAAAAAAAAAAAAGAGGATTTGTCCTGACTTGAAAGTAGGCTGGCAAAGAAAGGGTTACTGGATGGGGTGGCAAGTGATGAGGCTAAGCAATTCTTATCTTCAGGAAAGTTTCAGGGTCATTGTCACTTGCAGGGACTTTCCTGGACTATGAATTTAATTGCAGAGGACAGAATGGCTGGGTGAGAGGAAGTCAGGCTCTGCTCCACACCCACCCCTCCCACTCTCCCACAATGGGATTGGCTGTTTCCCCAAACAGTAGTGTTAACAAACGTAAACCCTGCTGCACCCTGCCTGCTGCGGCCCCACCACCTTCCTCAACCTCACCAAGCCTTGGTTCCCTCCTCTGTAGAAAGTGGTAACAACAGCACTGACTTACAGTAAACACTCAATATGTGTTGGATTTAAATAATATGATAATGATGAGTACTGGGGTCTTTGTAGAGAATCTCTTTTTGGGGCACAGACCCTGAGCTGGTCGGAGGTGTTAAGGCAGAGGACAACCTCTCAGGGAGCAGATGTTGAAGATGGGTGACAAAGGATGTGAAATATTGACGCAGGGAAGAGCGCCTGGTGTTTGTGCAGGCCAAATGGGTGCAGCAGCTTCCGTGGGCGGAGGGGCAGGAAAGCACCCCAGGGCCGCAGGGCCATACTCCCACAGGCTTCCCCAGGGGAGCCTCAGCCCCTCAGGGAGGACTTGGAGAAAGAGGCTCAGGCTGGGAATCAAGGCAGGCACCTTACCTGTACCTACGCATCTAAAGAAACTGGTCTTTGTTTTAAGCGCGAACCTCCCCCCACCCCCATGGAAATGTTGGTAGTGATTGTGTTTGCTTGCTAGAACTATACTCGACTTTTTTCTCTCCACTTCATGCATTTCAAGTGTTCTTTAATGAGTATGTATTGGTTTGGAAAAAGGGAGAAAGTAGGTGCATTTGCATGTCTTTTTATGTTGGCAAATTGAACCCCAGTAAAAAAAATATACACAAATTTTTAAAAAAGAATAAACTAAAAGAATATAATACCAAAAAAAAGATTTTTAAAAAAGATTTTATTTATTTATTCATATATAGAGAGAGGCAGAGACACAGGCAGAAGGAGAAGCAGGCATCATACAGAGAGCCCGACGTGGGACTCGATCCAGGGTCCCCAGGATCACGCCCCGGGCTGCAGGCAGCACTAAACCGCTGCGCCACTGGGGCTCCCCAAAGATTTTTTTTTTTTTCAAAAAAAGATTTTCACAGAGAGAGAGAGAGAGAGAGAACAAAAGCAGGGGGAGCAACAGAGGGGGAGGGAGAAGCAGGATCTCAGCTAGCAGGGAGCCCAATTCGGGGCTCATCCCAGAACCCTGGGATCACGACCTGAGCTGAAGGCAGATGCTTACCCAACTGAACCACTCAGATGTCCCCTGCATGTCTGTTCAATTCTGAAAATCAAAGGTTTCTTTCCAGCCCTACCTTCCCAATATTTGACACTACGGATTGAACCCCTTTCCTGAAGCTGTTTTCTTACTTGACTTTCAGTTGCTTCTCTCCTGGCTCTTCTTCCCTTCTTGGATGGCTGGCCAACCCCTTAAGTTGATCTTATTCAGAGTCTGTCCTCAACTTACCCTTATGATAGTCACAGAGAGAGAGAGAGAGAGAGGGAGGCAGAGACATAGGCAGAGGGAGAAGCAGGCTCCATGCACCAGGATCCCGATGTGGGATTCGATCCCAGGTCTCCAGGATCGCGCCCTGGGCCAAAGGCAGGCGCCAAACCGCTGCGCCACCCAGGGATCCCCATGTCCTCAACTTATCCTGTCCCTCTTCTCCACCCTATGTCAACAATGACTTTCAGCCCCAACCCAGCCCTTTGCTGAAACATTTCTCCCACGGCCTCCTGTATAAATAACCAAGTTCAATAATGTGGACCCAGCTCTGTTTCTGTATGTGAGACATTCTTCTGTGAGTCAATGGGTGACTTTTGCAAATTTAGCATAATTCCCTGGAGACTTCAGTCAAGTTACTGCATGGATCTGGTTTCTTCCTTTTTATTGCTAATATTCCATCATGTGTCTTTTTCTTTTTAAAATATTTATTATTTGAGAGAGAGTGAGGGGGGAAGGGCAGAGGGAGAGGGAGAATCCAAGCGAAGTGTGCACTGGGTTTAGAGACCAACGTGGGACTTGATCTCACGATCCTGAGATCACGACCTGAGCTGAAACCAAGAGTTGGATGCTTAACCAAATGGGCCACCCAGGCAAGCATCCCTCCATCCTGTGTCTTTTTACTGCATCCCTCCCCAATTTTCTTCCACCTATGGGACTCTCATCTTTCACTATTTGATTCAAATCGCGCCTTCCCACCCTCAGCATATTACACATTGTTACAATTGTTATATGCTCGGCTCACACCTATTCTTTCTCTCCCCATCCTCACAGTGAGTTAGAGTAGCCATGATGGTGGGGTTCGGCGGGGGTACTGTACCCACTCCTTTTTTTTTAATTTTTATATATTTATGATAGTCACACACACACACACACAGAGAGAGAGAGAGAGGCAGAGACACAGGCAGAGGGAGAAGCAGGCTCCATGCACCGGGAGCCCGACGTGGGATTCGATCCCGGGTCTCCAGGATCACGCCCTGGGCCAAAAGCAGGCGCCAAACCGCTGCGCCACCCAGGGATCCCATACCCACTCCTTCTGTCACAGATGAACAAGGAGTGAGCACTGGTTCACCATAGCGGGGAAACTGAGCTCCTCCCTCAGAGAATCTTGAAGTGAACTAAGATTCCTATTCATTCAAATCTATTTTTTTTAAACAGTAGCTTAAAAACCCAGAGCTAGGGCAGCCCCAGTGGCACAGTGGTTTAGCACCACCTGCAGCCCGGGGTGTGATCCTGTCTCTCTCTCTCTCTGTGTCTCTATGAATAAATAAAATCTTAAAAAACAAAAACAAAACCCAGAGCTACTGGGGGCACCTGGGTGGCTCAGTGATTGAGTTTCTGCCTTTGGCTCAGGTCCTGTGATCCAGTCCCCCATCAGGCTCCTCGCAGGGAGCCTGCTTTTCCCTCTGCCTATGTCTCTGCCTCTCTGTGTCTCTAATGAGTAAATGAATGAACTCTTAAAACAAAAAACAAAAAACCCAGAGCAATAGGCAGCAACCATTTTACATCACATGGTCCAGGAGGCAGAGTAGGCCTATAGCAGGAAAGAGAAGCACGGAATCAGACGCAAAGCAGCAGGAGGACATAGCACAAGGGATGTTTCTGCGCCACCCAGAGCTCCAGGCCGGAATGCTGGGAGTCCTGAAGCCTGGGGATCCCAGACGCTCTTACATCCTGATAACCACCATGCTTCCCCACCCTCACTCCTATCCCTTGTGCTCAAATGAGTGTATTAGATGTGATTCACCTAGATTATAGTCTTTCAGGACAGAAACTGGTTTCTTTTTCCTTTCTTAAAAGAAAAAAAAAACCTTTTAATTTTGCATTCACAGAAAGTTGCAGAGATGGTAGAAAGATGTCTCCTGTCCACTTCACTCACTTTCCCCTAATGGTTACATTTTTTATGTCACTAGGACAATACAGAAGCCAAGCAAATACGTCGGTACAGTGTGTGTGTAGTTCTCCTTCTGAACTGTGGCTTTGTTTTAACCACGAAAGCAAGAGGGAAGGCTTCAGTGGGGACAGCACAGAGGCCCCTGGAATGGGACTCTCAGTCCCCTCTTTTTGTATTCTAGTACTTCTGCTTAAAAGTTATTTGCATTCTGGGCCCCTGCTCCCTCTCCCTTGGTAGAGACCCTCAATACAATCCCATTTTTGCCTGCCATTTCTCTCCCTCAACCTCTTCAAAAGCAGTCTTGTAAGGCATCATTGACTTGGGCTTTTATCACACCTTTTTTTTTTTTTCAAAGATTTTATTTATTTATTCATGAGAGACACACAGAGAGAGGCAGAGACACAGGCAGAGGGAGAGGCAGGCTCCATGCAGGGAGCCAGGTGCGGGATT
Source organism: Canis lupus baileyi (assembly GCF_048164855.1). NCBI lineage: Eukaryota > Metazoa > Chordata > Mammalia > Carnivora > Canidae > Canis > Canis lupus. The sequence continues at coordinate 36,058,135 of NC_132853.1, forward strand.
CATCCCCAGATCCCGGGTTGGGATCATGACCTGAGCAGAAGGCAGACACTCCATCACTGAGTCACCCAGGTGCCCTTATCACACCTTTGTTAACACCTGGGTCCCACAGCCCTTGTGTCCTCAGTCTATGAGAAGACTTTCCTTATCTTTGTATCTTCAGATTGCTTTTGTGGGTGGCTCTTTTCCCCATCAGATTAGGAGTCCCCTGAAGCCTGAGACTCTCTCCCCCAGCAGTTTAAGAGTTCCCTGAGGGCAGAGAGAATGTCTTCATTAATCTTGTAGATACCTCTAGGGAAGAACTTTTCTATTTTTTAAATTCCTGGCCCAGGCTAGTTCTGCACACTGTGGGTGCTCAATAAATGTTGATTGACTGAGTAAACAATAGACGGGAGTCCCCAGAGTGTCGTATTCTTTCTTTCCACAGGGAGAAAATAATAACATTAGGCAGAGCAGGCTGGATACCTTAATATGATTATCTGAAATTTGTGGCTGGTGACTCTCTCCCCTAACTTTATTGGGTACATTTATCTCTACAGAATAGATATTCCCAGAGACCACTAATGCTGCTGGCCAAATGGTGAACTACTAATAATTGCCCCGACCCTGTTTGTCTCGATTCCATCACATCTGAAGCTGCTGCCTGCTTCCAGCCCGATAGGGGGAGAATCCAACGCTGTTGTGGCTGCCAGTGGGTTGTACTAAAGTATATGCTAACCAAGTTCAATATGTGGACCCAGCTCTGTGTCTGTATGTAAGACACTGCCGTGAGTCAATGGATGACCTTAGCAAGTTTTTTAACCTTTTAAAAATACAACTTGAGATAGGATTCATATAGCGTACAATTCATTCATTTAAAGTGTGTAATAAAAAAAATAGCTTGTAGTATATTGAGTCGTGCAACCATCTCCATGATAAATTTTAGAACATTTTCTTTATCCTCAAGAGACACTCCATACCCACGAACTTTGACTCTCCAATTTCCCCCAACCCTCAGCCTTAGGAAAACACTCCTCTATTTTGTTTCTACAGATTTGCCTATCTTGGATGTTTCATATAAATGGAATCATATACTATCTGGTCTTTTGTGATGGGCTTCTTCCGCTTAGCATGTTTTCAAGGTCCTTCCATGTTGTGACATATTAGTACTCAATTCCTTTTTTGTTAAGTAGGCTCCATGCCCAGCAGAGAGCCCAAAATGGGGCTTGAACTCACAACACTAAGATCAGAGTTGGATGCTTAACCAATTGAGCCACCCTGGTGCCTCTCCTTTAAAAAAAAAAAAAAATTCTTAAGTAATCTCTACGCTCAGTGTGGGTCTCAAAGTCACAACCCCAAGATCAAGAATCACATGCTCCATTGACTGGCAGACACCCCTCAATCCCTTTTCTTGGCAAATAATCTCTTATCCTCTAGATATACCATATTTTATTTACCCATTCCTCAACTGATGGGAATTTGGGTTGTTTCTACTTTTAGGGCAAGTTATTTCTCCATGTTTCAACTTATTCATCTATAAAGATGGGAGTTCATAGCTGCCTGCTACAGAGATTACTGAGAGTAGACATGGGATGTAGGAACACAGTCACATGAAACCCTACATGCATGTAGAGACATTATATTTATATTTACAGGAGAGCAAGTGAGAGTGCTGGGGCTTGCGTAACTTCTCCAGAGTTTGTGGCTCGTTGTTGGTTACACCTTAGGGCAATTAGTTGAGTGTCTCTGGGTCAGATCCCCATGTATAAACCATTTTGCTTTTTTCCTAGGTGACGGCCTGCCATCTCTCAGCCCAGGGCCTGTCATCTCATTACCATTTGTTGCTAGGAGACCAGGTTAGAGCTTAGCTCTGTGCAATCCACTGCCACTGCAGAAAATCACCAAAATCATAGGGGAAAGATATTTAAACATCAAGGCAGTTTCATTTCATCCTGTTTTTTAGCAAGACCAGGGAAAAGGGCTGAAGCCACAGGTGTTCGGAGCGGCGGGGCGGGGGGGGGGGGCAGGTTTACGTAATACTTTGCCAACTCACTTTTTTTTTTCCACTTTACTGATTTTATTTTTAAGATTTTATTTATTCATGAGAGAGAGAGAGAGAGGCAGAGACATAGGCAGAGGGAGAAGCAGGCTCCATGCAGTGAGCCCGACGTAGGATTTGATCCTGGGTCTCCAGGATCACGCCCTGGGCCGAAGGCAAGCACTCAACCGCTGAGCCACCCAGGAATCCCTCACTTTACTGATTTTAATTCGCTCTCTCTCACCACTCTCTCACACACACACGTGTGCCAGGTGACTTTTCCCCACCACCCATCACTTAAGTGTGCTAAGTAATGCAACCATTTTAATATTAGACCAGAAGTGAATTAGGAAGGAAAACTTGTTGCCATAATAAGTACAAAGATTCTAAAATCCAATTTAGACATAAATAGTTTGCTCCCATAACTTCCTGCTCCTTTTTGCAGGTATTTTATAGCCCTAACGTGTGGGTACAAGGAGGTTAGAGGGGAAAGGCTGGGGTGAGAAATGGATTATATAAGAATGATTGTTTCCTTTCAGTAGGAGCTGCCTGGAGCAGAATTTCCCCTTCAAAGCCTTGGTAAGAGCAGCTGGGGATAATGAACAGTGGTTAAAGATGCTTTGTTTTACATCCAGCAAAAAGGATCATTAACACATTGGTTTTTTACCAAGCCGGTGAAGGGCTCCTGCTGCTGTTGATAATCATGGTAACCCTCAGGGTAACAGGGGCAAAGGGGGTGGGTAATTCACCAGAAAATGGTATTCACTGATTTGGATTATGTGCACCACTGCTCTTCTCCATTCATGTGCTTAATTAAGAGCTGACTAGTACAAAATAAATGAAACTGAACTTCTTCACCAGAACGAATTGGGGAGCAGCAGAAATTCTGCAGAAAGGAAGAGGATCTGCCAGGAAAATGGTGGTACTATCTCTTCATTACACGTCTGTGCTACAGTTAGCCTTAATGTCGCATCTGTCTTTTTTTAAAGATTATTTTTAAAAATATTTTATTTACTTATTTGTAAGAGACAGAGACAGAGGCAAAGGGAGAAGCGGGCTCCCTGCAAGGAGCCCGATGTGGGACTTGATCCCAGATCCCGGGATCACACCCTGAGCTGAAGGTAGATGCTCAACCACTGAGCCATCCAGGCATCCCTTTATTATTATTATTTTTTAGATTTTATTTATTCATGAGAGACACAGAGATAGCAGAGACATAGGCAGGAGAAGTAGGCTTCCTGCAGGGACCCTGATATGGGATTTGATCTTGAGACTCCAGGATCACACCCTGAGCCAAAGGCAGACAACTGCTGAGCCACCCAGGCGTCCCATCACATTTGATTCTTAAGGGGCAAAAAAAAACTGGGGTCCAAGAGACATCTCCTTGAAATGGTGATACAGGAGGAGGCGGCGTATAGTTTCATTTTATCAAAGGACTGAAATAAAGACAAGGAGCAGTGACCAGGACAATACAGTTAGTCTAGGGCATAACTAACTCTCATCACATCAGGGAGAACCTCAGAAGGAAGTTTGACTCAACCTTATTCATGACATCATGTTTTACATCATTCAGAAGTTTTTGTGGGTTTTTTGTTTTTTTAAAGATTTTATTTATGAGAGAGAGAGAGAGAGAGAGGCAGAGACACAGGCAGAGGGAGAAGCAGGCTCCACGCAGGGAGCCCAACATGGGACTTGATCCCAGGTCCAGGATCACGCCCTGGACCTAAGGTGGTGCTAAACCGCTGAGCCACCGGGCTGCCCCACAGAGGTGTTTGTAAAAGTCTCTATGGTGACCAGCTGGTTGACTGCTTGAGAGTCATTTCCATTTGTTCAGTTCCTTGGGAGCAGGAGGTGGGTGTGGGAGGGTGAGAGGGAAGAAAATGGAATTGCTTTCTTATCTGGATGGAAGAACCAAACCTAGTTCATGAAGGGTGCCACAATCCACTCTGCCCCCTTTCAAAAGCATAAGGAAAGTTAGAGCAAGAAGCCAAGGGTCCAGATTGCTCAAACTAATGCTCTGTCGCCTTCCTCTCCATCTCAAGGTAAGTTCCAGGACACTCTTGTTGACTAGCTAAGACAAGTGAAACCGATTGGTAGGCTCTCCGATTTCCACAAGCCTGTTGGTACCCTTTACACAGAAGCTTAAAACAAAAGACCAGAAAGTCAAATTACCAATTTAAATGACCAAAGTCCCTGAAATAGAGGACAAGTTTATTTTTAGTATTAAAGAGGTTAACAATAGTTCTCATTATTCTGACTTATCCATATTCAAACTCACCTGCTCAGAAAGAGGCAGACCCAGACAGTTTCTAACAAGTCCTACTAATAATTAGGAAAGGAGTTACAATAAAGATTATGTGAATAGGAAAGATCAAAGAGTAGAAAATGCCAGAGGTATCCAGAGACAAAGAAGGCTTTCTGTGACTGAAATAATATTTTGTGTCCATGGTTCAGGAATAAGATGTTTCTGCTGGGAGCTGAGAAATCAAGATGAGAAACCTTTGGTATTGCAATTGGATGTTGGAGTTGTCTGTGGTGCCCTTTTGGCTACTTTAATTCAATCAGTGGGAGAAAGAGACCTGAGGACACGGAGGTGGAGGAAGAAATTCTCAATCTCTGCTCAATCACCAGCCACAAGGTTAGGACTGAGAGCTGACTGCAAATATACTCAAGGGCTGACCTTGATGGGCACTGGGCCAACTCAAAAAAGGAATCACTTCGTACTCAAGTCAAGCCTGTTGTGAATGAAGGGCCCGCTCAGTTCCAGCCCAGGGCCCTTACACCGGAGGCCCTCAGAAGACTGGGCACCAGAGATGAGGATGACCCAGCTAGTTGTGTGATCTAAAAGGTAGTAACTCACAAGGATGGAAGTAAACGCTCACCACTATTCTTCAGATAATTGACGGGACTCCATCCTTACGGCAGCAGGACTGAGTTAAATCCCTAATAATTTCATGTTAGGCAGGATCATGGGTAATAACTCCTAAGTAGAAGCTATAGGTTCTACTCTATGAAAACCCGAGTACGGTATAGACCCGAGGCTGGGACACTCAGAGAGTGTGGCAAAACACATGGTCTTCAAAGATCTGCTTCTCTCTTGCTGGGAAGGTCTTGTCACAAATTGGACAATTCAAACAAAGAGCCTCCATGTGCTGCTGCTCCAAGGTGGGACCAAAAATGTCGTCAGCCAAGTCTGATTTGCAGGTGGGGCATCTCTTCATGGTGCGCTGGGGAGAAGAGCAGCAGTCAGCACCGGTGTAAGCCCTAAGCGGCAGGGGCCAGGTCTCGGTCCTAGTATATCCTCAGCACGGAGCAGGATGCTTGGTACACAGCAGGTGCCCAAGAATCAGAGGATGAATGAGCAAATTCATATTTGGAGATACTGACTGAGGCTTTCCTACCTCAGGATTAAAAGGACCTACTATGTTAAAGCACTCCGAGAACGTCCAGCCCAGAGGGGCGCTGGACATATCGTCTCGGGCTGGCTGCCTACTTCACATCTCCTCCCTTGTTCTGGTACCAAACTCCGCTCACAGGTGGAAATCTGCAGCGGAAACTTGATGGGTGAACCGTGCTTTCTCCTCCCCACCACAACAGGCTCACTCAGCTGGGGGTTTTGACCCAACTGATCCAGGTGACTTCTGGAGTTCTCAAAATGAACCAGTTTCCCTATGGTTCTCTCATGAACTGGAGCAGGAAGGGGCATTTCTCAAGGATTTGTTGTGGGCAATCTCATGATTCACATACTTACCAGGCTTGGGGCTGAACTTTCCTGGATACCTGAGGATCATAAAAAAGATTCCCTTCAGTGAAAGAAATACCATCCCTGGATTCTCCAGCTGTCATCTAGCAGCTGGTTTCTGTAACTCCCTTCATTCCCTTTCTCCCCACTGCATCTGACTCATTCTTTCTCCTATGTACCATTAACTGCTGATAGAGGGGATCTAGGTCAGTGATAAAGGGAAAAGAGGAAAAAATAATGAAGTGGCATTTTTGATACACACGTTTATGCTATATAATTAGGAAAAAAATACCTCCTCTTTTCAGCATAGGGAATATCAGATTTTAATAAAATGTCATGATTTAATAAGAAAGCAATTTGAGAATAGATTTTAAGACTAAAGCCATGCAAATAGGTATCTTAAAAATATTTTGAAAGAGAAAATGTGTAACCCTGCCTGTTGTAAAGATTTGATTGGGACTTTTTTTTTTTGATTGTGACTTTTAAGAGAACACAACTGCTTTAACTGTCAAGAAAAGGAAACGAGGTCTTCTATCACTTTTGGAGAAAAGAAAAAAGTTCCCTATTCCCTTGTCCCTGGCAAGGACAATCTGACACCCTGCCTTTAAGTAACAAGACTGGTTTTCATCCCTGTTCCTGACCTCCAAACCACCCCGGGGTCTCTGTGGGGCATGCTGCTGCTACCCTTGGTCAGGCCATCAGAATGGCTGCCACAACTGCCCATTCCTGGGTGGCATACCCATCTCTTATGCTTCCATTTCCAAACCTTAATTAGCTTCCTTAGCTTTGTATGTGTATATCTTCTGCATAGAGACATTTCTCTGATTTATATATTTGGAATATAGCCACGGGACTCAATTTGTGTCTGCTGCCTCTAGGCGAATGATCTGATTTGCGTCTTCTAGATTCAGATTTATTTCTCAATTAACACTTCTCGCCTGGCAATCTTTCTATTGGGTCTTCAGCTTCTGCCCAGCAAGTCTTAACAATGAGACTGGTCTTAATTAACATCTCGGACCAAAAAAAAAAAAAAAAATTTAGTCAGGGAGATGGCTGCAGGCAAGGGCCTTCTAGCTCAAATGGCAGTTGTCTTACCAGAATATGGGTTTCCATAGACAAGTCCTGGGTTTTGTCCTGCACCAGCTTGATCTGAAGTAGGTGCTTGATACGGCAAAGAGTCAAAATCCAGACCCATGTAACTCAGCAATCTGCTGTTCTCCCTCTTCAAAAGCTAGGAAGAGAACATTTATAGAGACATGTTAAAAGACAACAAAGAATGGCCACACAAGCCAGGGGATGCCCATTACAGGTAGTTCTCAATGAACAATGTCGCACTGGAGAATCCCAGGAAGTGATAAATTGTTATTCTTCTAAAGGGGAAAAAACAGCAGCCTCAATACTCTGAAGATCTCAGTTCCCAATGCCTGAATTTAAATGCATACTGAATTGTTTAGACTAATGTAAAAAAGACTTCTAAGTCTCTAAATACAAATCAACTGAAGGTGGGTACAAAAGTTGTGTGCATATAAGAGGGTGGCAGGAGCTATATTAAAGTTGAAGCTGTTATACATTATTGAGAGCAAAAAGGTTTTTTGTTTTTCTGTTTTTTTTTTTTTTAAGATTCATATATTTGAGAGAGAGAGAGAGCGCGCACATGTGCACAAGCAGGGGGAGAGGCAGAGGGAGAAGAAGCAGACTCCCTGATGAGCAAGGAGCCTGATGTGGGGCTCAATCCCAGGACCCCAGGATCATGACCTGAGTGGAAGGCAGACGCTTAACCAATGGAGTCACCCAGGCACCCCTGGGTGAGAGCAAAACGCTTCTTTTAGTTCCCTTCCTAGAACAATTTTCTTACACAATATGAATATTCATCTAATTTTCCCTTCTTCATGTTTTATCCTTTCAAATACATATACCAACAGAGAGGGAGGGAGGGAAGGAAGGAAGGAAGGAAGGAGAGAGAAAGAGGAAGACAGGGAAGGAATGAGAGATTTGAAAGAAAACAAGCAAGGAGGACATACAGCATTTATTCTTAGAAAAAAAAAAGTTCTTAGAGAAAAAAATGAGTAAACCGCCCCTTAACATCTTAAGAGGGCTTTATTATATAGCTCTTAAAACTTTCAAATATCAGATCTTTTCCTTCCTGTTGCAAATTATGTGTATCCTCCCCCTCCTTCCCTCCCACTGCCCCATCAAACTATACCAGGAAACAGAGATTTCAAAGTCAACCTATATATATATCTAAATCAAGAGGGTGAGGATGACAGGACCGCAAACAGACTAAGATTCCTATGATGCTGAAAGGCACTGGCATAAATGACAAACCTAGTGATGACCATTTAGAAGCCTGGCCCAGCACGGTTATAGAGAGGGGAAAGATGGAGAACCATGGAGGGGTGTAGATCTAGGAGCAGAAGCCAGAGGGCATGGATATCTAACTCTGATGCAAGAGCACGAAAGTACCTTTAACTACAGCTTTTTTTTTAAAGTTTTTATTTATTGTTTTTAATAATCTCTATATCCAGTATGGGGCTTGAACCCACAACCCTGAGGATCAAGAGTCACATGCTCCTCCGACTGAGTCAGCCAGGTGCCCCCAAGTGCAGCTTATTTGCTGCCATCATCCTTTTTTTTTTTTTTTAAATTTTTATTTATTTATGATAGTCACAGAGAGAGAGAGAGAGAGAGAGAGAGAGGCAGAGACACAGGCAGAGGGAGAAGCAGGCTCCATGCACCGGGAGCCCGATGTGGGACTCGATCCCGGGCCTCCAGGATCGCGCCCTGGGCCAAAGGCAGGCGCCAAACTGCTGCGCCACCCAGGGATCTCCCAGCTGCCATCATCCTTGATCAACCAATAATAGCTTGTGTTTAATCTACAGCAGAAAATAAATACTGATTGGATGAATGAATGAATGAATGAATGAGTAAATGAATGCAGAGCATTTTATTAGGGGCCTGCCATGGGTCCAACACTGGCACAGACCGTCACTACTGCCCTGGTTTGGTAGAAGAAAAGGAAAGAGTTGTGCTGAAGGAAAGGGGTCCCCTCAGCCTAAAAATGATGTAGGATATTTTTCTCCAAAGACAATAGCTACAATAGGTGTGAAGTTTTTATCACATCTCTGGGTCACCCTGATTCTTCTCCTTAAAACCTTGAGGTTTCTAGGGGCCCCCAGGTGGCTCTGTCAGTTAAGTGGCCAACTTTTTTTTTTCTTTAAAAATTTTATCCATTTTTTTTAACAAAGGAAGAGAGAGAGCACAAGAAGGGAGTGGCAGGCAGAGGGAGACGGAGAAGCAGGTTCCCAACCAAGCCGGGAACCCAATGTGGAGCTCAATCCCAGGACCCTGGGACCATGACCCGAGCCAAGGGCAGACACTCAACTGACTGAGCCACCCAGGCACCCCAGTGGCCAACTCTTGATTTCAGCTCATGATTTTAGGGTCATGAGATTGGGCCCCAAGTCAGCCTCTATGCTCAGCAGGGAGTCTGCTTGAGATTCTCTCTCTCCTTCTCCCCTCTGCACCTACCATGTGCTCTCTTTCAAATAAATCTTTAACAAAACAAAACACCTTGGGGTTTCTACCCTCTTGTACACACTTACATCATTTTCTTTTTCCAATCTCTCTTTTTCTCTTTGCAGAGTGCTACACATAATCTTGTTCTCACTCAGTGTTTTAGACAGGCCAGAGTTCTCATCCTGTCAATAACAAAAAACAATTAGGATTAGGATCACATACTATAATCTGGGTCCAAGGTGGGGTAAAACAAGGGGATTGTAGAGGATGTGGTTTCCCAAAGTGGTGGGACTGAAGTAGGGGAGAAGGGAGCTGGGGTGCAGAGAAGGCACAGTGGAGACGATGCTGGCTTACAAAGAAGTGATTTAATAAAATGCCTGAAGGCCTGGCATCGAGATGCCTATTTCTTCTGGTTTAGCTGGTAGTATAAGTGACCAAAGAGTGGAAAAGTAATAAGCTTGGGAAAAGCCCTAAGACTGACTTCTCAATTAGGAGTAAATGGAACTCTGTTTAACTGCACCCAACCATGGAAACAAGCATTTTTGTCTTGAGTAATGTCTCACTTGATGTGGTGTGAGGTACATAGGTCTGTGTGACTCCCTCCCGGGAAGGACAGGCATCTGGACTCCAGTGACACTGAGGAAGAAGGAACCCTGGAAGGCATTTATCTGAGACAAGGAACCCAGGCTGATCTAATTTCATAAACCCCAAACTGGTAGGCATGCTTCCGTGCTTCCCATCTCCTACCTACAGACGTACATATGCACATACCTCACAAAAACACTTAAGCTAATCCTACTAGTTGTGGTTTTTTCCAAGATTTTTTTATTTGAACGCTGGTGCCCAAACTGCTGTGCGCTTCTAGCCGACCCTGAAGTAGTAACGCCAGAGAGGCTACCCGATGACAGTGACTGCAGGCTCCTGGCTCCCCATCCCCATTGGCTCTTGCTGGCTCTTCTGGTCCTGCTTCACTTCCTCAAAAGGCAGAAATAAGAAAGGACTATCTGAGTCTGCACAGAAACCTGCCCAATGGTTACAAAAACCTTCCCTGAGACCCCTGGCTGGACGGGGGCCTCTATTTCTGGGAATCCCCAGATTGGTTTCTGGCCACACACTCCATCCCTCCTCTTTTTAGCAGAAAGAGAAATGTTTCTCCTTAAAAACTGTGGACAGTCCTCCGGGCTTGGTCTAAGAACCACAGGCCTTCACACCCCACGCTTCCTGGGCCCCTGGACTCTGTCACCTACCAGTGCAGCAGCCCTGAGTTGCCTGATCTGTCTGTGGAGTCGTTGACACTCTTTGTACTTCTCTAAGAAACAGGCTTTCCCGGCCTCTACCTTTGCTTTTAGGCGCTCCACCTCTTGTACTAACTGCTCCTCCACTGCTGTTTTCTTGTTCCTAGGCCCCTAAGGTATAAGACACATAGTCCTCATAGGTAGGGGCCCTTTGGGGATGTGAGGAATAAAGAATTGAGCCCCCGGGTCTTGAAATATATTCCACAATAACCAAGGAAACCCATACCTGCCACAAGGAGGTTCAAACCTTCGAATGGTGACAGATTACTTAAAATAGTGATGCCTTTGCTACATCAGAGGTCACAAACTCCACTGTGGCGGCTGGGGCTGTGCCAGTAATGTGGCTGAATGAAGGAGTTGAAGGCAACAGAACAGTGAAGGCTATAGGTGAGTAAGAGCATGCGGCCTATCTAAAGGATGCAGCAGCCACCCAGCCCAGGCATCGCTGCTGTGCAGGAACACGGGCTCCATGCTGCCAGAGGCTCTACGTTTTCAAGAAGCTAGAAATACACATTTAAAAAAAAAAATGGGGAATGTTCCTATTTGTAGTTGTTGGTAATGGATTCAATTTTTGAAAAAACACCACCTAGGCCAAATAAAACATTTCTTTGGGCTAAACTTAACCTGTGAGCGGCCGATTTCTTAACTTTGTTCTCCTGTTTATCATGCTAAAATATCTAGTATCTTATGTATGGTAGGTACTCCCTAGTTGATTGAATAATGGCTGAGTGAATGAATAATACTGCATACACGATGGGATTTATAATCCCAACAGCTAGATATCTTCCTGACACCACGGTTTCTCATACCCTTCTATCAATTCAGAAAATGAAGCTTCCTGGTACCTATCACCACCATGAGGCCTCTTTTCCAACAATCTATTATAGAAAATTATCAATTAGGCTTTCATTACTATATTACTATAGCTCAGAATAATTTAGGATGATAAATGCTAATATTAATTATAACAAAAATTTTGACTACTGCAGTATTTTCTAACTGTAGAACTTGACTTTATAATTGTTCATTTGTCTGCCATGATAAGAAGGGGGTAGGGGTGACTCTGGGTGACTCCTGGCCCAAGGCCCTACTGATGACAACCTGTTATAAAGTACTTTCGATATCCCCTTACCACTGATCACACGTGGAAACGGCCACCTCTCCTAAACGTTTCGTAAATGACAAATTCTCTATCCTTCTGGTCAAGAACAAGATGTCCAGAGGTAAACACTATTCTCCTGTCTTTTTTTATCCTGTCACCTGAAAATAGTCCCTGTCCCTTCCTTCCTATAGATTCCCTCCCATAAAGCCATCCAAAGACAGACGTGCCGTTAACTCTTGTTGTTTCTTCATGGCAGTTGTTTCTTCCTGCTTCATTTCCTCTACCGTCTGCTCCAGCTTCTTCTGGTGCTCCCTCTGCACAAAAACAGATGTCAGTACCACTGCTGGGCAAACAAAGGCTGAACTAGTGAGCAAGCAGGAGGCAGAGAGAGAGAAGCAAGTCTTCTCTTGTTTCTGAGAAGAGCCATGAGATCCCTCATCTCAGATGACCTCCTCTGAGACCTTTCCCACAGCCAGTGACAGCCAGGTATATGACAGAGTAAAGAAAGAACAATGTATGTTTTCTTGCAAATGTCTAAAAAATGTTGGTTCCACCTGTGACTCTACCTGTTGAGTTAAAGTGAGAAGGAGTTGGCTCTTTTCCTTTTTCAGATGCTCCAATTGCTCTGTCTTATCTTGACTGCCCTGAACAAGCTTCTCTATTTCTTTCTCTTGAGTTGAAAGCTGGGCCTAAACCAAAAATAGTGAATGTAACCAAGATATAAAAAAAAAGAAAATTGAACAGGAACAATACTGCTTAACGTACACTAACACAGAGAAATGTGTACTCCTCGGCAACTCCCAAGTGTTGGACATCCCTGGAACATCTTCACTTCTCAGCTCTCCCTCACACCCTGAGGGTCTAAGAACTCAACTAAGGAAAATCCAAGAAACCACTCTTTAAGGCACAGCTTCCGAAAACCAAGAGTGATTCAGCTGTTACCTGCTTTACATTCTAGAGTTTTTTTTTTTTTTTCCATTCTAGGCTTTTGAGAAAGAGTGCTTGAAAAGATGTTGTAGCTATAAAAAAAAAAAAAAAAAAAAGTTTGAAAAGCACTGGTAGAGCTGACAGTCCTCCATCTTAAGAACTCATGGAATATATGAATTGAAGAAAGTATTCAGTTCCTTGTGGGGGGGTGGTCAACGGGGTAGGGGGGTGGTCAAGAGTAGAAAACCCCCTGCAACTTTAGTTTGCCACTTTGAAAGGCACAGTTAGGTACTCACCACAGTGAAATGGATCTTTCTCTCCCTGGGCCACCACAGGGTGACAGCCAGGGGAAGATAGTACACTTTGGGAAAGGTCTGGCATTACCTACCTGGAGCTGCTCCACTCGGACTCCCAGCTTCTCATTTTCTGTGGCCATCTTCTGATTTTGTTCTTTCAGTCTGTGGAGGTAAAGAGAACTATGTGAAAAATACACACATTCCAGATCAGATCCCCCAGGCCTTCAACGACTGAAGGCTGCCTTGGCCCTACGGCTTGGAATTAGTTCAGAATCCATTTGGCCTTGACCCTATGGGTACGGAATGAGTTCAGAATCCACTCTTCTTCAATACTATTTTGGCTTCCTGACCTCAAACTGCACGTATGCAACACTTCACATTAATACTTAAACTCAGGTTACTTTGCTTTACCATTCAGATACTAATTCTCCAACCTAGAATCACACCTATCACTGCCATAATAGGAAGACTCTTTGCTAAAGAATTCTGGAGATCTAATTTGACCCTGCCCAAGTGGGTCTGTAACATAGTAGATCCTCCCTTCCAAGAATCACACTCACTGAAGCAGCTCTGTCTCCCAGCAGTCCTTCTGTGCCTTCACTTGCTGTTCCAATTTCTTATTGGTGCTCTTTAAAGTTTCTAGGTCCTCCTGCAGATCAAGACGTCAAAGGAATAGACCATTTCTGAGACAACCGTTAGTATCTCAGGCAGCCAATAAATATTTACTGGGCACTTACTACCTGTCAGGTACTTATTACATGTCACAACAGTGAATGAAATATCCAAGTAAAGGGGTTTCCATATTGAAATGTTCTTAATTTGTTCTTTCCACAAAATGTACTCATCTTAATTTCTCTTCCACCGGAGCTTATATTCATCCATTAAAAAATTTGTCATTAGGGGATCCCGGGGTGGCTCAGTGGTTTAGTGCCTTTGGCTCAGAGACCCGAGATCCAGTCCCACGTCAGGCTCCTGGCATGGAGGCTGCTTCTCCCTCTGCCTGTGTCTCTGCCTGCCTCTCTTCTCTCAATCTCTCTTTCATGAATGAATTAAAAAAAAAATCTTTAAAAAAAAATGTGTCATTAAACAAATACTTAAGGAGTGCCCTGTACTGCAGACACAGCAGAGAATGAAATAAAGCAACTATTCTCTTTGAAAAGTGCTGTCCAATAGATTCATGAATGCCACATACACAATTCAAGTTTAGGAGCCACATTTAAAAAGTAAAAAGAGGACAGCCTGGGTAGCTCAGCAGTTTAGCACCACCTTCAGCCCAGGGTCTAATCCTAGAGACCTGGGATGGAGTCCCACATCAGGCTCCCTGCGAGACTCTCTTTAGCTCTGCCTGTGCCTGTGCCTCTCTCTGTGTCTCTCATGAATATATAAATAAAATATTCTAAAAATAAATAAATAAATAATAAAAAAATGAAAATAAAAAAGTAAAAAGAAACAGATACACTTCATTTTACTAATAGTACATTTAACCCAATATATCTGAAATATTGTTTCAAAGTATAAATAAGGGGAATATTTTAATTTTTTTATTAAGTCTTCAAAATCCGATACATCCTTTATGCTTACAGCATATCACAAGATGCCATGTTTCAAGTGCTCAAAAGCCATATGTGGCTAGTGGCCCCATACTGGGCCTACACATTTTTCTTTCCCAACTTTGTTCTGCAGCTAACCTTGTGCATCAATAACAACTCCCTCTTTTTTAGCTTCAAGGTTTATAAATTCATAATCTTTTTATTTTTAAGATCTTATTCAGGGATCCCTGGGTGGCGCAGCGGTTTGGTGCCTGCCTTTGGCCCAGGGCGCGATCCTGGAGACCCGGGATCGAGTCCCACATCGGGCTCCCGGTGCATGGAGCCTGCTTCTCCCTCTGCCTGTGTCTCTGCCTCTCTCTCTCTCTGTGTGACTATCATAAATAAATAAAAATTTAAAAAATAAATAAACCCACTGTTTAAAAAAAAAAAAGATCTTATTTATTCATGAGAGGGACACAGAGAGAGGCAGAGACATAGGCAGAGGGAGAAGCAGGCTCCCTGTGGGAAGCCCAATGTGGGACTCGATCCCAGGATCATGACCTGAGCCAAAGGCAGATGCTCAATCATTGAGCCACCCAGGTGCCCCTCATAATCTTTTTAAAAATAATTTTTAAAAATTATAGGAAAAGGCACATAAAATTTTCCATCTTAATCATTTTTAAGCCTAGAGTTCACTGGCATTAAGTACATTCACACTGTTATAAAACCAGAACTAGGGATCCCTGGGTGGCGCAGCGGTTTGGCGCCTGCCTTTGGCTCAGGGCGCGATCCTGGAGACCCGGGATCGAATCCCACGTCAGGCTCCCGGTGCATGGAGCCTGCTTCTCTCTCTGCCTGTGTCTCTGCCTCTCTCTCTCTCTCTCTGAGTGTGACTATCGTAAATAAATAAATTTAAAAAAAAAAAAAAAAAATAAAAAAAAAAAAAAAAAAAAAAATAAAACCAGAACTATTTTCATGGTGCATAACTGAAGCTCTATACCATGAAAACACTCCCTGTTCCCCCCATCTGCCCTTCTGCTCCCCGCCACCACCATTCTACTCTGTCTCTATGATGTTGACTACTCCAGGGACCTTATACAAGTGGAATCACATGATGTTTCTCTGTGTCTGACACATTTTATTCAGCTTAATGTCCTTGATGTTTATCCATGTTGTAGCATGTGTCAGAATTTCTTTCCTTTTTAAAGCTGAATTAATACTCCATTGTTATCTACAGGCTAAACCATGTCTATCCATGTATCTGTCACTGGACACCTGGGCTGCCTCCACCCTTTGGCTGTTGTGAAAGCTGCTGTTATGAACATGGCTGTTATTAGTTTCTCTTTCAGAATACAAGTATTATCAATCCCGACAGGGAAACTGAAACTCAGAAATGTTAAGAAATTTCTCCTGCCTCATCAAATAATAAGTGGGAGAACCAGTCTGTGTAACTCCAAATATGGGGTCTTTAACCATTATAAGGTCCTGGCTGTAAAGTACGAGTTTTTCCTCTCATTTTTATTAAGTTTTATATTTTAATTCCTAAAAAACATGAGTTTTAACATAAAAAAAATATGAGCTCAAATCTAAGCTCCTTTCAAAGTCATGAACTGATTGTGACATGGAGCAAATCACCTTAATATCTCTTGAGCTGCTGGGTGGTTGTAAGGATTAAGGGAAGTGATCTGCTTAATTATAGTGCCTAATTTACAGTGCACATAGTAGATGTTGAACAAATACTGGCTTGTGTTATCCTTACAACTGGAAGCAAGTCGGCAGGAGAGCTAATCCAAGAAGCCAGACCCTCTGATTCTTTGGCTAGCACCTGGCAGGTGAGCTGTAGGGCTCCTAGGCAGACACTGGTTTCTGACAGATTGTGAGTTATACCTCTGCCATCTCTGTTTGTTATCTCACTGCCTGGAATAAGACAGATCTGCAGCCTGGACCTGTCACCCACACTTCTTTACCAGCCCAGGGCTGAGGACATCACAGGCATTTGTGTGACAGCAAAGTATAAAGAATGGTCTGTCTGGGAGTCAAGAGAAGTGAGTCTTAACCCAGTGTGATCACTAAACTGATGCCTTCCTCTTTCCTCTGGGCCCCAGTGTGCTCACCTGTAGATTAAGAGCTCTAAAGATGGTGACTGCTGAGGTCTGTGTGTTCTGGAACTTCTAAGGTATGACCTCAGTGTAATCATTTTATAGTCTTTAGAGAAGACTCTCCTCTTTAGCTCCTTATCAACTCTAATTTACCACCTGCTGATTGGAAAGATGTTTCAAAAGAGAAGTAGCAGAGAGTTTGGATAATCTGCAACCTTGCTGTAATACTCTTTACTCTCTTGATGTCCACATTCCAGCTAATCAAAGAGAATAATTTACAGTCTACATAGGAACGAGGAAGAAGTGTTCAGACTGCCTGGGTTTGAATCCTGGCTCCATGACGGATTAGCTGAAGAGATTATGTACTCTTTTAGGCCTCCCGGTTACTCATCTATAAAACCAGGGTAATAATAGTACCTACTCTAAAGTTTAAATAAGGTAATCTATATAAAAACTATTAACACTGTGCCTATTCAAAGATATCAGTATAAGGGAGTAAGATCACAAGCAAAAGAGACACCATCCAGATCTGACCTCAGTACTCCAGGTTCATTTTTTTGGTTTGTGTGTGTGTTTTCAGGTTCACATTTAACTAGCAGTCATACCTCCTTCTTGTGGAGCTCAGCCTGCATGTCTGAATTCTGCTTCTGGAGGCTGACACAGCTGTCCTTCAGCTCCTGGTTTTCTTTGCAAAGCTCCTTATTGTGCTGTTCAATTTCTTCCACCTCACCCTATGAAAGAGCATCCCATAAATTCATATTTGACCCTTTATAGCTCGATAGATAATCAAGTCCCTCTAGCGGAACATTCCCATAGGCCAGGATGCTGAGGGTCTGGTGGATTCCCACCCATATGGTGACATCCATGTACCCAGAATGGGAGCACCTCTTCAGTACGAAGGGGAGGGGATAATGTAGGTATATCTGTATGATTGCAACACTGAGCCTGTCATTACCAAGAAAGAAAGACAAAATTAAGGCCACAAAGAATTAAAAGGGGGAATGACAGAAGAATGTAGATTTTTCTTGCAAACACTTAGTACTGTTTGTCTCTCCTAATGGACTCAGCTCCTAGAGGCCAAAGACAGTAAGTGATTTAATGTATTCTTCACTGCCTACCACAGGGCTAAATGGAAAGGTGTCCTGTGAAGTAACTGAGTAATTAAAGGAAACTAATATTCACGTATGCCAGGCTCTGGGTCAGAACTGAGAGCTACAAAGCATATTTGGTGCATCCCTCCTCAAAGGAGCTTGTAAATTGTGGTAAGATGTGCAGATGACCAAAATTAAGTAAAAGGAAAAGTTAGGGGAATAACTGAATGCCAACTGAGTTACAGCAGCTTTAGAGAAAGGATAAATCACTTATTGTTGTGATTCCTTTCAATGTTCCTAAGCCATTTCTGAGTAGGTTTGAGTGGGTACTGTATGCATTTCTCCCAGTAGTATCTGTTAAGACATCTGATAAAGGCCTATTGACAGAAATTCCACCCTATCCTGAAATTACTCCTCTTAATGGCAGGAAAGGATTGAGGGGAGATGTTTACAGACCTGAGTGGTAACAACCAGGATATCCTCCTCATTTTCTGGACGGAACTGGAAAGGGATACTTGCTCCCCGAACTACACCATCCTGATCCACATAGCAGAACTGGTAATACTCATCATCCTTGGGGAGGTAATAAGCTGAAAACACAACATGATTTTTAATCCAAAATAAAGTCTGTTAAGAAAACTAAAAATCTGGAAGTCTTTTATTTGCCTCAGAAAGCTTAAACTCAAGGGAATTAGTCTTGGTTGCTGTCTTCAACACCTTTGATCCAGTATTTTTCTCACCTTTGAACTGGACTTCCTGCTGTTTGGCTGAGTTGCTGTTTAGATCAACAGGCAAAGTGACCCACATGAAGGTGTAATACTCGCGGGTTGTCTTCCATCCCACCTGCAATGACAGAAGACTCTCATTCAGCATCTTAAAGTGCTCAGAGGAAACTCCTTATTTGTGCAAGGTCTTCTTAAAATGCACTCACTTTTTATTTGTGTTGAAAATACCACAGAATGAGTCCATTATGATATGTGCTAGGAGGCCTGATACAACTAGATATTGGCACACACACATACAGTGCAGAATACCTGTCTTAGAAGGAAATGAAAACGGACTCGACACCTGAGACAAGAGTTCTAAAAATTCTATCATTACATCGGACAGAGAATGGTGAGTGACTGGGGAAAATAGTTAAGACAGTTCTGGGGGTGTGAATCTTGATCCTGCTACCTTCTCCCAACAGTGTTTTTAGAACTTCTTAATCACAAAGTCCTTCTGACTTGCCGTCTCCATTGATCAGTCTTCTCCCGTGTCCAGGCCAGTCTTGTCACCCACCAACCTAGTTATACTAGTACATTTAAAAAATGCGGTTCTTAAGATTTTGTTTATTTGACGAGAGAGAGAGAGAGAGAGAGAGAGAGAGAGAGAGAGACCAAGCACAAGCAGGGGGAGTGGCAGGCAGAGGGAGAAGCAGGCTCCCTGCTGAGCAGAGAGCCCAACATGGGGCTCAATCCCAGACTGTGGGATTATGACTTGCACTGAAGGCAGATGCTTAACTGACTGAGCCACCAAGGTGGCCCCCAAAATACAGTTTTTGAATCATGTGCATATGGGAGTGGAGGGGCAAAAGCGTTCTTAGATTATGAGGTAGGTCCCAGATAACAGAGTCCAGTTAGAATTTTCTTCAGTGTTTTTTTTTTAAGATTTTATTTATTTTTATTTATTTATATTTTATTTATTTATTCAGGAGACACACACAGAGAGAGAGAGAGAGAGAGATAGAGGTAGAGGTAGAGACACAGGTAGAGGGAGAAGCAGGCTCTGTGCAAGGAGCCGGATGTGGAACTCGATCCCAGATCCTGGCCGATCATGCTCGGCAGATGCTCCACCGCTGAGCCACCCAGGCGTCCCTCTTCAGTGTTTTTCTTAATTCATGCTTAATAAAGGCTTTTTGGTGACAAAGATACTGACAACAATCTGGTAGTCATAGAGGCCTCTTCTAGGTATTGAATGCAATAAGTCATGATATAAGTACACCGTAAAATATGCCTCAGAGCAGAAAGCTGGCTAAGTGGAAAATATTCTCAGTAAATGTGAAGAGGGGTAAAAGATGGCTCAAGTCATATCTGGAAGATAAGGGCACACCAGAGAATAGAAAGGGAGCCACTGTGTCTTCAAGGGGAGAACACTCAGCAAATGAGAAGTGAAATTACATTTATTGCCATATTTTGACCCTGCCTGAGCCCAGTGGGAAGAAAAAGAACTAAAAATAAATTCCACTTTTATATATGAAGGAATCAGTGCAGGGTTGAAAAGGCTACACTGAAAGCTCATCAGAACATACCAGGGCATGTTTTAGTGTCTCATTAATACACACCCCATTGCTGTAAGCATCTCAGAGCCACCATGGCCTGCGGTGGTACAGGAAGCAGGAATTTTATGGAGTCTTCATTCACATCCTGGAGTTTCTTAATGCATTGTGACCAAAATATCATTTGAGAAGGCCTAAGAATTACTGCAGTCTTGGAACAAGGAAACTTCTAACCACCTGCAATTTCTGGCTTGGCTCCTCCACCTGAGTAGTCCTAGTCCCAGTGTGCCTCTCATGGCATGACGGTCCTCTGAGTCCTTGGAAATATTTAAATGCCCAGGTAAGGGAGAACATAGAGCATAGGACTAAGCACTAAAGGCAGGAAAGCCAAGTCCCACTTACTTTAGGCTCTATCATTGCTCATAGCTTTTGCTATATTGAGAAGATGAAGCATATAGCACATTCAAAAACAGTTCACAAGTGCCTGCTTGGTGTCAGGAAGGATCAGTATCAGGACTGGTGAGGAGCTGAGGAATATGGTTGAGATTGCACTGCAAATGGCTCAGCTGGTGAAGCATGAGACTTTTAATTAATTAATTTTTTAAAAAAGATTTTATTTATTTATTCATGAGAGACAGAGAGAGAGAGGCAGAGACACAGGCAGAGGGAGAAGCAGGCTCCATGGAGGGAGCCTGACGTGGGACTCGATCTGGGGTCTCCAGGATCACATCCTGGGCTGCAGGCGGCGCTAAACGGCTGTGCCACGGGGGCTACCCGAGACTTTTAATTTTAAAAAAAAGAGAAAAAAAATTAAAGAGTTATTTATTTGACAGAGTGAGTGTGTGAGAACAAGCAGGGGGAGCGGGAGCAGAGGGAGAAACAAGCTCCCCTCTGAGGAGGGAGCCAGATGCAGGGCTTGATCTCAAGACCCTGGGATCATTACCTGAGCCGAAGGCAGACAGTTAACCAACTGAGCCACCCAGGCGCTCCAGAAAAAATTTTTAAAGTGATCTCTACACTCAATGTGGGGCTTCAACTCACAACCCCAAGATTAAGGGTTGCTCAGCTCCACTGACTAAGCCAGTCAGGCACCCTGAACATACAACTCTTGATCTCAGGGTTATGAGTATGAGCCCCATGTATGATGTGGAGTTTACTTAAAATTAAATAGAAGGGTGCCTGGGTGGCTCAGTATATCATCCAACTCTTGATAACCCTGCAGTCATGATTGCAGGGTTGTGGGATCAGGCCCTGCATTGGGCTCTGTGCTCCGCATGTGGTCTGCTTGAGATTCTCTCTCTCCCTCTGCCCCTCCTCATGCATGCTCTCTCTCTAAAATAAATAAAATCTTTTATTTTTTTTTAATTTTTATTTATTTATGATAGTCACACAGAGAGAGAGAGAGAGAGAGGCAGAGACACAGGCAGAGGGAGAAGCAGGCTCCATGCACTGGGAGCCTGACGTGGGATTCGATCCCGGGTCTCCAGGACCGCGCCCTGGGCCAAAGGCAGGCGCCAAACCACTGCGCCACCCAGGGATCCCCAATAAAATCTTTTAAAAAAGAGAAAGAGAGAGACTATTCTATAAGAATACCAGGTGAGCTTTCCAAGGGAGATACGAAAGACAACATTTTATAATCAACTCTTAATTCTCTAATTTACCATCTGTTGTTCATATGAATTCAGCAGAGTAGGAAAAAAAGAAGAGGTTTAGGAATCAAATAGGGATCTCTGGGTGGTGCAGCGGTTTAGCGCCTGCCTTTGGCCCAGGGCGTGATCCTGGAGAGCCAGGATCGAATCCCACGTCGGGCTCCCGGTGCATGGAGCCTGCTTCTCCCTCTGCCTTTGTCTCTGCCTCTCTCTCTCTGTGACTATCATAAATAAATAAAAAATTAAAAAAAAAAAGGAATCAAACAAATGTTCACCATTTACTCA
Source organism: Canis lupus baileyi (assembly GCF_048164855.1). Taxonomy (NCBI): domain Eukaryota; kingdom Metazoa; phylum Chordata; class Mammalia; order Carnivora; family Canidae; genus Canis; species Canis lupus. The sequence goes on from NC_132853.1 coordinate 36,079,937, forward strand.
CTGGGAGACCTTGGGAAAGTCACCATCTTGAGTAATTCATTTTATTCATCTGTGCACAAGAGATAACACTCCCTGAGGGTGCTGCTATGCTGTGAGGCTCAGTTAGAAAACACACATACTCATGTATGCAAGCATGCATAAAACCTAATCAAAAACCTTGCACATCATATGTTCTCAAAAAGTTTGTATTCTCTTCATTATTCTTTTTTTTTTTTTTAAATATTTTATTTATTTATTCATGATAGGCACACAGAGAGAGGCAGAGACAGAAGCAGGCTCCATGCAGGGAGCCCGATGTGGGACTCGATCCCGGGACTCTAGGATCATGCCTGGACCGAAGGCAGGTGCCAAACCGCTGAGCCACCCAGGGATCCCCCTCTCTTCATTATTCTTAAAACTTTCTTTCAGGCTGGGTAGCTGTTCAAATCAATAATAGCTTTATGGACAATGAACATGAGAGGCCATTTTTTGTATTAATGGTTTTCTTTATGGAGTCATGGTCATACCTCTGAGATGCATGAAGCATTCCAAATATAGATGCAGTTTTCAAAAATGTTTTTAAACATTTGTTAGTAAAAATCATAATATTTTCATTTGGTTTATGTCAAGTCCTCACTGGAAGTTGCTGCATCCTTGGAGAATACAAACAGTCTAGGCTAAACAGAACTATAACTGTGTTGCAAAAAAAAAAAAAAAAAAAAAAAAAAGTTACAGATTACATTTCAAAGGCAAATAAACAATTTTCTAATTGTCCTCTTTTAAAATAATCCATATCTGCACTGTCCAGAATGACAGCCATGAGCCACATGAGAACATTTAAATTTAAGTTAATTTTAGTTAATTCATTAGCTACGTTTTTTTTTTTTTTTTTTTTTTTTTCATTAGCTACGTTTTAAGTGCTCAATAACTACATGTGGCTAGAGGCCACTGTACTGGACAGTGAAGGTACAGCTCCATAGTAGAAAGTTCTACTGGACAGCTTTGCTACACATGGGGAGGAATTCTCTTTTCCAAAATAGGAAACACTCGGTATGTCAGTTTTCTGTGTCAGGACATTCTTTAGTCTAATGATTCAGTATCTGCAGTCTCAGGAGGTATCCTGATACTTGCCAGTGTCTCTCTGGTTGTCTACTACCCTGCCTCTAAATGCCAGCTTCCATGGCCCCATCATTTAGCTTGGAATTCCAAACAATTAAGGAAAAGTAACTCTATGAGGATTGTGAATAAGCATCAGCTCCTTCACAGTGCAGTCAAGAATGATGTCTGATTTCAGGATAAACAACATTGGCAAATAAGCATATGACATACTGAAGTGTCAAAACAAAGGTCACTTACGTTGGAATTCAGCAGTGTAGATTACTTATATTTGACCTTTATTTCCTGTCTCTGGATATAATAGGAATATCTGTCATTATGTGTGTGTGTGTGTGTGTGTGTGTGTGTGTGTGTGTGTGATGGGAGAGAGAGACACACAGATGGGGGGAGAATGGAAGGTAGAGAATAAGTTGATTATAATAAAAAAAAAGTACTATTTCTGTACTTTAACTGGAAGGGTATTAGGGACCTCAGAAAATTTCTATGCCTGGAAATCTTTACAAAGAAGCAAATCATACTTATTCAGGAACAAACCTCTTGGACGCACGGTGTCAAACCAGGTAACTTCTCAACATCCCTTTTAGGTATGTAATACTCATATTGAACAAATTGAACACTCTTCTAAGTAAGAAAGTAACGTTTAAGGTCACAGAAATTACCTAAGGAGCCACTCACCAACTCACAGATGAATATTTCAAAATAAGATAAATTTAAAATATTTACATTTGGTCTTTGAAAGCATAATAAAACTTGGAGGGCTATAGGATTTGCCATATTGGCTTGCAACTGAAATTAAAACTTGAGTCCCTGGGATCCCTGGGTGGCGCAGAGGTTTGGCGCCTGCCTTTGGCCCAGGGCGTGATCCTGGAGACCCGGGATCGAATCCCACGTCGGGCTCCCGGTGCATGGAGCCTGCTTCTCCCTCTGCCTGTGTCTCTGCCTCCCTCTCTCTCCCTGTGTGACTATCATAAATAAAAAATAAATAAATAAAAATAAAAAAAACTTGAGTCCCATAGCACATGCTGGTGTGTGAATGGGAGTTTAGTTTAGGATTTTAAAATTGGCAAGGGGCACCTGGGTGGCTCAGTTGGTTAAGTGTCTGCCTTCAGCTAAGGTCATGATCCCAAGGTCCTGGGATCGAGCCCTGTATCAGGCTCCCTGTGCAGCAGAGAGCCTATTTCTCCCTCTCTGTCCACTGCTCCCCCTGCTCATGCTCTCTGTCAAACAAATAAGTAAAAATCTTAAAAAAAATTTTTTTTTAAAATTTGGCCAAAAAAGGGGGTGGGGCGGGGAGAGGAGGGCACCTGGGTGGCTCAGTTGGTTAAGTGTCTGACTTCAGCTCAGGTCATAATCTCACAGTCCTGGGACTGAGCCCTGCACTGGACTCCTCACTCAACAGGGAGTCTGCTTATCCCTCTATCCTCCCCCCGCATGCCACATCCTACTCTCTCTCTCTCAATAGGTAAAATCTTAAAAAAAATTTAAAAGGCCAGATATAAGACACAAAATGCTTATATTACACAGTCACACACTCAGATAACCTCTAGTTTCCAGTCACTTGGTACTAAAATAACCACTTACTCTAAAGATGCCAATCCAATCCTTTCGACGGGGAATGAAATGCTGGGTGAGCGTGTAATAGCATGTGACATCCCCTCCAGGGACATAGAACTTCTCCACACTGTTAAAGATGACCTGAGAGAAATGACAATGATCCAGCAAGACAGCTGACGTGGGGGGATCTTCTACTGTCTCATCCATGGTGGGCGTCCTGTTATGAGATACAGGATAAAATAAAGCTCAGACAGTGTTGTCTGAAATGTTGGGAGATTTCTGGGCTCTCACCCAGGGAACATTCCATTGGAGGCAAGTCAGGAAAAGCAAAGGCCTGACAAGGACTGAGATCATACCACTTGCTTTCTGTTTCACTTTGAGCCATTTTGTATTCATAGCTTCCTATGCTCTAAGAACTTTCTAAGAATGTCTTTGATCTCCACCACAGGCACCACCGCCCTCATGTACCTTTATTCTCTGTTTATAGCTTGTTTGTTCCACTTTTTCTAAATGCCTTAAATAAGTAAGGCAGGCTAGAAGAAAATAACCTGAGCTGGGAATGGTATGACCTAGAGTCTAGATTTTTCATCCCACAAGTCCTGTGACTTTTGGAACATCAATTTCTCTAGATTTCAGTTTCTTCATTCAGTTACATTTATAATTATCAAGTCTTTGCATGTATGTATTAAGGCATTCTGCTAGGAGCTGGGTGTGAGTGCAGAAGAAAGGTAGGGTTGAGAGCAGATTATTTGACAGGCACCGATGACAAGCATGGGTTCTGAAACCCGAACAGTGAAGTTCAAATTCTAGCCTCACCACCCATTAAATGCATGAGCTTAAGCAACACACTTAAATCAGCTGGGCTCAATGCCTGTTCCCTCACCTGTAAAATAGGGCTATTAACACCTACATCATTTTTTTTTTTAACATTAACTGAAATAATGCAAAATCTGCAGGCCTTAACTCACTACTTGCCATATAGTCACACAAAGTAGAAATATGTAGAATGATAGAATAAAGTACTAGCAGAGTCTGCAAGAAGGGCTTGCCAGATATTAGTGATTTTCTTAATATTGTGGAGTGTTTTGTTTTCTGGTATAGTCTGTGCCCTCAGAAGGGTTCCATAGCAACATGGTAGTTAAATGAGAAAACAAGTGACTGACAAATAGATGGAATCAGTGCAAAATACTCTTGGGTTCAAAGGAGGGAGAGATGCAACTGGCTAGGAAAATGGAGAAGAGCTCTGAGGAGTGAGTAGAGTCCTGCATAAGCCCTCAAGGAAGATGAGCCTTTAGGCTTGGGGGTGAAGAAATTCCAGGTGAAGGAAATGGCATGCATAAAAGCAACAGAAGAGAGAAATGCTCCGTTTGGAGGACAGCAAGCAAGTTGGATCCCTATTTAAAACACTGGGGATATAACCTGTATTTCACTTTTGCAGGTCACAATACAGATAAAATGTGATCAAGGATGGCAAACTATTTGGGAGATAAAAACAATATAGAAAAGAAACAAAGTCTTTCAAATTGTTGGGATCTGACACTTCCTGCCTCTCAAAAGTCACCACTCCATCTTCTAAATGTTCCCCAGGTCTAACACTTAGTGAATCCATGATCCTCAACCTAGGGTTTCATTGGGAAATGGAAACAATATTGTAGCTGTACACAGCAGATGAAGGAGAGCTGTATGAAGGAGAGCTGCATGACTACTATATGATACCTTATACATTTGGGTTGTATACAAAAGATTGTATACATTCAATTTCTGAAAATAAGTACAATAACCAAAAAACACAGCCCTTCTAGTCCTGCCTGGTCCTATTTATTTCCTGATTTTATTTTCAACTCTGAACAACCAGGCCTCTTCTTCCAACTCCTCCAGTAGTCAATTTTTTCACAAGAGAAGGCAAGGGGACTTTGGTGGCACTGAACTATTCTTGGGATTGAGTTAAGGAAGTAAGAAATGTATTGGCTTTCTGGGTTGTGGCACAGTTTAGCCACATCCTTAACCTCAAACCTCAGATCAGTTTTTCTCAGGAAAAGGGAGGTCACACTCCAGTCTAGGTCAGAACTAGTTCCTCATGATAAGCTGTTGTCTGTGTGATCTCTTGGATGCTATGGGAGGGTGGGAAGGGAGGTTTCTCAGCTTGCAGACCCCTCTCTTTCCTAGGGGTCTCAAGTCATACTGAGGCCAGCATATCCTCTCTGTCCTCAGCCTGGAGTAGCATTTATGAGCTTGTAAAATAATTTAATCTGTTGTCTGTGGATCATAAAGAACACTCAGGTAAGAGTGGCTTCAGGGCCTATCTCTCAATTAACCTAAGTACTCAACTCTCTTTTACTTCATAACACTATCACCCCTGTATATACAACATAATGTCTAGCCCAGAGTAATTGCTGATTAACTATTCACTGAGTAAGTGAAATGAAATGCATGTGATTCATCAAAAAGTGAAAGGAAGGGGGGGCTTTGTAGGTAAACAATGGTTTGAATGACCATGGGGCTAATTCTTTTTTTTAAGCCCTACTCTTAATTTGTTGGATACCTTAGAGGAGCTGCTGTTTCTCAGCTTTCTTTTTCTAAAATAGGATGAAAAGATGATAATCTCCAAGTGCAATATCAATTCTTGGTATGGCTGGTTCAGCTGGCATAGCTGGTTCAAGTGGCATGGTGCCAAAAAAACAAAAGGCACAGATTTGATTTCCTTAAGGACCCATAAAATTCACACTCCATTACCCACCTTCTACACTCAAACTCCGGCAAGCTGTTTTGCAAATGGATGTTACTCTGAAAGGCAAGACCAGCCAAAGGTATGAGGGCTTCGTACACCCTCTTTCCTACTAGAAAAACAATCTATAAGTTCATGAACAGAACACTGGAGAAAGGACAGTATGTGTACACACATGCGTGCATGCACACATACACACACACAAATACACAAGAATTCATGTTCTGAGGCTTGAGTTTACATATAGCCAGTGGAAACTAGCTCTTTAAAAATATTTTTTTTAATTTATTCATGAGAGACACAGAAAGAGAAAGGCAGAGACACAGGCAGACGGAGAAGCAGGGAGCCCGATGTGGGACTCCATCCCAGGACTCCAGGATTATTCCCTGGGCCGAAGGCGCCCCAACCACTGAGCCACCCAGGCATCCCAAGGAAACTAGCCCTTTTCTTTTCTTTCCTTTTTATTTTTTTTATTTTTATTTATTTTTTTTTTTTTTAGCTCTTTTCACTCATACAAACACCTAATCATCTGTCTGGAAAAGTCAACAGTCTTGGTTGGTTCCTTATCAAAAATGTAAGACTCCGTGAAGTTTCCCATTTCAGAGATCTCATCACCAGGACGACCCAGAGGGAACCTAGCGGCTCTCTAGGTATTGGGAACTCAATTGTTCTTGAAACTCTCCTCTGCCAAGACTGGGGAAGGAGCTGAGGAGGTAGGCAGAGTGGAGAACAGCAATGGCTTCACTTCTCTGCTGAAGTGAAGATGGAAGAGGCCGTGAGCATAACCATGATAATCTGACCTGGGTCAGTTAGGAGTTACCTGATTTAACTTTTTCTGCTTTAAAAAGGGGGGGGAGGGGCACCTAGGTGGCTCAGTGGTTGACTGCCTTTGGCTCAGGTCCTGATCCCAGAGTCCTGGGATCAAGTCTAGCTTCAGGCTCCCTGCAGGAAGCCTGCTTCTTCCCTCTGCCTATATCTCTGCCTCTCTCTGTGTGTCTCTCATGAATGAATAAATAAAATCTTTGAAAAACAAAAAAACTTTCTGGAAGGAAGGCATCTACTACTAATTTTTAAGATCAGTGATCCTGTTCAGTAAACCTTTTCCTCTTTCCCAGTGATTAGGTTCCTTGGGAGAACTGGGCTCTGAAATTGGCTAGGGAAATCACCTTGCTGTCAAAGCGGTCCAGAAAGGACTGTTTGTGGAGGGGCCAAAGAGGACATGGAAAGAAAAGCAGAATGATTTAAGCATCAGCTTCCCCTTCTTGAACTCCTCTTCCCACTATAGAACCTCTCCATCATCCACTTATAATTCTGACAATATCCATGAAAGGAAGTAAGAAATAGTAAAAGAGCAAAAGTTAAATTTAGAAGCCTGGAGAACTATGGAGTCATGTAAAAGCAGTGGGATGAATTAGGCCCCATAGAAATCATGGGATTTCCACCTAATTCCCTCCTCCTACCCTCATACCCAAGACTAGCCACATGAGGAGCGAGCAGGGAAAAACAAATAGGAATGTCTAAAAGCAAACCACTGAGTATGGGAAAATAATGCAGAGATTCTACAAACTGTCAGAAGCACTTCACTTGGACTCTGATTTTTCCAGCTCAGTTTCCAAAAGTATTAGTGTCCTCAGAGGATGTATGCAGTAACAGGCAATGTGTTTTAAAATGAGTCCCCTGAACTGGCTTCTGGCTTCTAAGAAAACCTGACACATTTTCATCTAATGAGCTTTTCAAGCCTAATATACTACTCCCATGACTGTTCCATGAGGGCATATATTCTCTTACGTTCTCCTGAAGAAATGAACAGCTAATTCTACTTTTGCTGAGTGAATCTGTAAAGCACACGGATATGCTTTCTAGCAGGAAAATTTTAAAATATTGTAACGTTTCCTGGTTCAGACTCTAACAATGCAAATACGCAACCAAATCAGCTCCCCAATCTTCCTAAAGATTTTTCCCCATGTATGCTGAACCATGAAGAAGACATGCATATTAAAAAAAATAACTAAAGTGAAAGGGAATAGAGGGGAAGGGAGAAGAAATGGGTAGGAAATATCAGAAAGGGAGACAGAAAAAAAAAAAAAAAAAAAAGAAAGGGAGACAGAACATGGAAGACTCCTAACTCTGGGAAATGAACTAGGGGTGGTGGAAGGGGAGGAGGGCCGGGGGTGGGGGGTGACTAGGTGGCGGGCACTGAGGGGGGCACTTGACGGGATGAGCACTGGGTGTTATTCTGTATGTTGGCAAATTGAACACCAATAAAAAATAAATTTATTATTAAAAAAAGAACAGACACTAAGAAAAAAAATAACTAAAGTTCTACTGTAGAGTATGTCTAACAGTTTTACATTAGCCTTTTGTACCAGTGGGCACATATTTAGAGAAATGAAGACTATCAGTATCAGTAGTTCACAGAAGGAAACCAAATGTTCTCAAAGCCAAGAAAGAAATGCAAATCAATTCTTCGTTTGGGAACAGTAAAAAAAAGAGAAGCAAACAAACCCAAACTCTATTTAATTCCTTCATCTTGCTTATGTAACTTTCTAAACTAGTAGCTATTAGCAAAATGGATGATCTGATTTCTATCCCACTCCTCCTGTGTACTGGAAGAGATGCTCAAAACTACCCTTAGAAAACCTGGACAGTGGCAACTATGGCTCCGAGCAAAAGCAAAGATACACAGTCATTGGCCTTCAAATTACTGAACTACTTGCTCTAATTAGAAATTTCCAAGTTCATTCTAGTTCTTTACCTAAAATCTTTCAGAGTGCCTTAGAGAACTTGTAGATCTCCAGGAGGCTTGTAGTACTCCTCATTAACAACTGTTGGGACTGGCTGCCCAGCTTGTTCTAAGCAGGCCCTCAGCCACATCCCACAACAGCCGTGCCAGCAGTACTAGGAAAGGAAAGAAAAACAGCTCTGGGACATGAGATGCAGGCAATAGAAGAAACTGTGTGAAAGCCTCAAAGCTGTGTCCTAAACCTCTATTTACCTTAAGTAAGATGGTACACTTTTTCCTTGAAAGGGGTGACTGTGCTAACCCCTGAAGTGACATGGGTGGTGACAGGGTTCGAAGTGCAGTGGAAAGGGAACAAGGCTAGGAGCCAAGAGACCTGGGTTCTTGTCTTAGTTCTGCCACTAACTAGCTCTGATACCTTGGCCAAGTCGCACTACCTCCTTTTAGGCCTCAGTATCTTCATCAGTAAAATGCATGGATTGGGCTAGAAAATCTCTAAGAAACTTTCCAGCTTTAATGAACCTAGGTGAAGGAAAAAGAGAGTCAAAGGTCATTTTAAGTCTCTCTTTTCATCGAAGGAAATAAGGAACCATGGTATTATATCAACAAGTACAAAGTGTTTAAAGAGCCCTAGATACTATCTGACTTGAAAGATAATACTTCTTGGTGCTATGTATCTCCTACTACCTTTCTTGGGGTCCTTTCTACTCCAGAGCTATCATATCTGCTAAAGGGTAGCGTTTCAGGCAGAAGCCCTTTGAAAATACCTGTGAAAGTGAGTCACCTGGATATTCTCTAATTATGTACCCTACATAATCTACAAAGACCTACTGCATTAGAGTCCTCGGTTTTAAACGGTTTTTGCAACAGGGGGAAGTAAGTTATAATACGTAGCATCTGGGCAGCCTGGGGGGCGGTTCAGCGGTTTAGCGCCGCCTTCAGCCCAGGGCCTGATCCTGGAGATCCAGGATCGAGTCCCACGTCGGGCTCCCTGCATGGAGCCTGCTTCTCCCTCTGCCTGCGTCTCTGCCTCTCTCTCTGTCTCTCTCATGAATAAATAAATAAAATCTTTAAAAAAAAATAATACATAGCATCTGTATCCTTCCACTCAACTCCAGTAATAGCCACTTGTTGGCTTGCACCAGAAGCAAAGAATCCAAGTGATAGAAAAAAGTTAACATGCCCAGGAGGGGTTGAAATTATAATGGGAAAACATCAGCCCCAAGACTAAATTGCTAAATTGGGCTGATTGGTAGCGGTGGGGAGGGGCTCTCGGGAATCAACTGTAAAGCAGAAGGTCATTACACTCCAGCTGCTCTTTCTTCTGCCTAGAATATCTCCAATTACAGAAAGCCTCATCTGAAGAAATGGGACTTCAGGGATCAAGCTTACAAACAGGGAAACTGAGGCCAAAGAGAAAGTAACTTGCCTAGGGCTCGCCTCGGCCCCATAGCAGAGATGCTGAAGCCTCAAGGACAGGGATTAAGGAACTACCAAGATCTCTGCCCGTTGGGGGGAGGGGAGTGAGAAGACGGGGGTGGGGGTGGGGTTGACGCCGTGACGTCAAGACACCGACTCGCGTCAGAGGGGGTCCCTTCTACTCAAGGAGCCTGCCACCCGGCCACAAGCACCGAAACTCTGCGTTCCTAGGGAGAAAACTGCCCCTCAACCCTCCAGGGCCGGGGAAGGAGCTCCAGGGGCTCCATGACGCCACTCACACTTTACTGTCACCCTAGAAAGATGGAAGGAAGCGAAAACCGAAACCAGTCGCACCTCTGCCTCCCAAGGTCCTTTCTGAGGAGTGAAAGTCTGAATTTGGAGAACCCAAAGGCCCAAATGCCCCTAATTGCCTTCTTATACCCCAGGGACTCACCGGGGGTAGCAGCCGGCGTCGGCGCAACAGCAACAGGGCAGGGCAAGGGGCGGGGCGGAGCTAAAAACCCAGGGGAGAGCCCATCCCGTATGGTCCCGCCTACCACGTCACAACGGCTGCCAAGCACCGCCCCGCCGCGGTGCCTGCTGGGACTTGTAGTACTCAGGTGCTGGGCTCCAGGGCTGCTCAGCTGCACTAGGTGGTTTTCTCCCGTCCAGAACAGCAATCTCACCCCAAGGAGCCTATTTCTTCCCCTAGAAGGAGTCGTTTACTTGTACAAAAATCACAGAATTTTCTTTCAGTCCTGAACGAGAAAAGGCCATTGAGAGGTCATCTTAATTTTCTTCTGCCTCTACATACCACTTCACTAAGAGTCTTATAGATGAGACCCCTTTTTGCATTTAATCATCCTTCCGTCAGCCCCTGAAGGAGACCCAGCAGTCTCCCTGGGTGTCCCAGTTTCTGTGTTTCATCACCCACCCCCCTTTTTAAAAAAGAATTTATTCATGAGAGACACAAAGAGAGGCAGAGACATAGGCAGAGGGAGAAGCAGGCTCCCTGCAGGGAGCCTGATGTGGGGCTTGATCCCAGGACCCTGACGTTTCACCACTGAGCAACCCTATACTCTCACCATTCCCGTTCTATAAAGAAATTATTTTTTTTTAACGTGAATTTTGTCAAGGTCCTATTCTTCCTAATTGCAGTGTAAAAAATAAACTCGAACTCAGAATCCTGCTAAGTCACTTTAGAGGAGATTCCTCACCCTTGATAATTGATCAATCCCTGGCCTGTCTTTAGCAAGAATCCTGTTAAGTCAGTTCAGCAGGAATCCCCCCTCCCCCACCTTTGATGTCTCCTCTTAGTAATTTTCCAACTTCTTGACCTTATTGTATTTGGAGTTGAGTGCAATCTCCTCTATTATAACATCCCTATGGCAATACTCCTGGATAAAGTTTCTCTTACTGGTTTAACAAGTGTCAGAATAATTATTTAAGACCTGCCATGCTATCTATGGCTGGTTAAATTTAGAAGTGCCTCTTCTGCAAGGAGTAGCATTCTTCTAAATCTGGAAAGAAACTTTTCTATGCAGTCTAACTAGGGAGTTTACACCTCTGAAGACACTTTACGTTTCATGCAGGAGGTTGAGCATTCCTTACACTGCCTTACCACAAAACGGGTGGCATTCAACTGAGAATGGTTGGCAGGGAAATAATATGTAAACCAGGGACTGGGGTATTTCTTGAAAGTTCAATCACCTTCTGTGTTACCAAATTATGCTCTTTCATTTTAAGCTCTGCCCACAGGGATAAGTGCCCTCAGTATCTGGATACATCTTTAATTTTCCTTACTAGCTTTTAAAAAAGCTGTTAGAATTGACATCCCCTACACCCACACACCTTAACATCCATCTTAACACAACTATTTCATGGCACCTTTGCCTGGATGTTAAAAATGCAAATGAAATCGTTGTGCATTTCTGGAGTCATCTAAAAGCACCACCAATTTTCTAATAGAAAGCATCACATGATGATAGTTCTATATATTTCAAGACTCTTAGAACCCCTGGCCTCAAAATTCTTGCTTGGCTGTGTCCACCAATCCTAGGCTGTTATATCATGACTCTTATCCTCAACTTTTGCCTCTACTTTCACATTGAAAGATCAACCCCTCCGCCCAAACCAAACTTCAAAGTCTCAATAAATACCACTATTTTGTCCTGCTTCTGAGCTGCTTCTACAACTTTGTCAAGAGAAGTGTTCTTCCTCACTGAGGTAAGAATAATGTCAGTTTTGTCTTTTTTTTTTTTTTAAGATTTTCTTTATTTATTCATGAGAGACACACACAGAGAGAGAGAGAGAGAGGCAGAGACACAGGTGGAGGGAGAAGCAGGCTCCATGCAGGGAGCCCGATGTGGGACTTGATCCCGGGTCTCCAGGATCACGACCTGAGCCAAAGGCAGAAGCTCAACCACTGAGCCACCCAGGCACCCAGTTTTGTCTTTTTAAAAAAGATTTATTTATTTATTTTTTTTAGTGGAGAGAGAGGGATAGAGAGAGAGAGAGAGAAAATCCTGAATCAGACTTCCCACTGAGCATGGAGCCCAACACAGGGCTGGATCCCAGGATCCTCAGGTCATGACCTGAACTGAAATCAAGAGTCAGCTGCTCAATTGACTGAGCTACTCAAGTACCCCTCAGTTTTGTCTTATTGATAGGTTGTTTTGTTGATATTTTGAGAAGTTAACTTTAACAGCATATAATAATAAAAAAAATTAGCCTGATTTATTTCCAATAGGAGTATCAAGGGAGGGCTGCAAGTATAACTATTTATAATTAGATATTGAAGGAATAAGAATTGATATTCAGACTCACAGAGAAGATCCTCCACTTCTATCTTCAAATATTAGGAATGGAGACAGATAAAGACTGAGGCTGGGGGTAGTTATTCTGTACCTGACACAGTGGGTTTTCTCATTTAATCCTTACAACGGAAGCACTTTTATTATCCCCATTTTACAGATGAGACAATTGAGGCTTAGAGATGTAAAGTTACTTGCGCAAGCTCACCTGGCTAGTAAGTGTCATCAGAAGTCTTTGAACCAAGCATTCTGACTCAAGTGACTGTGCTCTTAATCATGAGATTCACTATACTCTTTATGAGAGTTCAGTAATCCATAAGGGAAGACCAGTGCATAAATGAGTATGAAGCCACATGATAGTAGCTTTATAGGAGGAATTTACACAGTGCTGAGGTAGCATTAAATTAGTTTTTCCTAAGGGCAAGAAGGAAGGTTTCAAAAAAGGTGTTAGAGAAAAAATTATTCTGAAGCCTTTTAAAACAATAAGGAAAACTTTATTTGGGACTATTGCAATAGGAACATTACAAAAGGGGAGAGAGATTGTGCTCAGTTCCAAAAACAATAAGGACAAGTGGGAATTTACAGCCATCAAGGAGGCTGAGGGAGTCACTGGGTAGAAATTTACTAAGAGGAGATATGAAGAATGGGGGATTCTTGCTAAACTGATTTAATAGGATTGTTGCTGAAGGCAGGTTAGGGATTGATCAGATATCAAGAATAAGGATTCTCTCTCTAAATAAGCTGATTTAGGATTTTTGCTGAAATTAGACTTGAAAGAGAACTTCAACTACCTCCATTTTGACCTCAGTCTGTACTTTCTTTCTTTTTTATTTATTTTTTTTTTTTAGTCTGTACTTTCTAATTAAGTTCTCTTTTCTCACCTATCTCTTAACTCAGGCAAAAGACCCTGCAGGCAAAACATCTCCTGCTCTGAAACTACCCCCTGAAGCAACAAAGATTGCCCTGAGCCAGCAGGACTCCAAAAGACCAACTCCAAGACAGTGATAGACCTGACCTTTACTGCCCACCTGTTTGAACCCACTGACCTTTGTCCCACATTTTCCTCGTAGAAACTGCAAGTATTTTCAGCACTTCACAGACGGTCTTTGAGACTGTCTACTGTCTTCCCGTGTTGGCCTCCCTGAAATAAATTCCTTTCTTGTTTCTCTGTGATTCGTCTCTCTGCCTTTAGACTTTGTCAGTGGTGAGGGGCAGAACCTGGTCTGTTTGGGGCTCCCATAGCCAGGTGCCCTTGCACCCTGTGCCCCAGCTACAGACTTGGCAAGGACAGACATAGAAGCTCACGGTTGAAGCCTAGTCAAAAAAGGGCTCAGGGATGCCTGGGTGGCTCAGTGGTTGAGCGTCTGCCTTTGACTCAGGGCGTGATCCTGGAGTCCCTGGATCGAGTCCCACATCGGGCTCCCTGCATGGAGCCTGCTTCTCCTTCTGCCTGTGTCTCTGCCTCTCTCTCTGTGTCTCTCATGAATAAATAAAAATCTTTAAAAAGGGGGGGGGGGAGCTCAGAGGAACCTAAATCACTAAAGTTTGGTCAAGAGAGAGTCTTTGTCAAAGGAGACATATGATTTATTTGAGTAACAAGCTTGGCCAGCAGAAAAAGGGATGGGAGAGAAATTTTACATGGAGGGAGGGAGTAGTCATCTACAGTAGTGCTGTCCAGTAGAATTCTCTGCAGCGATGGAAATGCTTACTATTTGCACTATCTGACCTGGTAACCACTAATCATATGTGACTATCAAGCACTTGAAATGTGGCTATTGCAACTGCAAACTGGGTTTTTTATGGAGTTTCGATTTATTTATTTATTTATTTATTTATTTATTTATTTATTTATTTAACAAGAGAAAATCAGATTTAATAGCATACATGTGTACCTATGGGGAACCTGCACAGACATGGAAATTCCCTATCAAACTGAAATTTTGTTTTTCAAAAAGATTTCGTTTATTTATTTTAGACAGAGAGAGAGGGCAAGCAGGAGGAGGGAGTGAGGAGCAGGGAGGGAAAGAATCCCAAGCAGACTCTTTCCTAAGCATGAGCCTGACTTAGGGCTTGATCTCACTACCCTGAGATCATGACCTGAGCCGAAATCAAGAGTCTGATGCTTAACCGAGCCACCCAGGTGCCCCTCAAACTGAAATTTAAATCGACATATTTGATCACTGTCCTAGCTGGTACAGATCTACAGCATCTGGGTGACAGGGGTGTGGACTATGGGAAAGAGAAGAGGAAGGCAGCTGTAGGCTACCAGGTGTCCAAGCAACAGCAGCTGCTTACTTTTTACCTCTGCCCTCAGCTTCAACCCTGCCCAGCTCTACTCAGTAGCAATGACTCTGGCCTTTGGACTCTCAGCTCTATGAAAGAGGAGGATGAGAGAAATGTTTTCCTTGAAGCTCACTGTCTCTGTAACCACCTAAAACTCTGCAATTGGATACCTTATAAAGTATAGAAAGCTTCTATGTCCCGGTTTGAGAAGGAGAAGGATTGAATAATCATTGGAAAGAAGGAGAATACTAATGAGGTTGGGATGCTGTCAGGCTTTCACCATACGCAGGTCAAGTATGGTATTTTATGGGGTACCTGGGTGGCTCAGTGGTTGAGCGTTTGCTTTTGGCTAAGGTCATGATCCTGGGGTCCTAGGATTGAGTCCTGCATTTGGGCTCCCCATGGAAAGCCTGCTTCTCCCTCTGCCTATGTCTCTGCCTCTCTCTGTGTTTTTCATGAATAAATAAATAAAAATTTAAAAAGAAGTATGGTGTTTCATAAACGTCTGGAGTAACCAGACCTAGGTATGCCTCATATTAACCCCATGTTTCTTTGTTTCTTTCTTTCTCTTAAAATAGTTTATTCATTTATTTGTCAGAAAGAGAGAGAGAGATTAAAAAAAAAAAGAAAGAAAGAGAGAGAGAGAGCACAAGTAGAGGGAGTAGCAGGTAGAGGAAGAAGCAGATTCCCCACCGAGCAAGGAGCCTGATGTGGGACTTGATCCCAGGATCCCAGATCATGGCCCCAGCCAAAGGCAGACACCCAACCGAGCCACCCAGGTGTTCCTAACCCCATGGTTTCTAGAATGTATGGGCAAACCAAGTGACCTATTAAACACTGCAGGGGATGTTAATATTTAAAGGTGCTTTGCAGTGGTCCCTGTAAGAATTTTAGAGGGCTATCTTTGTTTTAAAAAATTACACTGGGCAGCCCGGGTGGCTCAGTGGTTTAGCACTGCCTTCAGCCCAAGGTGTGATCCTTGGAGACCCAGGACTGAGTCCCATGTCGGGCTCCCTGCATGGAGGCTGCTTCTCCCTCTGCTTGTGTCTCTGCCTCTCTCTCTTTCTCATGAATAAATAAATAAAATCTTTTTTAAAATTACACTAAATAAAGTAAAATTAAAAAAGAGAGTGAGAGAGAGACATTTCATAATACCACCCATATTTTCAAAATTGTTCTCTATAGAGAAAAATGTAGGACACCTTTCCTTGATTAGCTGACTTAAACTGATTCTATGGGAATTATTTTACAACTCTGTAAATTGTAGGTAACTGATAGGCAAGGAATTCCTGCTCGGTCTGATAGAGGTTTGACTATTTTCCCTCCTTTCCTTGTGTGTGTGTGTGTGTGGGGGGGGGGGGGAAACAGTTTTGTATCCTCTTACAATTTCTTTCAACATTCATTTTCTCAAATTGTGCTGCCTTTTTGGAACCAGCTGAACATCTGACTATCTGACCAGTTCCCTTACTGACTGAGTTACATAAAATCTTTAACATGTGTACATTTTCATATCTGGAAGAGAGTCATGATTTGCCCCCTTTTGGGGAAAATTCTCTTAACATTTCTTTCAGTTTTTTTTTTTTAAAGATTTATTTATTTATTCATTCAGAGAGAGAGATAGGCGGAGAAACAGGCAGAGGGAGAAGCAGGCTCCGTGCAGGGAGCCCAACGAGGGACTCAATCCTTAGTCTCTAGGATTACACCCTGGGCTGCAGGCGGCGCCAAACCGCTGCACCACCGGGGCTGCCCTCTTTCAGTTTTTTATGCATACAAATATGTGTTTGACACAATTATAGTCATAGCTTTTACAGTTTTTTTTTCTTACAGCTTTTAGGTCAAACACTTATGTTTATTGGTATAAACTTCCTGATTATTGGTTTCTTTCTTTTTTTTTTTTTTTGGTTTCTTTCTTATTACAATAAGTGATTCTATTATAATTTACTTCACCATTCTCTAACCATTGAATATTTAAATTATTCATTAAATAGTTTTCAAAAAAAAATAAATAAATAGTTTTCAAAAAGCAAAGATTCTATGTGAATTTAACTGCATGTATGTCTGGATTATATATCACTATTTTTTTTCACCATATAAAATGATATCACTGTGCAAGAAAGAGGACCTCCTATTATTATACTCATTTTGTACACATACATATTGTTTGACCCACCAAAAATAAGTGTTTTTTTTTAAAAGATCTTATTTCTTTATTTAAGAGATAGAGAGAGAGAGAGACAGAGCATGAGCAGAGGAGAGGAGGCAGGAGAGGGAGAAGTAGACTCCCTGCTGAGCAGGGAGCCTGATGATATGATATGGGGCTGGATCCCAGGACCCTGGGATCATGACACTAGCTGAGGGCAGACACTTAACCGACTGAGCCACCCAGGCACCCCCCAAAATAAGTGTTAACAGGAAATGTATGCTCCAAGCTCTTTGAAGATAAACAGGCAACTTTGATCTGATGGCAGAGGGTCCTTCTGCTACACATAGCAGATGTATTAGGGCATGTGTCTGTGTGGTTCCCAAGGCACCCAGAAAACTGCTTTGCACACAGGAGGTGTTCAAGTAATGTGCCTGTGACTTCACATGCAGGAGGGCACTTTTTATGGAACTTGCTTCTAAGATTCACCACACCAAGGAGAGGAAGCCCTGAATACAACTATGAACAGCTCCTTTCAGGGTAAGCTGTTTTCCCCAGAAGGAAAAGGGAAGGATGAGGAAGGACAAGATAATGACAGAAGCCTGGAAGCCCCATTGCTCGTGGACAACTGGCCCCATTCCCAGGGGCTCTGTTGGCCCCATCGATAGATGTCAAAACGGGGGAACTCAAAAGAGGTGCTGAGCAGCAATCTCTGCTTCTATCTCAGCAGTAACAGTAATAAGAGTATGTGAAGGAGGAAGTAGTGGTCTCTGTGAGCCCACTCACTGCAAGGCCTTGGTCAAGCCACTACATTTTTCTGGGCCTCAGTGTCCTCTCCTAAATGCAAGGGAAATACCAGGTTGTAAGAGCTTTTCTGATTTAACCAGAATTCTGATTCTGTGATTGTACATACTTCCACAACACTCCCTCATACCTTACAGACTTTAAAAAAAAAAAATCTGGTATATGAAAATAAAGATCTTCTAGGAATCTTTGTTTCATTTCTACTCCTTAGCCTGTCTCTGGTACATATACCAAGACTTTCAAAAAAAAAAAAAAAAAAAAAAGACTTTCTTTGACTGCACAGACAGAAGCAGGACTCTCTTTTTTTCCCATTAACTACTTAGGGAAAGAGTCCCAAACTGAGAAAAAGAGTCTGTGCATCAACTGTCAGGCAAACAACATTCTGAGGATTTTATTATTATTATTTTAAAGATTTTATTTATTCATGACAGCCACAGAGAGAGGGGCAGGCTTCCTGCGGGGAGCCCGATGCAGGACTCGATCCCAGGACCCCGGGATCATGACCTGAGCCAAAGGTAAACATGCAACAACTGAGCCACTCAGCTGCCCCTTGTTATTGTCTTATTATTTAGACAGGTAGGTGCCTTACGAACAAAAAGACAGTGAAAATAAGTTTCATACCTGTGTCCTATAGTCCTTCTTTCACAGTTTTGCCTGAGTTGGAGCTCAGAGGAGGAGACGTGGTCCCAATTATCTGACTGCTAGAAGGGAGACTCCCAACACACTACCTCAAACTTTCACACCCAGGCCCAGAAAAACCCTCAGTGTTTGCCTCAGGGGTTTTTCTTGTATTTTTTTTCTTTTTGAGATTTATTTATTGGGATCCCTGGTGGCTCAGTGGTTTAGCGCCTGCTTTCGGCCCAGGGCCTGATCCTGGAGTCCGAAGATGGAGTCCTACATTGGTCTTCCCACATGGAGCCTGCTTCTCCTTCTGCCTGTATCTCTGCCTCTCTCTCTCTTTCTGTGTCTCTCATGAATAAATAAATAAAATATTTTTTAAAAAATAAGATTTATTTGGGAGGGAAAGGGGGGATGGAGGGATAGGGAGAATCTTAAGCAGACTCCCCACTGAGCACTGAGCCTCACATTAGCCCCAACCCTGAGATCATGACCTCAGCTGAAATCAAGAGTCAGACACTTAACCAACTGAGCCCCCCAGGTGCCCCAGCCATGGCCTCGGGGATTTTTCTGTTTTGGGTTTGCCTGACACAAATCACTAATGCTTTCTGATTTCCTGGCTGTCACTCTGGCCCTGGAGGGGTGCCTGACAGGATTGAAGCCTGCTTTGCTTTACAGTGGGGGCAGCTCTACTGTTCACCCCATGTTTGTTCCTGTCATCACCCCTGAAAGGACAGGGGTGCCAGGCTCTGGCCTATTAGCTCCTGCAGCAGCCAACCCTCTCATAAATAACCGGTTGTCAAGGATTTTAATGGAAACCCTCTGGAAGCTGTAAATCTTTGTTGCTCTCTCCTGCATCCTTTCCCTCATTTCCATCACAATATCACTCCAGAGGGACCTGAGACCTAAAGCCGGAGCTTGGCAGAGCAGATTGGTAGGACACAAGGGAAAGAAAGAGACGGGATGGGGGAGGGAACAGAGCTGGGACAGTTGGTCTTAGGGAAGCATCTGTTCCCGGCCAGTTGATGATGGTCACCTGAGCCTCCTGGGCTCTGAAGAGGGGGTGGGGCAACATAGCCCAGGGCCACCTGGAGGGAAGGGAAGGGGGAAGAGGAAGAGGATAGGATGGCAGAGAGGCTTCTGGAAGAGCAGCAGATGGGCCGTTGGTTCCACCTCAGACCCTCCAGAGTGTATTTAAGCATCATGAACCAGACTTTCATTGTCCACTTGGGGCTAAGCCATGCCTTTGCCTCTAGGTTCCTGCCTGGGAAGATCAGCAGGTAAAAGAGCAGTGTCCTGTGCTGGGAGGAAAAGTTCTTCCAACTTAGATCCAAAAGGCCACAGTTTATTTATATGCATATGAGAGCACTCAGCAATGAGTAACTGTCCAAATAGCTAGGCATAAAGTCTTATTATATACCAGTTTTACAAGGGGGTGGGAGTTAGGGCCTCAAAATGGGCTTCTGATGAGACTTGATTACATAATTTTTAGAGTGTCCATGTGTCCAAGGACAGAGCCTGCCCGATTGGAGATCTCACCCAGGAATATGGAGTGGTATATGAGGGCTGATTGTTGTAAAGCTCTGTTTTATTCACATAAGGGATCACAGGCCAACATGAAGTCCCAAGCACACATTGAACACCATGTTCATAATGCATCTGCCAAAAGCTTACAACCTCTAGGAAACTTTCCTGAACTCTACATCAGCGAGGATATTGCCCCTTCCATTAGTCTTTTTGACTAGAGCTTTTCTGAGAAGGGCCTGTCTCTCCTTATAGGTCTCCCCTCAACTGCAGGGAGAGAGCTCTATCCTAAGAGAGTAATGATGCGTAGTCCTACCCAACTCTTACTCATTGGAACTGAACAATCCTATTTTACATGAGCAGCTGCATTCAGTATCATCAATTCAAACATCTGGAAATCTCCAGAAAGAGCGGGATGGATATAGGCAACAAGAATCTTTGGCTTAATCCATAAGAGAGTTTCCTAAAAATACTATAGTTCAGGAATGTTAGATCGATCCTTTGGCCTTTCACCAATCCTGAATTAACTCAGGCAGAAACAGTTCTACCAGCTGCCAAGCCTTTGCAGGCGGTCTGGGACACAAGTCTGCGCTCAGACAGGTGGAAAGGGGAGGAAGCCACAATTATTTGAATCCACTCACTACTCTGATTCCCCATCTGCCAGAGGTAGGTCAAAGCGTCGCTGTGAGAAGCCAAGACAAGACGCCAGAGCCCCGGGGGGCTCTGTCTCATGGGCCAGGTCAGTAGAAGGGCCACGACCCCGCCACGCTCTGAGATGTCATGATTCAATAAGCCAGAGCGGTTCTTTGTAGGTTTGAGATTAGCTACTTCGCCGTTAGAGAAGCTAAGCCCAGAGAGGTGATGTCAATTGCCCACATTACACATGCCTGAGGCCTCGACTTGGGGGCTCAATCCGTGCTCTCTGCAGGGCTCCCCCTGGTCCTGGTTTGGGCTATGTACCCTCCCCAGAGGGCCTGAGTACCGGCTTTAGCGCCCAGCTAAACCCACGCAGCTTCCCCTTCGCAGCCACTGGAGCTGCCCAGGCGGACGGTTCGAGTCCGCTCGGCCCCGAGGCTCCGGCTGCGCCTGCGCACGACGTCCCGACGCCCCGACGGCGCGGGCCGGGAGGGCGGGGACCCGCGCTGGCCCAGCGGTAGCGGGGCCCCGGGGCGCCGGGAGCGCGGCCCAAGCGTCCTCCGCGTCTCCCGGGACGACGTCGGGCGCTGCCCTCTCAGAGCGCAGGGGCGGTTAATTGGATTCGGGACGGAGCGGGGGCACAACAGCCTGCCTCTGGGGCCAATCGAAGACCTAGAAAGTCCTATATGCAAATAAACCTATGACGGCTGAACGCACCCCAAGTTAGGAGGAGCGGGGGTTGGGCTTAGTGTTGTCCGGCAGCCAATGGGAGCTTAACCCTTTGAGGAGGGGGCCAGCAGGTGTGGTTGCGAGCGGTCCGGGCGGCAGAGCCGGGGCAAGACCGGGGAATAGGAATCGCGGGTAAGAGTCCCCCAAACCTGGTGCCGGCCCCAGATCGTGGCCTTCCAGTGCTCCCCGCTGAAACCCGGTTCGCCCTACCCCCAAAATCCCCCTCGATGCCCACTTCCCCAGGGCTACCTACCCCCTCGGCCCTCCCCGGTGGCGCTCTACCAGCAAAGCCGCTCACCCTCCGGGTCCCTGCTCCCCCTTGGCGTGGTAGCTCATCTCTTCCCAGCCCCATACTCGCGTTCACCTCTGAAATACCCTCTCTCTTTATCATCCTCAAGACTCCGATGCCAGGACCTTGCCACACGCCAACTTTTTTTTCCTAGCTCCATATTCCCTCCTGTCCCCACTTCCCCTCATTTCCTGCCTTCCCTCGAGTTCCCAAACCTAGTGTGCCCCGGGGAGCTGTCCCTTAGATCCCTGGGAATCGCAAAAGGATTCCTACTTCCTCATCACTGGGTCCTTCTCCTGATCACCTTTCTTCCTTTAAGTGGAGAAGTCTTCCAGGGAGAGAGACTCTTCTGTTTTGGATTGCCAGCCCAGCCCTCTGCAAATAAATACACCTACCCCTCTTTTCCAACCCCCCTCCCCCTTCTGGTTATTATTTCTCACCTCCCGAAGAATTCTTCTGGGCTTGAGGAATGTCCTCCTTTGGGATTTGAATTGTAGGAAAAATGTAACTTCCATTTTGGGGATGAGGTGGGAAGGGAGCTAACCCTACTGTTCTATTTTCCTTTTATAATACAGCTTTTATTTTGAACCAAGCACTGCTTTAAGAGCATTATAAATATTAACTAATTTAATCTTTAAAATAATGCCACAAGGTGGATATTATTATCCTCGTTTTACTAATGAGGAGACCGAGGAACAGAGAGAGGCTCAGTTTCTCATCCACAGTCATCTGCCAGTAAGTAGAGCTGGGATTTGGATCCAGATCCATCAGTCTTTGCTGGAGATGCACTGAATGTTTTGTAGAAAATGGCTGGGCATGAGTCGGCCCTGAAAATTGCATCTTCCTCTCAGTTTTTAGCAGAATGAAAAATGTCACCTGAGTCAGCAAGATCCTTAGTGTTTCCAGGGAATGTGGCCATTCTCAGCACTTCTTACTGTCCAGTCCTTGAGCAGTTGAGCACCCCTATCCTTCCTTGTTAGTCAATGTCTTTCTAAGAACTCACTCAGTCCCTGTTCTGAAATTTCAAGGGTAGCTAGAATGAAAAGCCAAAAGGCCATGAAAAGCATCTTAGTTTACTCTGCCTGCATCAAAACTCAAAGCACCATTCTAGATGTGAAGTCTTTATCTTCTTGGTGGACCAGTAATCATAGAAAAGCTTTAAACTTTAAACATGCTCTACTATCTGTTCTTAATCAATCATCAAATGATTCTTTCCTCCAGTTTATTGACCTTGCATTATTATTGTATTAATTCAGCCTTGCAAAAGAAAGCAATAAATATTTTCCATGCTCTGCAGCACCTCTGGGAATAAGAAGAATAGTCAACATGTACTCTTTGGAAGTGGAAATGGACTATGGTCCCTCCTTTGAGATTTCCGAAATAACCTGCCTTGTGTTTGCATGAAGCTATCCCAGGGTGCATTCCCTCCCCCTGGTGGCCAATGTAGTGCATTTTCATGCTGTCTAACCAGGGTTTGGTTGGCTTTTTCTGGCTTGGAAGATCCAAGATCAAACCCCACACTAAAATGGAAGGAAACTTCAGCTGCCTCTTAGTAAGTGATTTAAAGCCACATCTTTGGGGGTGCCTAGGTGGCCCATTCGGTTAAGCATCTGATTCTTTTTTATTTTTTCCTTTATTTTATTTTATTTTTGAAGCAGGTTCCATACCCAGCGTGGGGCCCAAGATGGGACTTGAACTCATGACCCTGAGATCAAGACCTGAGCTGAGTTCAAGAATCAGATGCTTCACTGGGTGGCTTAGTCAGTTGAGTGTCTGACTCTTGATCTTCCATACTGGCCTACTTAAAAAAAAAAAAAAAAAAAAAAAAAAAAAAAAATATATATATATATATATATATATATATATATATATATATATATATATATGAAATAAAGTCACATCTCTGACTGCAGAGGCCCTTATACTACAGTGTATGTATAGCTCAGGATGCTGGCAGCCCCTTTCATTCTTTTGTATTTTCCTTAGGCCTTGTCTTTAGCATTTATTGGCTATCCTCCTTTGATTCCTCAAGGCTGCAAAACTACTTTTGATAACCAAATTATTGGGCAGAAGAGTGGGTGGGAACCCCCGGGTTAGCAGGGAGTGGCTGCTGAGACTGGCAAAGAGAATTCTGGCTGGTAGAGTAAGATAAACCTTGAGAGGTTCTGGGAGAAGCAGCTTTTATTCTAACTCATTGCTGCTTGGGGGCCAGGGATGTGCTAAAAGAGGACAGGTCAGTCCAGATGTCAATGAGGCTGGACCTCTGGCCTAAAGGAGAGAAATGATCTTGGCATACAAAAAATGTTCCCTCTCTCTTAATGCTTCTACAAGGAAAATAATAACACAAGAGCAACTGTCGCTTGGCTCCAGTATCAGGGTCACCATAGGGACAGGATGGGGAAAGACTGAAAAATATCTAAAGAGGGAGCCATTACTTGGCTCTGGGGGATTACTGGCATGAAGCAATGGGAACCCATTTTTCCAAAAGAAATGGAAATCTGGATTTTTATGAGAAATTGATATTGTCTAGTTATTGGCAACTACTTCTATTTCAAACCATCACCACAACACACTGACGTGGGCCAAGTGAACACTTCTGCAGGCTAGATTCAGCACGCAACACATGTACCCCCTATCCCCACCCCGACAGAATTTGAGCAAGATATTCTCTGTCAGTGAGCCTTTGAGATAAGTCAACGGGATTTAGTGTTGGGGGTGAAACAGGAAGGAAAGGACCGGGGGAAGAGAAAGCTAGGTGGACAAAGGCAAAGCAAAAATAGACGCATGTAGCATTGACTGCTCTCCACCATCTTGCACCTGACTCAGGTACTGTTCAAGGGACTCTTGTATCACAGCCTAGAATCCAGGGAAGGTAGGTGAGAATGCCACGGTAACTAGTTCCTTGAGAAGTACTCAGGCTCCGTTCCTTGGTCTACGCGCTTGGGTCCCTCTTGTCGTGCAAAACTAACAGATTTTGATCTTTTTGCCATTGTTTTTCTCTTTGAGGTAGGCGAACAGCGGCAGCTATGACTTGTTCCTACCACATGGGCAAGGACTCGAAAAAGAGCAAAGGCAACTCACAACTCCAGAGGCCGAATTCAGGGTCAGTTTTCTCTCCTCCAGTTAACATTAACCTTTAGGTAAACGGAGCCACTCCTCCATGGCTGGGTAAACAGAGGCCATTGTGGAGGGCTCGGGGAGTAGAGTTGGCCGTTTACCTGAAATCAAGGGAGCAGGTTGAGGTCAAGATTTCATGGACCTTAGTCCTCTTGAACAAGAATGTGCCTATTCACTGGGAAAAATGGACTTCCAAGACCCAGGTGCCCTTGGTCTGTTGTGCTGAGTATGACTTTTTCTCCCCCAGCTCAGGTGTCACCATAAAGGGGCTTGACTGTAAGGGGCAGTCCTCTTCAGCAAAGAAAGAAACCAGTTGTGATCTTTGGATGACTTAATAATGCTGCCCTTCCTCTTGGCAATGGTTATGAGCATTTGGTGCAATGGTGTATGTGATGACTCTTTGAAAGACACAAAGAAGTACACTCCTCTAAGGGCTTATTATGAAGTTATGCATAGGTAGGTTCCCAGTTAGAGCTCTCCACTCCCCAGTTTGGTTTGGGATAGAGGCAGAAAGATGTGGAAGGATGCAGTAATGTTAAAAACATGGCCCATAAGATACAAAAAGTTGTCTAGAATTAGCAAGTTTGGGTATGGAGGAAACGTGATTCCCATGAGATGTCTGGTGGGTCTGCTGTTACCACGTATTGCTGATAGTAATCCAAACTGTTGGAGTCCCTCTGGGAAACAACATGGCAAGATAGATAGATAGATAAACTAAAACAAAAACAAAAGCTATATAATTTTTATATTAACCTAGTAATCCTGGTTCTGGATATATATCTTAAGAAAAATAATCCTCAAGATGTAAAAGGCCTTCTGTACATGGAAGTGCACATTTTAGAGCTATTAATGTAATAGCAAAATTGGAAGAAACTTACATTGCCAACATTAGGGCAATGGTTGGTTAAATTCAGGCACATTCCTTCTGTGCAGCATTATTACACCGCCATTAAACACTGGAAACATATAAGCTTTGTTACCAGCAAAAGGATGTTTCTTTTTTTTTTTTTTAAGATTTTATTGATTGATGAGAGAGACACACACACACGGAGAAGCATAGACATAGGCAGAAGGAGAAGCAGGCTCCTTGTGGGGAGCCTGAAGCAGGACTCCTTGATCCCCGGGATCCCTTGGACCCTGGGATCATGACATGAGCCAAAAGCAGACGCTCAAAACACTGAGCCACCCAGGTGCCCCAGGATGTTTCTGATATGATATGAAGTCGGGGGAGATAAGCAGATAGAAAATTGTTTCTAAAAAAAAAAAGAGTAAAAGAAAAATGTTTCTATATTATGGTTACAATTATAGACGAATAATTATGCTTAGAAATTAATAATTAAAGAGAATATGCAAAAGGGACAAAGTTGCTATACTAGGGTAGAAAAGCCACAGTGATTTCCCACTTTATCCTTTTATAAACTCCCTTTAAAAAAAAATAAACTCCCTTTAGTGTTTTATTATTTCATTATAATAAATTATAATGAAGATATTACTATCTTTTAAAAACCGAAGAGTTGAGGGAAGAACAGATAGTAAGTAGCAAGGGCATCAAAGGACAGGGGTGGCAAAAGTGAGGAGGAAGAGGTTGGCAGTGTTTTGGAGGTACAGAGGAGGAGGAGCTCCAGAAAGTTGGCTTTATGGTCACAGAAGCCCTGGATGTGAAGGAGATGGATCAGTTAATTGGATCTGGGCTGTTCTAGGTTACCCAAAGTCACACTAAGCATATTCCCTAAGGATTATTGAATCAGAAGCATTAAAAACCATTAAAAGAATTTGATATTTGAAATCTCAAGCAAACAACAAAGAAATCATCATGGGAATAGGGGAGGGACAAGACCTTTGCTGGACCTTGTTATCGGTGTTTTACCATTTGGTGTTGTTTTTGTGTTGAATTGCATGGTGTGGGAGACACTAGCTTTTTCTGTGGTTGGGATCACTGAAGGTCTCCTATGGCCCTAGGCTTGAATTGTGTTAAGTCAGCTACCTATTGACCCCATGCTCCACGAGCTACCTTTGCATTCACCATCAGCAGCAGGTTGGGGGTAGGAGGTTCAGTGTAGTGTCAAAACAGTTAACAGACCTCCTCAGAGTCCCTCATCTGCACCCACTGGGACTAACTTCTGTTGGGAAGGCTTAGGGCTTGGTTCTGAGGCTGTCTCCAGACACTCACTCATTTCACTAAGATTGTTTACCAGGTGGTGCCATGCATAGCATCTCAGCCTGCTCCTGCAAATCCCAGGAGGACAAAACCAAAGCCTGGATTGGCTGAGTGAGTCCCTAAGGGCAGAGTCTCCAAGGGCAAAAGGTAGAATGAGTTCTCTCCCTGAGCCTGCACCAACCTTGGAGGTGGGGTGGCATTTTCTAAACTGCAATCCTTCCTTGGTCTCAGAGCGGGTCTACCACCCACATGAGCAAGGGAGGGGGTCCCCCTGCAGGCCGATACAAGTCACTGCTGCTCCCTCTGCTCTCTCCCCAGGGTGGGCAGGGATTTCCCCAGAGCCTCCTCCCAGGCTAGGGAGATGCTTCAGTGCCTGTCTTTGGAAGGTGAGGAAGGAGCAGATTCAGAAGTGCGAGAAGACAGTTCCCAAGACGATCTGAAAGAAATCATCACCCTGGCTTTCGTGAGCGAGGACACTGGGGTGCACGAGGGGCTTCAGAATGCCCAGCAGCAAGGCAAGAAGAAGAGGAAGAAAAAGAGGTTAGGACTGAAAGATAAGGAATGGGAGTCCACATTGTTGGGAGCAGAAGGGACCTGGAAGGGAGGGGGCCTTGGCCACTAATGAGAGGTTAAAGAGATGCTGTGTGCTCAAAATCACACCCCCATTCAGGTGTATGGGAAGAACCCACCTGATGATCAGTTTTATAGAATCAGATAATGGTGTGTGTAATCTCCAACCACACCCTGTCCTAATCTTCATTCCTTTTTTTTTTTTTTTAAGATTTTATTTATTAACTCGTGAGATGCACAGAGAGAGGCAGAGACACAGGCAGAGGGAGAAGCAGGCTCCCTGTGGGGAACCTGATGCAGGACTCGATCCCAGGACCCAGGGATCACGACCTGAGCCAAAGGCAGACACCCAACCACTGAACCATGCAGGTGTCCCACTAATCTTCATTCCATATGTGTTTAGAATGCTTTTTTTTTTTTAAAAGATTTTATTTATTTATTCATGAAAGATACAGAGACAGAGAGAGGCAGAGACACAGGCAGAGGGAGAAGCAGGCTCCATGCAGGGAGCCCGATGGGAGACTCGATCCCGGGACTCCAGGATCACGCCCTGGGCCAAAGGCAGGCGCTAAACCACTGAGCCACCCAGGGATCCCCCTCCCCTTTTTTTAACTGTGTGGAGAAAGATAATTTAATTTCCTTGTTTTAAGGAAGTGCTTATTGTCCTGGGAACTTAGTACATTTTAAAGATAATGAAGCTGATGCTGACTTCTTAGGATCTGCCTGTGGCTTCTGCCTTTTAGTTCCTACTTACTATTCTGTCAAACCTGGTTCCTTTTGGGGACAATGAGTTACTCCTCAGACTCATTGTTGTCTGAAAGTTTGTCCACTTTCTAACTCACAACTTCCTTTTGTGGGGGGCAAGAGGAGGGAGACCATGAAGTAATTTGGCCCAAGAGATTTTCTTTTTCTTTTTTTTTTTTTTTTAAGATTTTATTTATTTATGCATGAGAGACACAGACGGAGAGAGAGGCAGAGACACAGGCAGAGAGAAGCAGGCTCCATGCAGGAAGCCTGATGCGGGACTTGATCCCTGGTCTCCAGGATCACACCCTGGCCCAAAAGATTTTCACTTCCTGTTCCTGATGGGCCGCTGGAGCAAAAGGATTGAAGAGGTGATGATATTCATATGGAGCTGAAGCAGAATTAGTTATGACCCCAATACAGAATTCCTACCCTGTGGACAGGGTACCAGTTGAGTCTGCCTTCTGCCTCTCTGCAACCCTTTGGATTTGTGTCTTCAGTTAGTGGGGTTCATCAAACCAGGATTAGTGTGGCAGAGTGGGTTTCATGCAGCCTCGCCCAGGACCGGATGCTTCTGGGTGTGGTCACTTGTTCTGGCAAGTGTGTCTGTCTCTGTCTTGCTTTCCTTTTTCTCTTTTCCAGATGATTGGTGATCGATCTCTCCACCTGCCGATATGAGAGTGGTGAGCACTTGCATTCAAGGGATCCATGATGGGGACCAGGGGATTACCCCAAAGGGTTGGGAAGGGTCACTCTTGTATATTCTTGAGGATGAAAAGTGGGTGTCTTCACATCCCATTGTTTCCTTCATCTAGCTGGATTAACTATTTGAAGAAGT
Source organism: Canis lupus baileyi (assembly GCF_048164855.1). Taxonomy (NCBI): domain Eukaryota; kingdom Metazoa; phylum Chordata; class Mammalia; order Carnivora; family Canidae; genus Canis; species Canis lupus. The sequence goes on from NC_132853.1 coordinate 36,108,733, forward strand.
TGGGAATCTTATTCCAAGAAAATATGGGTTTTGACCACAGTTGGTGTATATTTCAGCTCTCTGTAGTTCTCATATAGGGTTCTTTGGGAATCTGATTGTAGAGAAGGCAGTTGTTGCTCCTTGCTAGAGCATAAGTTAGAGATTAGCAGTCCACAGACTGAAAATGACCTACAGACCTACATTGTACTACAGAGCAGTGTTGTCATTATATGGATTTCAAATCAGAATGTTTTAGGCTAGTCCTGACTCCTCTGGGTCACTGAAGGCACTTCTGGTTTTCCAGGTCCTTGAAGACATTTGAGTTTGTGTTGGAGTCAGCTCGCAGTTACTAATGCTAAGAGGGACAGGGGAAGAAGGCTGTGATAGCATATATGTGGTTTTGAAAATCATTGTATGCTTTTTTCTTTTTCTGTCAATTTATCTTCTAATTAAGCTTGGCTCTGGCTGATGTTAAGTTTAGGTTTATCTTCCCTGAACATTCTGTGCTTAGTATTTGGAGGAAAGCCAGAATTCTACTTCCTGGTAAGGGGAAGCAGTGCGGATAAAACATTCTTCCCAGATAACCTGCTGTGGGGTTCACTGGGTATTGGCTGTATGCCTCAATAGCTCTTCATGTTCCTTTCTTGGCAGTGGTGAGGTCAGGCCGGGCAAGATGGCTTCCAGGCCCAATAAGCTGAGGTGTCTCTCTTCAGCATGTGGTCTGAGAGCACCTAGAAACATAACCTCCCCACCCCACACTCCTCCCCCACTTCCTGGACTAACAGGCCTTTCTTTTTCCAACTCCATGGCAGTGCGTAGGGCTGCCCAGAGATATGGCCTTCGAGAGGGAGGGGAAACCAATGACTGGACTCTCTACTGGACGGACTACTCTGTGTCGCTGGAGAGGGTGATGGAAATGAAAAGTTACCAGGTATCTGGGCAGAGCTGGTCCTCCGTATAAGGGTGACATCTACTCAGTGGGTCCCTACTTTTTGGACTGTCCCCTGAGGGGATCTCCTGGGTACTCCCATGGCCCCTGTTGTTCATGAATTTTGCCTTCCTTTGCAGAAAATCAATCACTTCCCTGGGATGAGTGAAATCTGCCGCAAGGACTTGCTGGCCAGGAATATGAGCCGCATGTTAAAGATGTTCCCTAGGGATTTCCACTTTTTCCCTAGGACCTGGTGTCTTCCTGCTGAGTGAGTGCCTACCTGTGTTCCCTTCTATGCCACCCACCCCCAATTTACATTTCCCGCTTGCTCCTCATTCCCCAGTGCTACTTCCCTTCCCAGAGGATCTCCCATCTCTCTCTCCTTTTCAGGAAGAGGAGGGATAAAGGGTGTGTCCAAGGTTAAGAGAATACAAGGCTCTGCTATAAAAGAATCAGATGACATTTAGGGGCTGGGTGCCTTGGAACCCGTGCCTGCAGTTGGGATGAGAATTTGTTCTGACCCTGAAATCTGTTGATTTTGAACTTGTTCCAGCTTCTTAACTGTGCAGTTTCTGAATTTTTAAGGACCGTGAGCACTTCTGGAGGGAGTGAGATAATGGTTAGTGCCCAGATTAGGAGTAGGGAGGGACACCTGACCTCTGTTCCATGGCAGAAGCATGGATGGCAGCCAGCCTTTCCCTGTCTCCTGCCTCGCTTTATCCATCTTGAAACTGAGCATCCATTCTTAGTATACAAAATGCTCTGGACCGTAGCACCAAGAAACAGAAGAAATGCGAGATGACATGATTGTCACCGGGGTACAGTCTGGTCTTTGGGATGAGGAGAGGGGGTGCAGAGAAGCATTGCCATTGGAATTATATTCACATGACAAGAATCCCACTCTGTCCTCTGCACTCACTGCTTTTCAAAACTAAGAGCTCCAGGATTCCCAGACTTCCCGAGTCTGGAAAGTTTTAGGACTTAATAGCAACTTAGAAGGAAACATACTTGCCTTCAGTCACCTCCAGATTTCATGGCCACTGAGGAACATTGCAGTGAAGTGACTTCTCCAGTGATCTCGATGCAAATGAGTTCAAATGCGAAACAAGAAGTGGAGCAAGCCTGAGATCTAGAATGCATTAAAGTGGTTTCTTTCTTCTGAATATACTTTCTACAGAGTATATTCGAGGACAGTATTTGTGCTTTGATACTCTGGCTGGAGTGGGGGTGTTCCTGGGGAAGAGCTGCAGCCTGGAATAGAGGAAGAGACTGGTGTATCCAAGGTCACAACACTTGTCAGGGCTTGTGCCCCACACAGAAGTCCACGTCTCCTGTCTGCAAACCTAGAAAGTCAAAGTACTTGGATCACAGCTACCTTCATGGGCCATGCAACATGTATCAGCACCTTGCCTGTCTGTTACATAATTAACCACTGTACAAAACAGGTGTCATTATCCTCATTGTGTAGAAAGTGGAATTTAGGCTTAAATAGGTTAAGTCCTTGCAGAGGGTCACACAGCTGGTAAGTGGTGTAGCCTGGGTTTAAATCCAGGCCTGAGTTCCCTCCAAAGCCCACCCTCTCTCCACCATGTATCCACGTGCATGGCTGTTTCTCTTCTTGCCAGTTGACATGTCTGTCAACTCTGGGGCTTTGTCACATGAGATAGCTTTAGTGGTTTTTTGGTTTTTGGTGGTTTTTTTTTTTAAATAAAGAGCTAGGCTTCCTTTTCACTGCTCCCTCCACTAAAGGTGTATCTCGTTCCCTCCCTGCTGCTCTGGTAGCTGGGGGGATTTGCAGAACTACAGCAGGTCAAGAAAAAATAAGACATACATTTGTAAGCCGGATTCGGGCTGCCAAGGGAGAGGTATATTCATCACCCGGACAGTGAAAGATATCAAGCCAGGCGAGGATAAGATCTGTCAGCTCTATATTTCAAAGGTACTTCTTCATCATGGTCATTTATTTCTCGCTCATAGCAACCTCAGCTCTAGCTCCTCCGCACCAAGGGCAGTGAGGGAATGAGGCGGGGGGGGGGGGGGGGTCGGGGTGTGTGCGTGTCAAAGCTGAGTCCGGTCTTCTGCCTTAAAAGTTGTCAGACCAAGCCTTCTTTTTTTTTTCCCTAAAGATTTTATTTATTTATCCATGAGAGATACAGAGAGAGAGAGGCAGAGACATAGGCAGAGGGAGAAGCAGGCTCCCTGTGGGGAGCCCGATGTTGGACTCGATCCCAGGACCCCAGGACTGTGACCTGAGCTGAAGGCAGAAGCTCAACCATTGAGCCACCCAATTTCCCCAGACCAGGCCTTCCGACCAGGGCTGTGACATGTGTCTGGGCCAGAGCATCCCTCACCCTTGTACCCTTGTAGCTGGTCTGGCCTTAGTAGGCTGGCCTGTCACCTCTAACAGATGACAGCTAGAGGGCACATTTGGTCTGTGGATGCCCCATTTCATTTAGGAGAGGGTAATAGTCCTGGAGGGTTCATGGTAACCAGCCTTCCTCCATGGCTGGAGGTCAGAAGTCACAGTGGTATAGCTCACCGCAGGGGGGAACCCTCTAGAAGTATGTGTGGACTGGAAAGGACTGGCCAGCATTGTAGGAAACACTTTTGCAGAGCTGCCATGTAATACAGCCCTCGATGGTGACACATGTCCTTCATCACAGGACTTTTAATTTTTAAAAAAATATTTCTTCATTTGAGAGAGAGAGAGTACGCACACAAGCAAGGGGAGCAGCAAAGGGAAAGAGAGAAGCAGGCTCTCGCTGAGCAGAGACCCCGATGTGGGACTCAATCCCAGGACCCCAGGATCATGACATGAGCCAAAGGCAGACACTTAACCAACTGAGCCACCCAGGGGCCCTATCACAGGACTTTATAATGTTATTTTGTTTGGTTGCCAGGAGATCTCTGGGAGGAGGTTACTTGTGCTGCAGGAAACTGAGGCACGGTGTAGTTTAGTGACTCCCACGGGTCAAGTCACCTTGTCCTCGTCCCCTACCCCAGCCCAGCCCGTACTCTGTAGTACCAAGACCAAGACAAGGCACTAATATTCAAGACTGAATCTCTCCTCGGAAGCTTACATGACTTCTCTTCCCTCCTCGTAGCCCTTTATTATTGATGGGTTCAAGTTTGACCTCCGGATTTATGTTCTGATGACATCCTGTGACCCTCTCAGGATTTTTGCATACAAGGAAGGACTAGCACGCTTCGCCACCACCTCTTACTCCCACCCCAGCACAGACAACCTGGTGAGCTCAGTGGATGTGTCCTTCCCCCTCCTCCTTAGGGGGATGAAAAATCCCAGTTCATTCCACATTCTCAAGGCGTTGCGGATATGGCTGTCATTTGCTGAACACTTCCTATGTGCCAGGTTGCAGATGTCCCTTCGTTTAGCCCTCTTAGAAGCCCTCAGAAATAGGGATTATAATTTCCATTTTACAAATGAGGAAATGAAAACTCAGTAAAAGGAACTTGTCCAAGGTCACAGATCTGGGAAGAGATGAGGCTGGGCCTCGTCATGGCCAGATCTGCCCTACCACAAAGCTAGTGCCCCATATCTGTGGTATCTGAGGGGAGAAGGCCATGGGTCTCTCCCCCACCCATACCCTGCACCCTCTGATCCCCCAGGACTTCTGAAATCTCCCTCAGGCAGTGAACCACCCAATCTCAGGAGGAGCTGGACTCTCTCCTACCCCAGGTTGCAGGCTCCCACTTTGCTGCCTCTGTTTCATCAATTGAAGTAAGCCCCAAGACTTCCCCTCCTCTCTTCATGCCGTGGGGGCTACACAGGAGGGTACAGAGAAAAAGCGGATGGCCTGCCCTTCCTCCTGACCTCACAGAATTGTGTCTCTTTCCCCAGGATGAGATCTGCATGCACCTGACTAATTATTCCATTAATAAGCACAGTTCCAATTTCATTCGAGACGCTCACGCTGGAAGCAAGAGGTAAGGAAGCTGCTTCACTTCTCTTTTCTTGCCCTGCCAGGCTCAGAGTTGCTGCCTAGGATTCTACCCAAACCCTGTCAGTCCCCAGCAGTGTTTCTATCTTGGGTCACATGGTCTCAGCAAATATTTCTTTGCCTCTTTAGTCTCTGCCCTCTGGCTGTTAATCATTAAAAGAAGGCTACATCGTAAACCCTAGGAGGTTGGGAGGAGGAGAGATAAACATGAAGGTTTCCCCAGCAGGACACACACACACACACACACACACACACACCCCAAAACATATGCTTGTTACCCTGGGCATTTCTGACATTTCCAAACCAACGGATATTTATCGATTGCTAGTCAGCCAAGGGAGGTGGACATGCCAGGCAGTTGTTGGCCTGTGGCTTCCGGGGTGTTGCTCCAACAGAGATTCTTGAATGATAGGTCACGATGCCTGGTGTGGCCTGACCGTGGCTGGCTGGCTTTGAGATTCCCCAGGAGAGGGGAGAGATGGGAGGAATGCATGAGAGTCTTCCCAGTTATTACATGCATGTTATTGTCTAATCCTAATCCTGTCTCATCTGAGATGGATGGGGTTGAGTTGTAGGAAAAAGGGGGAGCTGAAAGAAGTGAACACAGCCAGGCACAAGGAGGCAGTACTTATGGAGGCCTCCTGTGTGGTGGGGCCTGTGCAGGGGAGTCCGTGTGCATTGTTCCCCATTGCATCTTCACCACACCATGACAGGGGCGTTGTCATCTGCCCTTTGTAGGTGCAGAACAATGAGTTAGGTACCATCTCATTTTCTTTACAGACAAGGAAACTGAGTCTCTGAGAGGCTAAGCTGCCCAAGGTCACACAGCTGTAAATGTTAGAGCAGGATGAGAAAGTAGGTCTGTCGGTTGCAAGGCGCATGCTCCGTCCCCTTGCAGCAGGCTTCAAAGGATGGATAAACACACAGTCTGTTTGGCTTCAAAGCATCAGAGAGGCACGTGAAATTTCCCAACTCCCCTGGTGGCAGAGTGCCAAAAAGCAAATGGAAAATCACTAGCTGATGCCTGCTTGAAGGGGAAGTCTCCCCTGCGTCGGAGGGTGCCGGCACCCGTCTCGCCCGAAGCTCTCAGCTCCTCATCAGGCCCGTGGGCACCAGCTCAGCCTCCCATGCTGCTGCAGGCCGAGAGCCGGTGCTCGGTGAGGCCTAGCTTTCAGGCCCGGCTCCGACTCTTGCCAGCTAAGTAAGTGTAGGCAAGGCTCTTCAGCTCTCTGAGCCTCCACTTGGTGTGTACAATGAGGGCAGTGATATGTCTTGCCCTGCCCTGTCCTGTGTGCCCTGCCCACCTCCCAGGGTCACTGTGAGACTCAAATGGCCCCTGATAGCTGCAGGGATTTTTTTTCTTAGTCAGAAGGCATGTAACCTAAGGACCCCCATTTCTTTCTTCTTAGGAGAAGACACCCCATCAACAGGCTTTGGGCCCTCAGGCCATGATGGATGGGGTGTTAGGGGGTGCCAGGACTCAGGGAGAAGAGTGTGCAGAATTGTTCTGCTGCCCTTCACCCCCCTCCCTTCCTGCTCTTTTTCCTCACCTCTCTCTCCCCCCAGGTCAGGCCTCACCCTTCTGCTCTGCTCCCCTGGCCTCCACCCTGCCACCTCTCCCTAAGCACCAGGCTCATCCCTCACTATACCCTGACATCTGTTGCCTACAACTCAGCCTTTTCTTGCTCCTTGTTCCCACCCCAGAGTTCCAAAATGGTCCCCTTGCTCAACTTCCCCATCTCTGCCTCCTGGCCTGCAGGATGGGGGAGTTTGGTGTCATCTTGGTTGTTGAATCTTGAAGGTTCCTCCTGCAGATGTCCCCGTGTCCCTTCTTTCCACTAGACCTAGGCCTTGCTTCTGCCTCAGACCTGATGTCTGCTCAGCCTCCTTGCTTTTCTCCCTAAATCCAGGCTTTGACTTCTTGGTACCTCCATTTTCTCATCTCTAAAATGACAGGAAAGGGCAGCCCTGGTGGCTCAGCAGTTTAGCGCCGCCTTTGGCCGGGGGTGTGATCCTGGAGACCTGGGATCGAGTCCCGCGTCAGGCTCCCTGCATGGAGCCTGCTTCTCCCTCTGCCCGTGTCTCTGCCTCTCTCTCTCTCTCTCTCTCTCTGTGTGTGTCTGTCGTAAATAAGTAAATAAATCTTTAAAAAATAAAATAAAATGACAGGAAAATATGAATTCTGGCTGGCCATCCTCAGATTTGCCATGAGGGACCTATTGAGATGACGTGTACGAATGGGCTTCAAAAACATTAACCCCCATGCAGGTGAATGTTATTGTTATTCTGTATTCCGTATCCAGTGGTCCCTGCTTATCCATGGTTTCAGCTACCTGCAGTTAGGTGAATGCGGTGTCTCTCTCTCTCTCTCTCTCTCTCTCATAATATCTTCCTTTACTGTACTGGCCCTCCTTATGATGATGATGTGAAATGATAAGGTCCTACCTGATGAGATAAATGAGGTGAATGATGTAGGCATGTGACGTTACTATTATGGATCTCTTTCTGGGCCTAATTTATAAACTAACCTTTATTATAGAAGTGTATGTATAGGAGAAAAGCAGTGCATGTAGAGTTTGGCACTATCCATGGGGCCAAGCGTCCTCCATACATAAGGGAGGACTTCTCTACTCATTACTTCCACAGAGATGGGGCTCCCAGGTACCTAGAGATTCAGGTTCAAACTCTTCTTCTCAATCTACTGTAATTTGACCAGACGCCACCATCCATTGTTACACTACTACACTGGTAGTCAGCATTGTTGGGGACTTGCTATCTGGCAGGCACTACTCTAGGAAACATACACACCTCAGCCCACTCACAACACTCACAACAGCACTTGAAGGTAAGAATTATTATTATCAGCATGATTTTGCGTATTAGGAAACAGGTAGTAGAGCTGCAAGGAAAACTCCTGAGTCTCTACCCTTAACCACTGGGCCACACCGTCTGTCTGTTCTCTCTGTGGTGTCTGTTGGACACTCTGTGGCTCACATTCCATATATGGGCCTTGTTCATTCCCACTTCTCCATCTTTGCTCAGCACCAACCAAAAACATGGGATAACATCCTTGAAGGTTCTTCTGGCTCACTGGGCTTCCATGTTGCCTCCCCTGATCTGGCTTTGGGTCCTGGTCCAGCCATATTGCCACCGTGAAGCCAGCCTTCTCTGTGAGTCTCTGCTCAGTTAATCAGATGAGATCTGTCTCTGAGGACGAGCCTGTGGAATCCGAGTCAAACCACCCACAGCAACCTTCCCATCTCTGGACTCCCACTACCCTCTGGTCAACATCAGCCATACCTCATGACCGCTCTTGGCTTGGTGCACACGTCTGTCACGTGTTCTCAATTGTGCTTAGCCTCCTTGAGGGTTAGAGTGGCACCCTGGCCTTCTAGGCGCCTCCCATATGCTGGGCAGAGTCCTTCTTTCCTCCTGTTCCTCCCTTTTCCTTTTACCTCTCCTGTTCTTCCCCTTCCTCCTCTTCTGAGGCGATCTGCTTCTCATTCTGACTACCTCACCTGCCCCAATTCCCTCATCCCCAGCTCGGCCAACTGCACCCCAGGTAAACCCCCCACCAGCTGTAAACTTAGCAGAAACAGTGAAGGAAAGACAGAACGACTGGAAATCTGGCAGGGCTTGGGGGCAGAGACCAGGTCCTCTTCATCTCTCAGGGCGCCTGGCACATAACTGGTGTGTTAAATTGAATTGGCTAACCACTGGGCATTATGAAATTATACAATAATATATATTCATTGTGATGTGCCTGAATCATCAAGAAGAGGTTATGTTATGATTTGCAGTGTCTGTTATAAGAAGGCAAGGAAGTATATAATCTATTTTGGGAAAATTTATTTCCCAATTAGGCAAATTAAGCACATCTTTTTTTGCACTTGAGTGGATTGGCTTCAAGCGATCTGGAAAATTCATTTATGTGCCACATATTATTCCCTGACAATGACAGGTAGAGGCAGTAGGCCTCTGAATTGAGTGGCCTTTACTAATCTGTCTTTATATAAATGCATCCTCAGTTGTTCCATATGTGTGTTGAACCCTCCCCAAATGGTCCTTAGGCTCCCCATGACAGTGGGGGCAGTTTCTTGGGGTTCTCTCATTTCATGTGTACAGCAGTCCTTTAGCAAGTGTGCATTGGCTGGCCACCCCAGCTTCATACTTTTTGGCTCTGCTGGCTGGGGTCCAGTGAGCTCTTTGAACTGCCTCATGAGCCACCCAGTGCTCATTACATCCTGCACCCTCCTTAATGTCTATCACACAATTACCCCCTCCCCCGGCCCCCTCCTCTCCAGCGACTGCCTCAGTTTGTTTCCTATAGTTAAGAGTCTCCTATGGTTTGTCTCTGTCCCTGATTTCATTTTATTTTATTTTTCCCTCCTGCCCCTAGACTCTTCTGTTTTGTTTCTTGAATTCCACATATGGGTGAAATCATATGATAATCGTCTTTCTCTGATTGACTTATTTTGCTTAGCATAATACCCTCTAGTTCCATCCACATTGCTGCAAATGGCAAGATTTCATTTTTGATGGCTGAGTAATATTCCATTATATATATATATATACCACATCTTTTTTTAAAAAAAATTATTTATTTATTCATGAGAGACAGATAGAGGGTCAGAGACATAGGCAGAGGGAGAATCAGGCTCCCCACTGAGCAGGGGTCCTGATGTGAGACTCGATCCCAGGACCCCAGGATCATGTCCTGAGCCAAAGGCAGATGCTCAACCACTGAGCCACCCAGGCACCCCTATACCACATCTTATTTATCTGAAATCAAGACCATCTTGATTTACCTGGACAGTTGTTAACCCCATCTTTTGACATGCCTTGGGGCTGCCTTTTCTTTGTGGAAGTCCTAAAGCAAAGTTTGTGTGACTTTGGGGGTCCCCAGAATCCCGTCAAATGGCTGGGGTAGGACTCAGGTGTAGGTGTTCTTAAAAGTGTTTCTAATGAACACCAAAGGCTGAGAAACCATTTGCCATCAAAGCAAAACCATGATGTAGGGTTTTTGTTTTTGTTTTTGTTTTTGTTTTTGTTTTTAATTTTTTTTTTTATTTATTTATGATAGTCACAGAGAGAGAGAGAGAGAGGCAGAGACACAGGCAGAGGGAGAAGCAGGCTCCATGCACCGGGAGCCTGACGTGGGATTCGATCCCGGGTCTCCAGGATCGCGCCCTGGGCCAAAGGCAGGCGCTAAACCACTGCGCCACCCAGGGATCCCTTTGTTTTTGTTTTTAATTCACCCATTAAGCTTTCCACCCAGAATACCCAGTCCCTGCCCCAGCCTAGTGGGTGTTTTCTGGGTCACAGTGAAAGTACCAAAAGCCAAGTCTTATGCGTCATTATACCAGCACCCACTTTCAGACAGTGGAGGCTTGTGACTCTGTGGTTCCTGCAGGTCCTTCCTGAGCTGACATAGCCCTGTTGTCTCCCTGGGTTCCAGATGTCTGTCCCCATTACCTCTGGAGACTTAACTTCTCCAGAATCTTCTGGTTCCCAGCATGAGATGGCCTTAGATGACCAGAGGTGGGCTGCTTTGCCTCATAGCCTGCAGTTTCCTTCCAGGAAGCTCTCCACCTTTAACATGTACATGGAGAACCGTGGCTACAACACAGAGCAGATCTGGAGAGATATTGAGGATGTCATCATCAAGACGATCATCTCCGCCCACCCCATCATCAAGCATAACTACCACACCTGCTTCCCCAACCACACACTCAACAGCGCCTGCTTTGAAATCCTGGGCTTTGACATCTTGTTGGACCACAAACTCAAGCCGTGGCTGCTGGAGGTAGAGGGGTCAGGGCGAGGGGTAAAAATCGGCCACTGTTACTGGGGTCAGCCAGGGTCAGGCTCATCCCTTCATCCCTGGCTCAGTCAGGTCATTTTCATCAACTTCCTGGCCAGGCCCTGTGCTTGCTGCCCGAGGCTTCTCCCTTAGCTGAGAAGTGGCCACCAGAGGGGGGTAGATGGCTGGGAATTAGAGAATTCTTTGTGCCTCCTTGAGGTCCACCCAGACCTGGAAACTTGGATCTCAGGCACGGAAAGACTCTAAAGACAGCTCTATTTTTTGTAACAAAGATCATCTCCCAGAAAGGGGGTATTCTTCATCAAAGCTTAGTTGATGTTAAGATCAGAGAGGAGCTGCCAAGCTTGGCTCTCAGGGGCTTGGGCCACTGAGTGCCCAGCACCAATGGAAAGTGGCCTGGAGTCTGTGGCCCAGGGCACAGATGAGGAGCCATGCAGTGAGTTTCCTGCCTCCCCCAGACCCATGGCAGGGTAGATGAAGGAGAAAGAAAAGCATCTGGCTGTCTCTCTCTCTTCCCAATTAGACTTGTGTTCAGCAGCCCTCAAGGGGCCCTTCAGGATCCATTATAAGGAGGTGAGGTTGTGGGAAGCGAGGTGCCAAGTCAGAGGTGCTAGGGCCGGTTGGTACGTGGTCATAGTCAGCCTTCAGGAGGCAGAGCCAGAATTATGGGTCCCATTCCTGGGGCCTTGCCTTTCCTCCATTCCCAGCCCCTGTTCCCAGGTATAGGTGGGAAGGAGAATATGGGTGTTTGGAGCTCTTTTTAAAAAAATTTTAAAAATTTTTATTTACTTATTCATGAGAGATACAGAGAGAGGCAGAGGCACAGGCAGAGGGAGAAGCAGGCTCCTCACAGGAAGCCCGGGTTCCATGATCCCGGAACCCCAGGATCACGACCTGAACTAAAGGCAGATGCTCAACCACTGAGCCACCCAGGTGCCCCGGGTGTTTGGAGCTCTTACACAAAGAGCGGAATTGGCCACCAGGCACAGGCCTTCAGAAACTGCTAGAAATCTTCTTATGTTACATAGTGCATACGGACTTTACTGTGAGCAGGACTGAGTCCTCTCCCTCCTCCCACCTGCCTCCCCCTCAGTCCTGGTGAGGGTCCTGAATGCATCACTCTGGTTTCTTTCCCATGTCCCAGCCTGACCCTTTGTATTGCCCCCTTCCATCTGCTCTATGGTATGCTGTGTATGTGAGAAAGCACACCCAAGCACACCCACCAGGTGGAGGGGAGACAAAAGACAGGGCACCCCGATGCTTCTCAAGAGGAAAAGATTGAAATCAAACTGGTTAAAGTAGAGGAGATTCTGCTTCCTTCTCTCCTCACTGTGGCTCTGGTGCAGACTCCCTCTCCCCATCTCTCCCACACCTGCTCCTCTGGTAGCCAGGGCCTCTCACTGGCCTTAGGTGGCTCCAGGGAGGCGGTGTTTTGGCCTTGCTCCGTGCTTCGGCTCTGAACAGCCCAACCCCCTGACACCCCTGCTGCACACAGGTCAACCACTCTCCGAGCTTCTCCACTGACTCCTGGCTGGATAAAGAGGTAAAAGACAGTCTGCTCTATGACACCTTGGTTCTGATCAACCTGGGAAGCTGTGACAAAAAGAAAGTCTTGGAGGAAGAGAGACAACGGGGACGATTCCTACAGCAATGTCGTTCTCGGGAGATCAGGTACAGAGATGCCCCAGCACCCAGGGAACCCCATTCTCTATGACTTCCCTGCTCCCAGTAAGACTGGCCTGTCCTGGTCCTCGACAACCTACTAGTTATATGGCCTTTATGTCACTTCTCTGAGCTTCAGTGTTCTTTCTGTCAAATGGAGCCAATAATCTCTAAGGTGGAATTGAATGAAATAATGTATAATCAAAGGTTCGTCACAGTGCCTGACACTATAGTGTGTGTTAGAGATGGTGAAGGGGATTGCCTGGGCAAAATGAGTGAAGGAGGTTAAGATACAAACTTCTAGTTACAAAATAAATAAGTCATGGGGAGGTAATGTTGGTGACTATAGTTGGTAAGATTGTATTGCATATTTGAAAGTTGCTACGATCTTAAGAGTTCTCATCAGAAGAAAAAAATTTTGTTAATGATGTATGGTTACAGAAGTTAAATATACTTGCTGTGGTGGTCATTTCACAATACATACAAATAGTGAATCGTGTTGCATGCCCAAGAAACTGACAGAGCATTATCCGTCTATTATACTTCGATAAAAAAAAAACAATTAAATTTTTAAAAAGACTCTTGCTTGGAGTTGGTAGGGCAGGGAGTCAGTTCTAACAAATGATAATCCTATTTGAAAATTAGTTTATATTTGCAGAATGTGGCAGTTTGGATAGTTTTACTGTGAGCATTTTTTTTTTGTACCTAAAAATAGGAGATTAAGTTATAGACGGAACTATGTATCATGGATATGAGTTATTAATATAATATGAAGATTCAGGGATTACCAATCAAAAAATAAAGCCATTGCTTTATTTTTACAGAAAGACACATTTGTCGGGGATCCCTGGGTGGCCCAGTGGTTCAGTGCCTGTCTTTGGCCCAGGGCGTGATCCTGGAGTCCTGGGATCGAGTCCTGCGTCAGGCTTCCTGCATGGAGCCTGCTTCTCCCTCTGCCTGTGTCTCTCTCTGTGTGTCTCTCATGAATAAATAAATAAAATCTTAAAAACAACAACAACAACAACTAGGCCATGAATTAAAAAAAAATCCCTTAAAAAAAAAAAAGACACATTTGTCTGACCTACTTCATGTTACTGGGTTGGTAGGATCTATGTCCCCTGCTTCCTGCATGGCAGCATTTGCCTTTAAACAGAGGCCTCCATTCTGTGGAGTGATTCTAGTGTCTGAAGACTCGGAACCTGGTCAAAGAGATGCCTTTGTTGCTTGTCAGGTCCCACAGCAGCCCCCAGGTCCCCATGTGCAGAGCCTGCTGATTCTTGGTTATCAGCTTCTAGAACTGGGGGCAATAGCATCTATGTTCAGATGGCACTGTGTTTCTCAGAGCACTTTTGCAGGTGCCCTGTCTTCCCTATGAGGAGGGTGGTGGATAGGTAGTGGGGGTGTTACATTGGTCCTGTTGTTGGAGCTAAGGAGACCAGGCTTCTGGAAGGGGAGCTCACATGTGCAAGATCCCCTTGCTGGGAGGTGGCAGGCCTAGTGCCAGAGCACAGTGAGTAGTGTTCCTTGGGATTCCAGGATGCCTTCCACTTTGCCAGCACTCTCTAATTTTCTGAAGGAGGAGGCAACATCAGGGAGGAGCTGGGCCCTGCCCTGGATCATTCTCTTTGTCATGACTTGGCCCTGGGTAGCTCAGTGCTCTCGGTTTCCTTGCTATAAAAGGGGCTTATCATTCCTTCCCCCTGCGACCTCCACCTCCCCGAGGGGCTGTGAGGGAGAATGAGATCATCATAGCTCATAAAAGCTCATCCAAGAAGCCCTCAAATTCAGCAAAATGCAAGCTGCTGTTCTTCAGAGGAGGGTTATAAGGGCTGTGAATGGGGAGGTGGCGACAGAACTGAGCCAAGGGGAAATGGATTTTTGTATGAGGAGAGAATTTGGTGAGCTGTCAGAAAGACTGTTTCTAACCAGCTTGCAGTGCCTCATGATGCTGGCTGCCCTGAGAGGGCTAGATTCTCCTTTTAGGGAAACACAAGTTTATTTAGCAAAAACAGGTGGACCACTGTTGTGTGCAAGGCCTCTGCCGGGCCCCACATGGCATCCAGCTTGGCACATCCCTTCCAAGATTTGCCCTGAGAAAAATCTACAGCAGCCCTGTGTTCTGTTCCACCACAGGATAGAGGAAGTCAAAGGCTTCCGGGCCATTCGGTTGGAGAAAATGGAGAAGTACGAGAAGGAAAACTGTGGGGGGTTCCGTCTGATTTATCCTACTCTGAATTCGGAGAAGTATGACAAGTTTTTCCAGGATAACAACTCCCTCTTCCAGAATACTGTTACCTCCAGGGCTCGGGAGGTATATGCCCGGTAGGAAAGCCCTGGGTGATGTGGGTGGGTGTTGGGGTCCGTTGGGTGGTGCTTGACTTCTGGGTGACCAGCCTGGGATGGTCAAGAGGGTCTTATGAGCTTCAGTCCCCAACCTAGAAGTTGCCAGGGGAACATTTGCTTTAGTCTCATGAGGATCAGGAATCATAAGATTCCTTGGTGGGGGGTGCTGATATGTAGCTGTTTTTAGAAACTCGACCCCTGAGACAGGTACCCTCACCCTTCTCCAGAATTCCCAGCCCCTGGGAGCTACCTCCTGGATTCACATAGGCATGAAATCTAAGAGCTGGAAGGGACTCTTCCTGTCCAGTCCAATCCCTACCCATCACCTCATGTTATAGACTGGGAAATCAGAGCACAGAAAGGGTCATATGGCAGGTGATGATCCCTGTCTCCTGACCCATGTGACTGTGTTATTTACACTGTATCATTGGCCAGAGAGGCCCAGGTATAAAATGGTCCGATGTGGGGGCCTCTCGGTCCGGCCACCAACCCAGACCCTTTTCCCAGCACCTTCCATGTGTGGCATTTGGCCAGCTGGGAAGTGAGGAGAGAGAGAAGGTAGGGGAACTGGGTAGTGCTGCTGACTTTGCATCTCTCCTTGGATGCTATTCCGCAGACTGGAAATGGTATGATGAGAAAAATGACTTCCCCCCACCCCCACCTCCTGCTCTGTGCCCCACAACCATTTGTGCAGACTGGACACACTGAGGGAAGGCACGAGGAACACCGCACTCTTTGCCAAGCATCATCCACCCACCCCTTGGAGAGAGCACCCACATTTGCAGCCCATCCCCTAACTTCCATAACACTCCCCATTCCTCTTGGACAGGCAACTGATCCAGAACCTGAGGCTAAAGCAGGAGAAAAAATCCTTCCAAATTGGGAAAGAGAAGAACGTGGAGATGCAGGGGGAGTCGGCAGGCGAGCAAGTGAGAGGCAAGAGCATGAAGAGCTGCCAACAGAAACCACAGCAGAAATACAAGGACACCACCCTCACCTCCAAACAAGTAAACCTGGCTGGGAGGGGAGCATGTGTGGCCAGCACCCTTCCCCGCCTGGGGCCGATCTGTGGGGGGGTGCCAAGGAGATCACTGCTCAGAGCCCTGACACACTGAAGGAACGAGGCTGCGCAGAGGGCTGAGCCACAGGAGGGGACCCTGGAGGTCACCAGGAGCCTGGCACCCTTCAGAGAACTCTCACCCTCTTTGTGTCCCTCGGTAGGAATAAAAGCCAATCCCCATGTAGGGAGTGGGCACTGGGACTGCTTGTACTCATGGGTCCCAACTCCAGTTTGAGTTGGGTTGCTCCCCTCTGGCAGGCCAGGGGCACAGCTGAGAGAGGGGACCGCAGAGATGGGCTGCAGGGAGCTGGGACCCTCACCATCACCTGGGGTGACTGACCATAGCTGGCTCCCACCAGCCTGCTCTCTGTTCAAAGTGGGGACTGGCCCTGTACCGTGGTCCAGCTATTCAGTTGTCCCACAATCCAAATCTTTGGATGGCCCCTGTCTGCTTCCCCGTCTCTTTGGGCTCAGTGGAAAGACCCAGATGGCTTTGTGGTCAATTACCTTTTTCTCAAACACTCACTGGAAGGGACACGGTTAGAGCAGGATATTTTTGGCTTCTTGTATTTTATAACTTTGTGAGGGTCATAGGCCTTTTGAGAAACTGATAAAAGCTATGGACTCTCTTGCCATAAACTATACAAAGATACAGTTTTAAAACTGCAGTTCTAAGTGGTTCAAGGACCCCGTGAAACCATCTGTGAGCCTTCGGGGAGTCCCTACACCCCAGGATAAGAACCTCTTCTTCTCCTTGGCACCTACCCTTGGTGCAAGTGAAACTGGAAGTGGACAGAGCTGGGTTCCCATGGGCTGTCTGGTTTCCTCCTTCCCAGTATCTCCAGCCATCGACACTAGTGTGCTGCACCCCTGACTTGCTCTTGAGTGTCAGAGATGCAAAGAAAAACGAGACGAACAGCAGCCTCGAGCAGGAAACCCCCACCAAAGAGGCCAGCCCTGCTCCCTGCGAGCCGGTATCTGCAAGGCGGTATACCTCTGTACCCGACCTGAGGCACTCGAGCCTTCTCTGCGGCCCGGGGCTGGAGCTCAGCAAACCCATCTCCAGGATCAAGGAGGTCAAGTCTGCCTCTGCAGTGAACATACTCACCCACACTGTGGTGAGTAGAGCAGTCTACCTCCCCACAGGGCTAACCTCGGGGGCCAATGGCTTACTTTCTGGTCCCTTTTCCACTCCTGACTTGCTGTCTCCCTTTAAGTAAGCCGCTCGAGCCCCAATTTCCCCACCTGTGGAACCCAAGTTGTGGAATAGCTTACCAGCTAGGAGAATGCACCCATACTTTTAGGGCTCTTCGAATGGCCATCTTCTGCACCCCATCTTTAGTCCCATAGGAAGCTGTGTTAGCTTCCTGTGGCTACTGGAGCAGCTAGCTCACCACAGACTTGGGGGCTGAAAGCACAAGTTTATTCTTTCACAGTTCTGGAGGCTAGAAGTCTGAAAACAAGGTGTTGGCAGGGCATCTGAAGGCCCTAGAGGGAGGATCCTTCCTTGCTTCTGGCTAGATTCTGGTGGTTGCCAGCAATCCTTGCTGTTCCTTGACTTGTGGCACCATGACCTCAACCTCTACCTCTGTTGTCTTGTTACACAGACTCCCTCCTTGAGTTTCTCCTCTATATATCCTTATGTGGCCTTCGTGTAAGGACACCAGGCATTGGATTTAGGGCCCACCCTAATCCTGTATGATCTCACTTTAATTTGACTGATTATATCTACAAAGACTCTATTTCCAAATAAGGTCACCTTCTGAGCACTTGTGGCACTGTTGGTACATCACTTAAACAGTGTTTTTCAAACTCCATTTGTGTATGGACATCTTTTGAAGGAAAGAAAACTCTTCCAGATCCCCATGGCAGATCTAAATAATTTTTATAGATATATACAAGCATAAAACCAGATTTATAAAATCTTTATGTTTACAACTCTCATACAACTATGAAACTATGAAATCAAAATAAACATCACCAATGAAAGTAAACATCAAAAATATTATATTGAATGTGACAGTTGATTTTTTTTTTTTTTTTTTTTGCAGAAACTATGTTGCCACATAAATGTGGTACTGATGGTTCTAGAATAAGTCCCTCTGTGTTTACTGTAGTCATCCCACCAAAAGCTATATGATGACTGTATTGTAAGAACTAGAAACTCTTCAGCATTGTTGGGCCTTTGCTGGGTCCAAGTGCAATATAGAGGAGTGCAGTGTGTTTCAAGTTTCTAACCATATCCCACAGTAGAAATCTGTTTTATTTCATCCATCCGTATACACACACTGGAAAAAAATTTTTAGAACAATGATTAGCAATACCACCCATGGTGACTCTTTTCATATTTATTCTATTCTGTTCTATTCTTGAAAAAAAAACAGTTACAACCCACTAAATTAATTTCATGACTGGTTAATACATTTACAACCACTGTTCGAGAAACACCTTTAAGAAGGTAGGCTTTGGAACTTCATGACATTGTATGTCACAGACATGACACAAAAGCACAGGCAACAAAAGCAGGGCTGCCTGGCTGGCTCAATCAGAAGAGTGTGTGGCTCTTGATCTTGGGGCCATGAGTTCAAGCCCCATGATGCAGGTAAAGATTACTTAAGTAAATAAATAAACAAACAAAAAGCAAAAATAGATAAATGGGACTACATCAAACTTGAACAATCAACAGAGTTAAAAGGCAACCTGTGAAATGGCAGGAAATATTTTCAAATGGTGTATCTGATAAGGGGTTCATATCCAGAAAATATAAAGGACCGTTACAACTCATAACAAAGATAATCTGAAAAAAAAAAAGCCACAAAGATAATCTGGTTTTGAAATGGCCAAAATATTTATGGGTGGCCCAGTTGGTTGAGTTCTTGGTTCTTGGTTTCAGCTCAGGCTGTGATCTTGGGGTTGTGGGATCAAGCTCCTCCATTCGGCTCCACACTCAGTGTGAAGTCTGCTTGAGATTTTCTCTCCCTCTCTCTCTCCCTCTGCCCTTCCCCCTACCCTTTTCTGGAATCAATCAATCAATCAATCTTTAAAAAAAAAATGAGGGGCACTTGGGTGACTCAGCCAGTTAAGCTTCTGACTCTTAGTGGTGATCTCAGGGGTCATGGAATCAAGCCCCATGTCAGGCTTCCTACTCAGCGAGGAGTCTTCTTGGAAGATTCTCTCCCTCTGCCCCCACCCCCACTCTCTATTCTCCCTAAAATAAATAAATAAATAAATAAATAAATAAATAAATAAATAAATAAATCTTTAAAAAAAATAAAATGAGCAAAGGAATTAAATAGACATGTCTCCAAAAATAAGCCAGTCACAAAAAGTGGAAGACTGCATGATTCCACTTATGTGAGCTATTGAGGGTAGAAACTCCTAAGAAAGTAGAATGGCAGTTGCCAGGGCTTACAGAGTTATTTCATAGTGATAGAGCTTCAATCTTACAAATTAAAAAGATTCCAGATGTCTGTTGCATAACATTGTGCATATTGTTAATGCTACTTACTGTATATTTAAAAATGGTTATTGTAGTAAATTTTATGTCGTGTGTGTAGGTTTTTTTTTTTTTTTTCCTGCAATAAAGAAAAAAGAGAGTATCTATTGGGATCTGGCTGCCTCTGTTTGGATCCTGGAGTCTCCTCCATGACTTACATCTAGCCACTCTTAGCTCCCTCAGTTTCCCCATCTAAAAAAAATGTATTTGGGTGCCTGAGTGACTCAGTTGATTAAGCATCTGACTTTGTCTCAGGTCATGATCTCCAGGTCCTGGGATTGAGTCCCATATCAGGCTTCCTGCTGGGAGCCTGCTTCTCTCTCTGCCTATGTCTCTCCCTCTCTCTATGTGTCTCTCATGAATAATGCATCCCCAATAAATAAAGTCTTATTTTTTAAAAGAGTTTATTTATTTATTCATGAAAGACACACAGAGAGAGAGAGACAGAGACACAGGCAGAGGGAGAAGCAGGCTCCATACAGGGAGTCTGATGCGGGACTCGATCCTGGGACTCCAGGATCATGCCCAGGGCCAAAGGCAGGCGCTAAACCGCTGAGCCACCCAGGGATCCCCCCCCAATAAATAAAGTCTTAAAAAAAAGAGAAAAGAAAAAACAAAAAGAATGTTTCCTGGCAAAGTAGGGATCTTTTAAAAAATGTATACATTTAAACTTTATTTAAATGTGATTGGGTCATTTATTTCATTCTATCACCTATTCTTTTTCTTCTTGAACATTTTTTTTCTTTTTTTAAAAGATTTTTTTTCTTTTTAAAAGATTTTTATTTATTTATTTATTTTAAAGATTTTATTTATTTATTCATAGAGACATAGAGAAGCAGAGACACAGGCTCCACGCAGAGAGCCCTACACGGGACTCGATCCAGGGTCTCTAGGATCACGCCCTGGGCTGCAGGCAGCGCTAAACCGCTGCGCCACCGGGGTTGCCCTTAAAGATTTTATTTATTCATGAGAGACACAGAGAGAGGCAGAGAGAGAAGCAGGCTCCCTGCCGGGAGCCCGATGTGGGATTCGATCCCTAGACCCTGGGATCACACCCTGAGCCAAAGGCAGATGCTCAAGCGCTGAGCCACCCAGGTGTCCCTATTTTTTTAAGATTTTATTTTATTTTATTTTAAAAATATTTTATTTATTTATTCATGAGAGAGAGAGAGAGAAGGCACAGACACAGGCAGAGGGAGAAGCAGGCTCCGTGCAGGGAGCCTGACGCGGGACTCGATCCCGGGCCTCCAGGATCAGGCCCTGGACCCAAGGCAGTGCTAAACCGCTGAACCACCCGGGCTGCCCTAAAGATTTTAAAAAAGCACTTGGGACGCCTGGTGGCTCAGCAGTTGAGTATCTGCTCAGGGAGTGATCCTGTGGTCTCAGGATCAAGTCCCACATTGGGCTCCCTGCATGGAGCCTAGCCTGCTTCTCCCTCTGCCCATGTCTCTGCCTCTCTCTCTCTCTCTCTCTCTCTCATGAATAAATAAATAAAATCTTAAAAACAAACAAACAAACAAACACCCAGGCACCCCCCACCCCAGCCTTTTTTAAAAAGTTTAAGTAAATCTCTACATCCAATATGGGGCTGGAGCTCACAACCACGAGATCCAGAGTTACATGCTCTTCTGACTGAGCCAGCTAAGCACCCGAAAATGCTTGAATCTTAACTGTATTATTCTGACAAATAAATATACCCATGTAACCTATATCCCTATCATTGTATAGAAATTTCTGACCTCTCCAGAAAGTTCCCTCTTGTCCTTTCCCAGGCAATTTCCCCCTGTCCCTCATATCCCTCTTCAAGAAATCCATTATCCTGACTCTCATTTTTTTTTCTTTTTTCTTTGGACTATTTTGCCTATTCTCAAATTTTATATAAATACAATGATATAGTATATATTCTTTTGTGTTTGGCTTCTTTAGCTCAATATTATATCTGTGAGATCCATTCATGTTGTTGGGTATATCAATAGCTTGTTCTTTATTGCTGAATGATATATTCTATATCAGTGCAAATACACTGCAGTTTGTTTATTAGTCTTCTGTTGATGGACATTTGGGATGTTCCCGGTTTTTATTTTTTTATTGCTATTGTGATTAAAGTTCCTATGAACATTCCTGTACAAGTCTTTGTGAACATATGTTTTCATTTCCCTTGAATAACTACTTAGGAGGGATTTGTCAGGTCAAAAGGTAGGTCTATGTATAACTTCATAAGAAATTCCAAAATCTTTATTTAAAGGGATTGTATCATTGTACATGTCAGCCAGCAATGAATGAGAGTTCCATCTTTGTCAACATTTGGTGTTACCCACTTTTTAAATTTTAGCCACTCTGATGGCTATTTGTGATTTTACACTGTGGTTTTAATTTGTATTTCCCTGATGATTAACTGTGTTAAGCACTTTGCCACGTGCTTGTTGGCCATTCATATATCTTTGTTGTTTTTTTTTTTTTTTTAATTTTTTTTTTAATTTTTATTTATTTATGATAGTCACAGAGAGAGAGAGAGAGGCAGAGACATAGGCAGAGGGAGAAGCAGGCTCCATGCACTGGGAGCCTGATGTGGGATTCGATCCCGGGTCTCCAGGATCGCGCCCTGGGCCAAAGGCAGGCGCCAAACCGCTGCGCCACCCAGGGATCCCATCTTTGTTGTTTTTAAAAGTTATTTATTTGAGAGAGAGAGCACGAGAAGGAGCGGCAGAGGGAGAGGGAGGGAGAATCTCAAGCAGACTCCATACTGAGTGCAGAACCAGATGCCAGGCTTGATCTCACATCCCTGAGATTATGACCTGAGCTGAAACCAAGAGTCAGACATTTAACCAACTATGCCACCCAGGTGCCCCCATTTATATGTCTTACTTTGTGAAGAGTATTTCAGGGTTTTGCTTCCCTCTCTTTTAAAAATTAGGATTATTAGGAATTATAAAGGAAGAAGGGGAACTACGTGGGAAAAATTAGAGATGGAAACAAACCACGAGAGACTCCTAACTTTGGGAAGCAAACAAAGGGTTGTGGAAGGGTAAGTGGGGTGGGGGGAATGGGGTAACTGGGTGATGGACACTGGGAGAGCATTTGATGGGATGAGCACTGGGTGTTATACTATATGTTGGGAGATTGAATTTAAATTTAAAAAATGTAAAAAAGGGGATCCCTGGGTGGCTCAGCGGTTTAGCGCCTGTCTTTGCCTGGGGCATGGTTCTGGAGTCCCGAGATCGAGTCCCGTGTCGGGCTCCCTGCATGGAGCCTGCTTCTCCCTCTGCCTGTGTCTCTGCCTCTCTCTCTCTCTGTCTCTCTGTCTCTCATGGATGAATAGATAAGATCTTTAAAAAAAAGATAAAAAAAGAAAAAAGGATTATTTATCTTTCTATTTAATTGTAGCAATTCTTTGTATATTCTGGAAACTTGCTTATTCTTTTACTTTTTAAAAAAATTTATTTATTCATGAGAGACAGAGAGGCAGAGACACAGGCAGAGGGAGAAGCAGGCTCTTCATGGGGAGCCCAATGTGGGACTCGATCCTAGGACCCCCGGGATCACAACCTGAGCCAAAGGCAGATTCTCAACCACTGAGCTACCCCCAAGCGCCCAACCTATTCTTTTTCTTAATAATGTCTTTGATTAGTGAAAATTTTTAATTTTGATGAATATTATCAAATTTTCTCTTATGGTTATTGCTTTCTATGTCTTACCTAAGACATTTTCAGGTACTTCCAGGTCACAAAGATGTTCTCCGAGATTTTTTCTTTTCTTTTCTAAGATTTTATTTATTTATTTATTTGAGAGAGAGAGACAGAGAGAGGGGGAGAGAGAGAGAGAGAGAGAGAGGGCATGAGCAGGGGAGGAGGGCAGAGGGAGTAGCAGACTTTCCACTGAGCAGGGAGCCCAACATAGGGCTTGATCCCAGGACCCTGATCTGAGCTGAAGGCAGACGCTTAATCACCCAAGCTACCCAGGCACCCTTCTTCTAGGTTTTCTTTCTTTCTTTCTTTCTTTCTTTCTTTCTTTCTTTCTTTCTTTCTTTCTTTCTTTCTTTCTTTCTTTCTTTTTCTTCTTCTTCTTCTTCTTCTTCTTCTTCTTCTTCTTCTTCTTCTTCTTCTTTCTTTCTTTCTTCTTTTTCTTTCTTTTTCTTTCTTTTCTTTCTTCTTTCTTTTAAAATTTTATTTCTTTATTCATGAGAGAGACAGAAAGAAAGGCAGAGACACAGGCAGAGGGAGAAGCAGGCTTCATGCAGGGAGCCCTATGTGGGACTCTATCCCAGAATTCCAGCATCATGACCTGAGCCGAAGGCAGACGCTCAACCACTGAGCCACTCAGGCATCCCTCCCCTAGATCTTTTTTTTTTTTTCTTTTTTTCTTTTCCCTAGATCTTTTCTAAAAGCTTTATAGCTTTAACTTTGTGTATAGGTCCATGATCTACTTCAAATTAATTTTTGAATACATTCAGTAACGGGAACTAGGGTTTGTTTTTCCCATATATGTATCTACTTCTAATATTATTTATTGAAAAGACTTTCTTTTCTCATGCAAATGCTTTGCTGGTAAGTTTTTTGTTGTTGATTCTTCAGAATTTTTATCAAAATTATGTCACTTTTAAATAAAGACATTTTTACTTCTTTCCAATCATTATGCCTTTATCTCTTTTTCTTGCCTTATTATGCACTGAGATTTCTAGTATGACATTGGATAGAGAAGACATCCTTGACCTGTTTCCAGTCTTAGGGGGGGAAACATTCAGTCTTCTATCATCAAGTATGATGTGAACTGTAGGGTTTTTGTAGGGGTTCTTTATCAGATTGAAGAAGTTCACTTCAATTCCTAGTTTGCTGAGAGTTGTTTTAAATCATGCATGGATATTGAATTTTGTCAAGTGTTCTTTTGGTATCAGTTGATAAGATCACATGGTTTTTCTACTTTTGATTTTACTGATTTCTGCTCTTTATTAATGTTTTCCTTCTGCTTTCTTTGGATTTATTTTCCTTTCATTTTTCTAGTTTTTTTTTTTTAAGATTTTATTTATTTATTCATGGGAGACACAGAGAGAGAGTGGCAGAGACACAGGTAGAGAGAGAAGCAGGCTCCATGCAGGGAGCCCGATGTGGGACTCGATCCCAGGACTCCAGGATCATGTCCTGGGCTGAAGGCGGTGCTAAACCGCTGAGCCACCCAGGCTGCCCCCTTTTTCTAGTTTTTTAAGGGAGAAGCTTTGAAAGCTTTGATTATTGGTTAAAACCTTTTTCCTTTTTTTTTGTAAAGTAGGCTCCACACTGAACCTACACCCTGAGGTCAAGAGTTGCGTGCTCTGCCTACAAGCCAGCCAGGTGTCTTAAGACCTTTTCTTTCCCTTTCTTTGTTTCTTTCTTTCTATTTAAATATTTTATTTTTAAAAAATTTTTAAGTAATTTCTACACCCAGTGTGGGGCTAAACTTACAACCCAGAGATCAAGAGTCCTATGCTGGGGATCCCTAAGTGGCTCAGCAGTTTGGTGCCTGCCTTGGGTCCAGGGTGTGATCCTGGAGTCCTGGGATCGGGTCCCACATCGGGCTCCCTGCATGGAGCCTGCTTCTCCTTCTGCCTGTGTCTCTGCCTCTCTCTCAGTCTGTGTCTCTCATGAATAAATAAATAAAATATTTAAAAAAAAGAGTCCTATGCTATATCAACTGAGCCAGCCAGATGCCCAAGACCTTTTCTAATATAACATTTAATGCTATATTTTGGTATATTTTGCCATACTGGTTTTTAAAAAGATTTTATTTATTTATTCATTAGAGACATAGAGAGAGAAAGAGAGGCAGAGACATAGGCAGAGAGAGAAGCAGGCTCCTTGCAAGGAGCCTGATGCAGGACTCATCCCTGGCCCCAGGATCACTCCCTGAGCCGAAGGGAGACACTCAGCCACTGAGCCACCCAGGCATTCCACTATACTGTTTTTTTGTTTTCATTTAGTTCAAAATGCTTTCTAATTTCACTTCAGATTTCCTTTATGACTTATGGATTATTTAGAAATGTGTTATTTAATTTCCAGTTGTTTGGAGATCTTCCTGGTGTTTTTCCTGTTACTGATTTCTATTTTAATTCCATATGGTCAGATTTCAGTTCTTCTAAACTTGTCAAAGTTTAGGTTATGACCCAGGATATTAGTTTCTTTTGGGGAATGTGCATCTTGCCGTTGCTGGGTAGTGGTCAATTGCATTTGTTTCATTAATGATGTTTAATTCTTCTATGTCCTTGTTAATTTTCTGTGTATGAGTTCTATCAATTCCTGTGAGAGAGAAATGATGAAATCTCCAAATATAATTAGGAATTTGTCCATTTCTCGTTTCATTTCTGGAAGCTCTTTCTTCATGTATTTTGCAGCCTTCTCATTAGGTATATACATATTTAGGATTGTTATGTCTTGGCAAATTGACCCTTTTCTCGTTATGCACTTCCTCTTAACTCTCTTGCTCTAATTATTTGATTCTGAAGTCTGCCTTGTCTGATATTCATAAAGCCACTCCTGCTTTCTTTTGATTAGTGTTTGGATGGTGGGTCTTTTTCCATCGACAGATCCATCCAGTTCATTGGCCTGGGTAGCTCAGTGGTTGAGCCTGAGGCTCAGATTGTGATCCCAGGGTCCTGGGATCAAGTCCCATATCAGGCTCTCTGCGGGGAGCCTGCTTCTCCCTCTGCCTATGTCTCTGCCTCTTTGTCTCTCATGAATAAACAAAATCTTAAAAAAAAAAAAAAAAGAACTTTAGGTTTTGTTAACTTTTCTCTGTGATTTATTTTCGAATTCAACCCACTGAGCCACCTAGGCACCTGTACACACTAGTTTTATCTGCACACCACAAATTTTGAGATGTTGCATTTTTATTATCATTCAGTTTGAAATACTGTCTAATTAGCTTCTTTTAAATTTTTTTAAAAAGATTTTATTTATTTATTCATGAGAAACACAGAGAAAGAGGCAGAGACATAGGCAGAGGGAGAAGCAGGCTTCCTGTGAAGAGCCTGATGCGGGACCCCATCCCAGGACTAGGAGATCACGACCTGAGCCAAAGGCAGACACTCAACCACTGAGCCACCCAGGCGCCCCCTTGTCTAATTTCCTTCTGATTTCATTTTTGTCCCATGGGTGATCTAGAAGTGTATTGTTGAATTTTTAAGTTTTGGGGGTTTTTAGAAGTATCTTGTACTGTTATTAGTTTCTAATTTAATTCCTTTGTGGCTAGTGTACATGCTTTGTGAAATTTCAGTGCTTGAAATTTTCCAAGAATTGTTTTATGACCCAGCAAATGGTTTATCTTGATTAATATCCGATGTGCACTTCAAAAAAAAAATGTGTATTCTACAATTGTTGAGTATAGTGTCTTACGTGTCAGTTAGATCACTGTGGTTGGCAGTGTTGTTCAGATTGTTCATACCCAGACTAATTCAGTGTCTACTTTTTATTTTGGTTACTGAGAGAGATGTTAAAATCTCAACTCTAATTGTGGATTTATTCATTTTTACCCTGTGTTTCTGTTTCATGTATTTTGAAGGTCTTTTATTAGGTACATATTTGCAATTACCTTGCCTTTTTGATGTATTGACCCTTTTTTAAAATCATCATGAAATGATAAAATCCTATTTATCCTAGATAATACTCCTTGTCTTAGAATCTGTTTTGTTGGGGGCGCCTGGGAGGCTCAGTGGGGTAAGTGTGTCTTGATTTCAGTTCAGGTCATGATCTCAGGGCCATGGAATTGAGCCCGACATTGACTCCACACTCAGCAAGGAGTCTGCTCAGGATTCTCTCTTCCTCTCCCTCTGCCCCTCCACCAGCTCATCTGCACACACACATACTCTCTCATATAAATAAATGAAATCTTAAAAAAAAAAGAATCTATTTTGTTTAATATTAATATAACCACTTGAGCTGGTTATGATTAATGTTTATATATCTTTTTTGATATATCTTTTTACTTTCAACTTATTTTTCTCATTTTATTTATAAAGATTTTATTTATTTATTCATGAGACACACAGAGAGAAAGAGAGGCAGAGACACAGGCAGAGGGAGCAGCAGGCTCTATGCAGGGAGCCTGATGTGGGACTTGATCCGGGTCTCCAGGATCATGCCCTGGGCTGAAGGCGGCGCTAAACCGCTGAGCCACCTGGGCTTCCCAAGATTGTATTTATTTGAGAGAAAGAGAAAGACAGAGAGAAAGAGAGAGAGAGAGAGAGAGAGAGACTGTGAGTAGGGGGAGGGGCAGAGAGAATCCCAAGCTGACTGCACTGAGTATGGAGCCTTATGGAGGGCTTGATCCCACAACCTTGAGATCATGACTTGAGCCAAAATCAAGAGTCAGACACTTAAGTGACTGAGACACCCCGGTGACCCTCTCACCCTCTCATATTTAAAGAACATCTCTTATAGACAGACATAAGTGGATCTTGCTTTTTAAAATCCAGTATGACAACCTCTGCCTTCAAATTGGAATATTTACTCCATTTTCATTTAATATAATTATTAATACAATTGAATTTAGGGCTGAAATTTTATGTTTTCTATTGCTTTTTTCTCATGTTCCTCTTTTTTTGCCTTCTTTTGGGTTAATTCAAAATTGAATATTTGTTTTTATTCATATGTATATAATTTTTTTTAGTTATAACTTTTTGCTTTTTTTCTTAGTGGTTGCTCTGGGGATTCCAAAATGTATCTCCAGCTTGTTAGAATCTACTTAGAGGTAATATATTTCATTTTGAATATGGGAAAATAATTCCCTCTTTTGTTCTAACATACATTATAAATCCCACAACACAGTGTTATACATTTTTCTTGGTTTTTTTTAAATATATATACACATCTTTTTTTTATTTATGATAGTCACACACAGAGAGAGAGAGGCAGAGACATAGGCAGAGGGAGAAGCAGGCTCCATGCACCGGGAGTCCCACGTGGGATTCGATCCCGGGTCTCCAGGATCGCGCCCTGGGCCAAAGGCAGGCGCTAAACTGCTGCGCCACCCAGGGGTCCCCAATTTTTCTTGTTTTAAAAAAGATTTTATTTTTAAATAAGCTCTACACCCAATGTGGGGCTTGAACTCACAACCCTGAGATCAGGAATTGCATGTTCCACTGACTGAGCCAGCCAGGTGCACCTAAATTTTGCTTTAAACAGTCATAATATTTAAAAGAATTAAGAGGAAGATATTATTTGTATTTAGAAAATTTTTAAAGATTACTTATTTATTTACTCATGAGAGACATACAGAGAGAGGCAGAGACATAGGCAGAGAGAGACATCTGTGGGAGCCTGATGTGATACTTGATCCTAGGACCCCGGGATCATGATCTGAGCTGAAGGCGAATGCTCAACCACTGAACCACCCAGGCATCCCAGGAAGATATTTTTAAAAAATATCTATGTATTTATTTGAGAGAGAGAAAGAGAGAGAGAACAAGTAGGAGGAGCAGAGGGAGTGGGAGAAAGAATCCCAAGCAGACTCCATGCCAAGAACAGAACCCACTGGGGGGAGCTTGGCTCCATGACCCCAAAATCAGGACCTGAGCCCAAACCAAGAGTGGATGCTTAACCAACTGCACCACCCAGGTGCCTTAAGAAGAAGAAGGATATTTTAAGAATATATTTGTATGTATATATGTAAAATATGTATATATGTGTGTTTATATGCATATGTATGTATATCTATATGTCATTTCCTTTTAGCCGGAAAAACTCTCTCTAGCATTTACTGTAGTGCATATCTCTTTGCTGGTGATGAATTTTCTATTTTTGTTTATCTAAAAATGTCTTTATTTAGCTTTCATTTTGAAGGCTATTTTTATTGGACCTAGAATTCTGGGTTGACATTTTTTTCTTGCAGCATTTTAAAAATATTGTTTCAGGGGATCCCTTGGTGGCTCAGCGGTTTAGCACCTGCCTTCGACCCAGGGCATGATCCTGCAGTCCTGGGATCAAGTTCCACATCAGGCTCCCTCTATGGAGTCTGCTTCTCCCTGTGCCTGTGTCTCTGCGTCTCTGTCTCTCTCTCTCTCTGTCTCTCATGAATAAATAAATAAAATATTTTTAAAAAATGTTGTTTCATTATCTTCCCGTCTTCTTTTTCTTTTTTAAGAAGTCAACTGTATTTGTAACATTGTCCCCTATATGCACTGTCATTTTTCTTTGGCTGTTCTATCTTTGGATTTCAGCAATTTGACTATGATGTGTCTGGGTGTCATTATTTTTAAAGATTTTATTTTTTTTTTAAGTAATCTCTAGGGCAGCCCGGGTGGCTCAGTGGTTTGGCGCCTCCTTTGGCCCAGGGCGTGATCCTGGAGACCCAGGATGGAGTTCCATGTCGGGCTCCCTGCGTGGAGCCTGCTTCTCCCTCTGCTGGTGTCTTTGCCTCTCTCTCTCTCTCTCTCTCTCTCTCTTTCTCTCTGTCTCTCATGAATATATAAATAAAATCTTAAAAAAAAAAGAGTCACATGCTTTTGACTGAGCCAGCCGGGCACTGCATCTGGGTGTCATTTTATTTGTACTTATTCTATTTAAGATTCTTGAGCTTGTTGGTTTTATAAATTGATGTCTTTTACCAAATTTGACAAGTTTATGGCTATTATTTCTTCAAGTATTTTTTCTGCCTTATTTCATTCCTCTATTTTACTGTGTCTATCACTGTAGGTACCTCAGATAATTAGAATCATACAATATTTATACTGTTGTGTCTGGTTTATTTCACTTAGCATAACATGTCAAAGTTCACTCATGTTGTAGTATAGATCAGAATTTCCTTCCTTTTTAAAACTGAATAGTATTCCGGGATCCCTGGGTGGCGCAGCGGTTTGGCGCCTGCCTTCGGCCTAGGGCGCGATCCTGGAGACCCGGGATCGAGTCCCACATCGGGCTCCCAGTGCATGGAGCCTGCTTCTCCCTCTGCCTGTGTCTCTGCCTCTCTCTCTCTCTCTCTCTCTGTGACTATCATAAATAAATAAAAATTAAAAAAAAA
The DNA here is from genome assembly GCF_048164855.1 of Canis lupus baileyi. Lineage (NCBI taxonomy): Eukaryota > Metazoa > Chordata > Mammalia > Carnivora > Canidae > Canis > Canis lupus. The sequence goes on from NC_132853.1 coordinate 36,138,970, forward strand.
AAACTGAATAGTATTCCATCCATTCATCCATTGGTGGATATTTGGGTTATGTCCACCTTTTGGCTGTTATGAATAATGTTGCTGGGAATGTTGGTGTACATGCCTTTTAAAAAGGAGTCATATAATAACTCATACCTAGAAGCAGAAATACTGGGTCACAGAGTATTTATAATCTTATTTAACTATTTCCAGATGATTCACCAGAATGACTATACCAGTCTACATTATCAGCAGTGCATGAGAGTCCCTATTCTGCACCCCCACCAATAGCTTTCTAATTTTTTCCAGTATCATAGCTGTGAAATAATATCTATTTTTCTGATGACCGGTTTCTAGAGTTTAAAAATCTCTCGTTTGTTAACAACAACAACAACAACAACAAAAAACAGAAGAAGCTCTGTGGACCTCTCCACCATCCTCTGCCCTAGTGGTTAGTCGATTCCTGGTTAGGAATCGATTAGGAAATGATTCTAACCTAATCTTTCTTGTTGCTGATGAGCTTGGCTTACTTAGTCTGTTTAAATCAAGAAGGCGGAGCACCTGCGTGGCTCAGTGGCTGAGCGACTGCCTTTGGTTCAGGTCATGATCCCGGGATCTGGGAATCGAGTCCCACATCAGGCTCCCAGCACGAAGCCTGCTTCTCCCTCTGTCTGTGTCTCTGCCTCTCTCTGTGTCTCTCATGAATAAATAAATATATTAAAAAAGGAAAAAAAAAGGGACGTCTGGGTGGCTCAGCGGTTGAGCATCTGCCTTTGGCTCAGGCGTGATCCCAGAGTCCCTAGATCGAGTCCCTCATCGGGATCTTTGCATGGAGCCTGCTTCTCTTCCCTCTTCCTATGTCTCTGCCTCCCTCTCTCTGTGTCTCTCATGAATAAATAAATAAAATCTTAAAAAAATAAAAAATAAATCAAGAAGGCATAGGAAGGAGCCCTAAGCTTCCACAACCTCATTTTGGACTGTTTTCTCTTCCAGCCCTTAACCTCAATAGAAACCTCCTCAGACTCTGCCACCCAGGTCTCAGACTCCCCAGAGTCTCTGCTGAGCAGGACCGGGACAACCAGCTCTGAATGCAGCAGCCCCGAGATGGATAAGGCGGTCTCCCTTAAATACAAGCACCACTACACTCCCCAGCACCTCATCCAGGGTAAAATAGCAAAAATTTCTCTTCCAACCAAATCCCAGACCTTCTTAGGAAGTCTGAACCGAAAGCGGACTTCACTGAAGAACGACAGGAGGAAGCAGCATCTGATGTCAGAGCTCTTCACCAAGGTTCAACCGAGGGAGAAACTTTCCCTGTTCCCAGCTTACTACAACCCGAAGCTGATGCTGAATAGCAAGTCACGTGAGTGCCAGTGTGTCCAGGCCTGTCCAGGGGACCGGGTAACTAACACAACCAGTCTCGTCTTTGCAGAGAGCCCAGTTTGGGGGGATTGGGGGAGATGCAGCCCCTGCCTGCAGGGAGACCCCCACCTGATAGTGGAGACATAGGCCACATCCTTAGGGGATCTCAGGTCTTACTGAAATACAAAAAAAAAAAAAAAAAAAAAAAAAAACATGGTGGAGGGTACCTGGGTGGCTCAGTGGTTGAGCGTCTGCCTTTGGCTAGGTCGTGATCCCAGGGTCCTGAGATTGAGTCCCCCATCGAGCTCCCCACAGGGAGCCTGCTTCTCCCTCTGCCTATGTCTCTGCCCCTCTTCCTTTGTCTTTCATGAATAAATAAATAAAATCTTTAAAAAAAACGAAAAGAAAATACAAAAAAAAAAAAAAGGGTAAACAGAATGCTTTAGACAGGTACCCTGTTCCACGTTTCCTGGTTGTTACTCAGGTGAGGCACATGCAGCTGAGTCTGCATCAGTTAAGGGGCATGTCGTGGCTGTTTGTGATTCAGGAACTTCAGCTGGTTTTTAAGCCAGGGGACCCTTGTGGGAGGTGGCCTCCCGCCCGCAACGTGTGCCCAGTCCAGCAACACAAATATCTGATGCCTATCACTTCACCTTTCCAGAAAACCGCTCCCCGCCCTGGGAGGGCTACTTCAGCAGCCGGAGCTCTGGTGAGAAGAAACAGCTGCGTGTGTCCTCCGTGCTCCTCCTGAATGATCCTCCCAGCCCTGACGTGTCTCTGAATGATCTGCTGGTGGTTGCCACCCCGGCCCGACTGGATCCCAGGCCTGGCAGGAGCCATAGTGGCGCCATGAGAGGCCCGTGTGTGCAGGAGCAGGAAGCATACAGCCACGGCCTGATCTCTGGCCAGAAAGGATGTGAGAGGGACTAGGTAGGCCCACCCATGTTCCCTTCATGTGCTTGTTTCATTGGCAGGCACCACGTGCATATTTCTGGAACATCAGGTAGGTAGGTAGATGATTGGATGGATAAAGACATACAGGTAAGTAAATAATTAAGACAGACCTCAGTCATGATGTGGCCCCCTTGCAATGTATAAATCTGCCATGACCACTCTGTCCCCACTGCTTTGGGGGTGCTTTGCTTGTCTTCCACTTATGGCTAAAATTGAGAGTCGTTAACATTGATCCCAGAAGTAGAACCATGAGGGATTGATTACCACACCTTTCATTCCACCTCAGTCCAGGTCTCTTGCCCCAAAAGCTGGCCCTCTAATGACATGCACAGAAGGGACAATACAACAGGACAATGGAACCTGAGGAGATCTGAAAACAAAGACCCTGGAGAAGCTTTGATCCCACTATGTGCAAGAATGGAGGAGATAGCAAGGAGCCCTCTGTGATGAGCTTGGCTTATTTAGTCTGTTTAAATCAAGAAGGCATAGGAAGAAGCCCTAGGCTTCCACAACGTCATTTTGTGGGATCCAAATGATCAAGGCTGGTATGTACCAACTTAGGAGAGCTCGACAGCATAGCGTGGTGTGAAGAAGGGGGGCTTATGCCACTTGGCTACCTAGAGAGGAAGGCTGTGCTTTTTTTTTTAAGATTTTATTTATTTATTTGAGAGAGAGAGAGAGCACAGGTGCGTGAGCAGGGCGGAGAGGCAGAGGCAGAGAGAGAAGCAGACTCCCCACTGAGGAGGGAGCCGGACCTGGAGCTCCATCCCAGGACCCTGAGATCATGACCTGAGCCGAAGGCAAACGCTTAATGAAATGAGCCACCCAGGCACCCCAAGGCTCTGCATTCTAATCATCACCCTCACTCCTGCCACTAAAGCAGACTATGACCACCAGTTTGACTGGGCCCTTTCATGACCAGTAGCTCACACTGCAGAAGGGTGGGCCAGTAAACACTTCGGGTGCTTGTAAAAATGCATATGCCAGGGCCTGCTTCCAGAAATTCTGATTCAATAAGACCTAGTAGGGGCCCAAGAATTTGCATTTGAGAAGGTCTTCTTTATGATTCTGATGCCCTTCTCACCACCCTCAGAGAAAAAGTGGGCCTGGTGTTTCCCAAACTTCCTTGGCAATACAAATCATGGGGGGCCCTTGTTAAGCCTATTGCTTTCTGGGTGACACCCCTGAAAATTGGCACAAGAGGCTTGAGATGAGGCCCTGGGCATCTGTCTCTTGAATAAGTACCTCAGGTGTGGTAGTGAGGACTGTCCTACATCTAGACCCAGGCCTGGGCAGAGGAACCTGTGATAGCCAGGCCTGACCTGTGGGCCTGATATTAGTACAAAACTCCCTGATCCTTATGGAGCTCAAACCTACCCCTACTATCTTTGGTTTGTAATTTTCTAGTACTAAAATTTAAAAAAAAATTTTTTAGATTTTTTTATTTATTTTAGGGGGAGAGAGAGAGAGAGAGAGAGAGAAAATGCATGTATAAATGTGTGCACATGCAGGTGGCCAAGCCAACCAAGGGAAGGGGCAGAAGGAAAGAATCTCAAGCAGATTTCCAGATGAGCATGGAGCCCCACCTGGGGCTCAGTCTCATAACCCTGAGATCATGACCTGAGCCAAAATCAAGAGTCAGATGCCTAACCAACTGAGCCACCCAGGTACCCCAAATTCAAAATTTAAGTGAAGATACGGTTACTTATTTATTGCTATTTATGCTCCTATTGTTAAGAAAAGGGGGGGTGATATAGCAGATTACAGTGAAAAATTTATTCAGTGTGACTGTTACAATGAAGTTATAATGATCAGATGCCACACAGAGAAAGAGAGAAGATCATTATATTAAGAGAGAGTGATAAAGGGCTTCTTGAATTGACTATTGAATTTGGCTCAGAATCTCTTTTTTTTTTTTTAAGTTTTTTTTTTTAAAGAGATTTTATTTATTTATTCATGATAGACATAGAGAGAGAGAGAGGCAGAGACACAGGCAGAGGGAGAAGCAGGCTCCATACCGGAAGCCCGTCGTGGGACTCAATCCCGGGACTCCAGGATTGCGGCCTGGCCGAAAGCAGGCGCCAAACCGCTGAGCCACCCAGGGATCCCCTGGCCCAGAATCTCTTAAACAGAAAAGGCCAAACAAAGCATTCTGTTTGGGTCTTTCTTGTCTCTCCAATAAGAATAGAGACTCTCTTAAGGATATGGACTATGGGGACACCTGGGTGACTCTGCAGTTGAGCGCCTGCCTTTGGCTCAGGGCGTGATCGCAGGATCCACAATCCAGGATCGAGTCCAGAAGCCTGCTTCTCCCTCTGCCCATGTCTCTGCTTCTCTCTGTGTGTGTCTCTTTGAATAAATAAATAAAATCCTAAAAAAAAAAAAAAAAAAAAAGGTTTTAAAAAAAGTATATGGACTATGTCTCTACTGTCAGACTGGGGTCTTCCTGAGGGCAGGGGCTGCATCTCCCCTGCTAAGCCCAGACTGGGAGCTCCTCAAAGATTAGGGCTATTGGTCACTTCATCCCCTGGGCTCTTGGTACATCCTTGTACATACTGGTATTTAAAAAAATATATTTATTTATTTATTTTTAGACAGAGACAGCGCGCGTTCTTGGGGACAGGGACAGAGGGAGAGAGAATCTCAAGCAGACTTCACACTGAGTGTGGAGCTAGACTTGGGGCTTGATCTCATGACCCTGAGATCATGACCTGAGTCAAAACCAAGAGCCAGAGGCTTAACTGACTGTACCCTCCAGGTGCCCCCATGCTGGCACTTATATGATTGGTTCCTCAACACCAGATTTGGGTTATAGTGAGCTGGAAACAGGGAGAGCTTTTTGCTCAGTTGAATCTCTGACGTCAGGCACCCCTCTTTGTGTCATTCTTTAGCAAAGTCCAGCGTGGATTGAGACTCCCTGAGAGGCTCTGAGATTTTTTTTTTTGGCAGAGAAGTTTTTGGTATTTTCTCCTAAATGAGTAAAAATAAGTTAAAAAATAAAGATAGATAATTCCTTAGGAGAGACTTGTTGCCCTGGCTCTAATTTCTGAGAGCAGTTTGTCATACGGAGTCTCATATTATAGATTTTTACTACCGTAGTGGACAGTGACTGAAGGCATTGACTTTTAATGAATATTAATGATGGTAATAGTTACCTCTATTTTTTTGGTAGTCTACCATATAAGTGTGCCAGCACTTATTTTTTTAATCTAATTTCATTCCAATCTCAATTGTGCACTTTAGAAAAGAAAAAAAATTGAGTCTCAAAAAGCATAACGCCTAACCTTTGGGAGGTCACACAGCTTTTAAGTGATAGAGCAAGGATATGAGTCAGATGTTTCTGATTCCCAAACCATACTATCTTTCTTTCAAATGGCATTTTTAATAATCTTCAGTTTGATGGGACGCCTGGGTGGCTTAGTGGTTAAGCATCTGCCTTTGACTCAGGGCCTGATCCTGGGTTTGGGGATCGGGTCCCACATCAGGCTCCTGCAGAGAGCCTGCTTCTTCCTCTGCCTGTGTCTCTGCCTCTCTCTCCATCTCTCATGAATAAATAAATAAAATCTTTAAAAAAATAATAATAATCTTCAGTTTGAGCCTAAGGGCATAATAAATAGCTCTGTATGAAGGCATTTCTGCAGGTAGCACAGGTAGCCAAGACCAGGCAAGGCCTCTTAGAATGCCATGGGGGTCACCAGATCTCAGAGCTGGCTCTCTGCTCTTAGGTCAAATGATGGCTTCAAAAAATGCCCAATTAATCAGTCCACAAAGGACTGACACATACAAGGCAAACTCATAAAGTCTAGTTATATACAGGGCAATGCCTGGCTATCGATGCTTTGATTTACAAATGAAGGATGAGGGCAGCCTGGGTGGCTCAGCGGTTTAGTGCTTGCCCAGGGCGTGATCCTGGGGACCCAGGATCGAGTCCCATGTTGGGCTCCCTGCATGGAGCCTGCTTCTCCCTCTGCCTGTATCTCTGCCTCTCTCTCTTGTCTCTCATGAATAAATAAATAAAAAATCTTAAAAACAAAAACAAATGGAGGATGATGTGGCATAAGAATAGGGCTTCTGTATAATAAGTAATGGTTAGGAGCACCTGGGTGGCTCTGTCAGTTAGGCTGTCTGCCTTGGGCTCTAGTCATGATCTTATAGGACTCTCGAGTCATGGGACTCAAGATCTCATGATCTTCCTGGGATCGAGCCCTGCATTGGGCTCCCTGTTCCACAGGAAACCTGTTTCTCCCTTTTCCTCTGCCTGCTGCTCTCCCCGCTTGTGCTTTCTCTCTGTCAAATAAATGAATAAAATAAAATAAATAATGGTTGAATGAAGGAAGGAAAGAGTAGAGCAGAGGTCTGAATTATGGATCAAGGGCTCTCTTGGTCAGTGTAATACCCTCCACACATCAAGTTGAGGTACCATGTCCCGTGTAATTCCTCAGGTCAGTGCTGTGAGGTTAGCAAGAAGACATCAATTTGGGGCAGTAAATGACTCGCCCAACCTCACACAAGTGATGCATTCTGGACAAATAGCATGATGTTTCTTCCATCTTGATCCATGTGAAGAAGGAGCCCTGACAATTTCCTGCATGTCTCTACTTAGATCACTATAATCTCATCATCCTTCCTCTCGATCTACTTTCGCAGTGGGTCAGCCACTGAGCCTAGGGTTTCAGATCTGTCAACAATTGAGTTTTAGGGGATAAATAGCCCACTTTGTAGATTTTAAGATGATTAAAAGCTTATTAAGGGGGGGATCCCTGGGTTGCTCAGTGGTTTGGCACCTGCCTTTGGCCCAGGGAGTGATCCTGGAGTCCCGGGATCGAGTCCCATGTCGGGCTCCCTGCATGGAGCCTGCTTCTCCCTCTGCCTGTGTCTCTGCCTCTCTTTCTCTCTGTCTCTCATGAATAAATAAATAAAATCTAAAAAAAAAAAAAGCTTATTAAGGGGGATGCTTGGCACCCTGGTGAGTATATGGTGGCTGCAGTGGTGATGATGATCATGATAATGATACTGTGTTGATGGTGATGACCCCAGTAGGTACTAAAGCAAAACACACTTGCTTTTGGTGTACTTTTAAAAGCTTTGTGTGCATTCTCTCCATCCTCAAAGTAACTGTGTGGTAAGAATCACTATAATTCTTTTTTTTTTTTTAAGATTTTATTTATTCATGAGAGGCACAGAGAGAGAGAGAGGCAGAGACATAGCAGAAGGAGAAGCAGGCTCCATGCAGGAAGCCTGATGCAGGACTTGATCCTGGGACTCCAGGATCACACCCTGGGCCGAAGGCAGACGTTAAACCCCTGAGCCACCCAGGGATCCCTATTCTTTTTTTTTTTTTTTTTTTTTCAAACGAGAAAGCCAAAGGTTAGAGAGATTAAGTAACTTGCACGAGAACACTCAGAGCTCCTGGGCCTATGCACTTAACCACTACCTCTTATTGTCTCTGACCAGCCATCTTGGCTGCTCTTAAATGGTCCATATTCAATGTTTGGGGCTGTAAGGATGCAGGAAGATAAATGGCATGTAGGTAAAATGAGTTTCTGGTGATTATGGAGGTGATCATCTGAGTGCCTCCTGACCTGCTGGACAGGATGGTAAGGAGAGTTAATTGACTGGAATCTTCTAGATGCCATTTTAAAGGAAAATCTAAGAAAAAAATCTTTTTTTTTCTTTTCAGAATCATACTGGATCTCTGCCATTTCTCCCTCTTTCTACCTCTTATTCCCAGGAAAAGATTTATCTTTTTTTAAAGTGTCTACAATGTCCATAGAATCAACTGAAAGTTTTATTTCCTCATCTAGATAACCTGGTCTTATAACTTCCCATTAACACCACTGGGCCAACAGCCTTGTGTTTTATACCCTCCCAGTTAGTGCTGTAGGCCCATGACTTCTGAGACGTATCGGTGCTACTCCAGGACACACCCCAGTTGCCCCACTAGTGGCATTCCTTTGGGTCCCTCAGATGACACTATCATCCAGAACACTCCCCCCAGATAGAGCAATATGAACGGAGGACTGTTTCAGAGAGGAACTCAAAGTTTCCAGGAATCTAAAGCCCTCAGTCTACCAACAGGTCTGTGTCAGTAGGTTTTCAACTCCAAAGAGAAAAGACAGAGAAAGGGCAAGGCTTGATGGAAGATTCTGAACCCTGAGTAAGAGAATTGAGGCAGGTATAACTTTACCAGGTACAGACCAGACCTCCTCCTCCCACCTGAGCCACCTCTGTGCCCAACACCTTCTTGCTACCTCCCTTACCAGTCCACAGCCACATCAATCTTGCTGAAGAAGAAGTGAGGCAAGAATACCCAGCCTGCAGGTGTTTCTTCCATCAGCCTGCAGAAATGATGCATCTTCCCCTCAGGTATCTGTTAATAAAATAAATTGCCATGCTCAGTGCTGGGATGGTGAGCCTGATCCAGAGTGAGAATGAGCAGACGGAAGTGGGAGAGAGAGTTTTCCTGAGCACTCCTCATTAAGAAAGGTCCAAATTCACCAAAAATGCATCGGGAGCCTTTGAAGAATTTCTTTGGATGAATGGTAAGCCCTGTCCTCCTTGCTGAGAGCCTTGTGTCTGAGGTGGACCTTTTGGGGGGCTCCATGGTTGCCATGTGTCTGCCCAACATCAATCCTGGCTAGACTCCAGGCATAACATTTCATTTTGCCAGTTCGTTCTCTACCCTCTCTAAGAATGTGATCCAAGACTTTGCCTCACTTGCTCTTTCTGAGTTAGGTCCCAGGAATGAGCTTTGGAAGAGGAGTATGGGGCAGGGGTGGAAGAAGAATGAGGTCTGAAGTCAAGAGCCTGCTTCACAATGTTGATTCAGCTTTGCTCTATGAAGTCCTAATGGGATGAATTTCTGGCCCCAGGGATGTCAGGAGATTCTGAGATAATTGAAGCCTACACTATTCCTCACTTAATTATCCAAAACACTGAATGGAAAATCCATTTGCATCCAGCTGTGAAACACACACATACATAACACCTTCATCTCCACTTATGCCTGGTTTTCAAAGACTCCTGGTGTAGAGTTCTTAGTGAGTTGAGGCCTACCTGGATGGCAGAAGGAAGCCGTGATTACAACTAGGGAGATTAGTAAAAAATTAACCCTCCTGGGGCACCTGGCTGGCTGTCAGTGGAGCATGCGACTCTTGATCTTGGGGTTGTGAGTTTGAGCCCCACATTGGGTGTAGAGATTACTTTTAAAAAAATCCACTCTCCCTTTGCCAGCCCTTTCCCAACACCATTTAGAAGTCTCAAAAAGGACTGATTCAAGGCCAGTTTTTCCATTGTCATTATCAGTTTGCTATAGATTATAGCCTGGACCACACAAAAGATGTAAGACTTTAAGACTTTCTGAAATGGGGCTTTCTAAAACCTCGATGTCTTTCCCTTTTTCTCCCTAGTCACCAGCCCCAGCCAGTCAAGGTTCCTAAGCTGATAAAAAGGAATTCTTTTAATAAGGTGAAGTCAGAATTATTTGTCTTTCTAGGGGACAATTTGGTGTCCACATCCTTAATCCTAGACATAGTTTCAGCTTCATGAGCATGCAATCTGTGTAATCTCACATGGCTCCACACTTAGAAGGGCCCTATACTTGGTTAATGCTCTGTTGTCACCCTCTTGAAATTCTGGACATTTTTTGAACAAGGAGCCCCGCATTTTCATTTTGCACCCACCACATTATGTAGCCAGTCCTGCTACTGGCTTCAACAGGTCTGAGTTATCCAATGAGAAGGCAAAATGGCAGGCCCCATGCACCGCCTGCCTATTCACCCATAGGGTTTTGCAGAACAACTGTCTGCTGAACAAAAAATGCTTGTGACAGACCTTGCCCCTGTGGATTGGCAGTAGACTAAAACAGGTCCACAGACAGCTGGCCTGAATTAAGTGCCACTAATAAAAAGTGTCATTAGTTGAGAAGGAAATGCCCTCGCACCAGCTGGGAGGATCAAGTCCCCTTCTTCAGAGGAGGTGATATTTGAGATGGCAAGGAAAGATAAATACAATTTTGAATTGTTTTTTAAAAGATTTATTTTATTTTAGAGGGTGGGAAGAGGGGCAAAGGGAGAGGGAGAAGAGAATCCTCAAGAAGACTGCCGGCTGAGTGTGGAGCCGGATGCAGGGCTCGATCCCACAACCCTGAGACCCTGAGACCAGACCTGAGCTGAAACCAAGAGTCGGGTGCCTAACCAACTGAGACACCCAGGTGCCTTACAATAAATATGACTTTTTAAAGCGGATATGAGGTGTGGTACTGAGGCTTACTGGTCTGGAAGAAGACAAAAACAATCCCAAACATGGTCAAAAAGCAAAGCCGAGTCCAATCTGGATAGTTCCAAAAGGAAAATTGGGAGGTGACAATGAGAAGGTGGTGTGTGAGACCAGACCATATTGGAGACCCCAGCGCCCTTGTTTATATCACCAGTATTGCGTTCCTCGTGATGGTGAACTTGTTTACGTGGCTGTCTCTCCACAGGGCTATACCATGTCTTTACATCTTTTTTTTATATATTTTTTTATTTTTCTTTACATCTTTATATCCCCTGCTTTTAGCCTAGTGCCTAGGACATGATAAAAATTCGGTAAATATTTGCTGAATGACTGAATATTGAGGATCTAAAATGTTATCCTGGGAAGTGTTTACAGAATTCAGTGGAAAACCAACAGAGATTTTGAGTGGGGGATTTGAGCATTAGAAAATCGAATCTGGGGCAGCCTGGGTGGCTCAGCGGTTTAGCGCCGCCTTCAGCCCAGGGCATGATCCTGAAGTCCCGGGATTGAGACCCGCGTCTGGCTCCCTGCATGGAGCCTGCTTCTCCCTCTGCCTCTCTCTCTCTGTGTCTCTCATGAATAAATAAATAAAATCTTTAATAAAATACAAAAAAAAAATCGAATCTGGGGCAGCCCCGGTGGTGCAGCGGTTTGGCACCGCCTGCAGCCCAGGGTGTGATCCTAGAGACCTGGGATCGAGTCCCACATCTGGCTCCCTGTGTGGAGCCTACTTCTCCCTCTTCCTGTGTCTCTACCTCTCTCTCTCTCTGTGTCTATGGATAAATAAATAAAATCTTTAAAAAAAATCGAATCTGGTGGGAGATGGTAAAATGGATGACTGGCATAAGGGAGAGACCCATTGTGGGAGAGCAGTTAGGAGGCTCTTTTGGTGACCTCCATAAGAGGTCAAGCCCTCGCAGCCCTTCTTAGGATGATGGGCCATGGGAAAGAAAAGGAGGCAGGTGAGAAAAACACTGGAGAGCTGGGACATCACAGCTGAGTGAACGAAAGGGAGTAGGAAAAGAGAAGAGCAATGACAGCTTCAAAAGAGCTGAGTCTTGTGCCTGGGTGGTGCAGTTGGTTAAGTATCCTACTCTTGATCTCAGCTTAGGTCTTGATCTTAGAGTCATGAGTTCAAGCCTTGTATTGGGCTTCACAGTGGGCATGGAGCCTACTTAAAAAAAAAAAAAAGAACTGAGCCCCCTCAAAGAAAATAGAAACATTGGGAGAAGGAGCTTTGGGGTGATGGAAATCACATCATCTATTTCATAAAGCAGGTGGATGAGTTCCAGTCCGCAGATATATTTAAAAGAATGGCATACTACTCAGCCGTCAAAAAACAAAATCATGCAATGATGTGGATGGAACTAGAGGGTATTATGCTTAAGCAAAATAAATCAATCAGAAAAAGATAATTATCATATGATCTCATTCATATATGGAGTTTAAAAACAGAACAGAGGATCACAGAGGAAGAGAGGGAAAAATAAAACGACAAAATCAGGGTTGGAGACAAACCATAAGAGACTCTTAATCATAGGAAACAGAGTTGCTGGAGGGGAGGGGGGAGGAGGGATAGGGTAACTGGGTGATGGACATTAAGGAGGGCACATGATATAATGAGCACTGGGTGTTACATAAGACTGAGGTATTACTGACCACTATCTCTGAAACTAATAATACATTATATGTTAATTGAATTTAAATAATAAAAAAAGAACAACACTAAAGGAAAACCTTCCAAGTGCAAAAATGATTTTCCTGAAGACCAGATGGTTAAAAATAGCCATCTTGGACTGGGCAGGTTCTCTAGGCTCAGAACTACCTGGGCAGCTTAAGATACATGTGTGCTCCACCCTTTGAAAACCAGAGTAGTCAGTATGGGGGAGAGTGTTGACCTGAATTAGAAAGCTCCCCCATAGCCAGGTTTGGGAGCCACTTATCTGGCTCATCGCACACTGGGCAACCCCTAACCCATGTGTGGAACAGGCTGGGAAACTCTCCTTAGCCTTAAAAGGGCAATTGCAGATTCCAGTTTTCCTTCCATTCTGGCAGGGAGTGGAAGTCAAGCAGATTGGCAGCTGGTTCAAGCGGCTTCCCCCACTGGTACTGGATGATTACATGAGCTGAATATAATCATTCACAACCCTTGTCTTTACAGCTGGCATGTCACTTAGCTTAATTACAGCACACAGTGGCATTTCAATTCAAGGAATCTAAAAAAGCAATGAAATGGGTTTTGCAAATTGTTAGGAAGGCAATGAAGACCGTGGAACTGCAATTTACTAAGCATTGCTTTCAATTATTTTGCATTCTTCAGCCATGACTTCAAGTTACTAACCAGCAGCCTGGGAAAGCCAAGTAGGCAATGTGTCATGTGGAGTATATTTCATGACTCCTGAGTGCGTACTGTGTGTTGGGGAGGTGGCTGGAGGCTCCAGGAGCTACTTTGGGGTGGGAAGGGTTGTGATTGCTCTGAGCATGTGTTCTTCCCATCAGGTACTTGCTAATCATTCATCCACCATGACTCTCCTGAACCACAGACTCTGGTCTGGGGTGACCTCCAACAAGGGTCCCCCTTCCTCTTTACTCCTGAACTATCTACTATCCCCAGAAAACATGAGGAAAGAAATGTAGAAAAGCAAAACAAGTCATTCAAAAAAAGTCTAGGGATCCTTGGGTGGCGCAGCGGTTTGGCGCCTGCCTTTGGCCCAGGGTGCGATCCTGGAGACCCGGGATCGAATCCCACATCGGGCTCCCGGTGCATGGAGCCTGCTTCTCCCTCTGCCTATGTCTCTGCCTCTCTCTCTCTCTCTCTCTCTCTCTCTCTCTGTGACTATCATAAAAAAAAAAAAAAGTCTAGAATTGGTGCCTGATTTCTCTGGCTGTCTGATTTCTTTTCCTGACTTATTTCTTGATTCCTTTCAATCCTTGAAAATGTACTTCTTGGGCAACCATTTTATTTTATTTTATTTTTATTTACTTCATTTTATTTTATTTTAAGATTTCACTTATTTATTCATGAGAGACACAGAGCAAGACACAGAGACATGGGCAGAAGGAGGAGCAGGCTCCCCACGGGGAACCAGATATGAGACTCGATCCCAGGACTCTAAGATCACAACCTGAACCAAAGGCAAATGTTCAGCCACTGAGCCACCCAGGTGCCCCTTGGGCAGCCATTTTAAAGGGCAAGACTGTGCTGTCACACACCCCCCCCCATCCCGCCTAGGAGTCTTAAAAATGAAAAGGGACCCCATCCATCTGAGAAAGGGGTGGAAATAACAGGAAGTCCAGCAGGTAGTGCTGAGACAGATCCCTCTCACTACGGGCAACATTGTTGGCGGGGTAATTGGGAACAGAATGCCAGCTGCCTCAGCAGTCATGCCAGGTGGGAGAGCAAACACCAAAATCCGGTTGGCAAGCCTAGCAGGGCCATCACGATGTGGCCAAAGCAAACAGAGGCTGAGGCAGGCCCGCTGCAGTGGACTCTCGCTTCCCCTTGGATTTGGTGGAGGGTGAGACCGAGCCAGCAGAGCCACGTGTCAAGGCATCAAGTAGCCATGGGGATGCTCATACCCAACCCCAGGCAAAGCCCCAAGCTGAACCCTTGTTTTCCTTTGCCAAGGTCCTCTTTCAATTTGGGATAGGCTAAGGAAAGTCTGATAATGATAACACTTTCATCTGTATTTGTTTATTCTTCACAGGAGTCCTGGGAGGTCAGTATTATCCCCATTTTACATATGAGAACACTGAGGCTAGGGGCAAGTCAAGACTCAGCCAGGACTTAGCCCCAGGGCCTCTGATTCAGTGCCTATTGCACTTCCTATTCCCTCCACCCACCCATCTCTCCACCTTGAACTCTCCAAAGTCAATTTTCACCATCTAAATGAGACCTGGGTTCTTTCTATTTCATAGCTGAGGAGCAGAGGCTCAAAGGAGGTGTGTGTTGGGGGTTATGTTTGTTTTAGACCAGAGAATAGCTAGTTGCTGTCCCAGATTCTATCTGCCACACCCGCCAACCAGAAGCCCAGTGAGATGAATCTCTTTATGAATAGTTCGAATTCTTTGGAGATTTCAAAAGTGTGTCCCCCCTCCTTTCTTTTCTTTCTTTCTTCCTTCCTTCCTTCCTTTCTTTCTTTCTTTCTTTCTTTCTTTCTTTCTTTCTTTCTTTCTTTCTTTCTTCTTCTTTCTTTCTCTTTTCTTCTTCTCTCTTTTAAAAAAGATTTTATTTATTTATTTTTTCATGAGAGACAGAGTGAGGCAGAGAGATACACAGGCAGAGGGAGAAGCAGGCTCCCCATGGGAAGCCTGATGCTGGACTCCATCCCAGGATCACCGCCTGAGCCAAAGGCAGACACTCAACCACTGAGCCACCCAGGTACCATCCCCTCCTCTTTATTTACACATAAAAGATTTGAATCAAGATCTCTGGTTTTCATATTATAATTTGGTTGTAGTTAGACTTGGCCTGAATAGACCCTCTTACAACCTGGCGTCTCTGTGGTTCAAAGGCTCAGTGTACCCATAAAAATTCATATTTCTTGCAGCCTGGTTGGGAAATTCAGGTTTCATGGAAAGATGTACAGTAGCTGTAGTCCTATGTGATGGAAGGACTGGGTTCCTACGGAGAGAAGGAAAGGCAGCTGTTGGATTGCCTGTTCTCTTCTGGGTCTCCATTCCTCAGCAAATTTCCTGAGTCTTTGAAAATTCCAGATTATTTTCCAATCGTGCCTCTTTGAGGGGAGGGAAAGACGGGAGGAGGAAAGAGGCGTCTCTCATGAGACTCAACCCCTACAACCTGTCCTCTTGCCCTGGAATTTTCCTTCGCTCTGCCTCCGGGGACCTTGCAGGGAAATGCCATTCGCCAGAGGGGGCCTGGGATGGTAGAGGCGGAGGGCTCGGTTGGAGAGAGTTCTCCATCCCCCACATCTGGAGCGAGGACTTAGAGGGATCCCGGAGGGGGGTCGGGGGAGAGGCCTGTGCGGGGCTGGTTTGGGGGTTCTGTGGGAGAAGGTGCGCGCGAAAAGGCGCAGCCGGCAACTTTGCACAGAATTGGAGATTAGGACACACGGAGAAGAAAAGTTCACTCCCCACGACCCAGGCCCATTCCAAGCGACCGAGGTCTTCGGCTGAGGCTGAGCCCCGCGCTCTCCTGGCCCGGGAAAAATCCGTCTGGTGCGTGGGGCCGCCCAGCCCAGCGTCTCGTCTCGGGGCTCCTCGCGCGCAGAGAAGCCCGACTTCGCCCCAGCGGGGTCCCAGGAGGATCCGCTCGAGGCTGGAGGAAGTACGACGGGGCTGGAGGAGCTGCCGAGCTCCCAGTGGAAACGCTCAGGGCCGGGTCGACCGCCAGTTACCAAGAGCCTCCCGCTCCAGGTTGCGCCCCAGAGGCTCCCACTCAGGTACCCCAAAGCCGCAGAGGTAAGCCCCGCCCCCCCCCTTCGCAGGGAACACTGCATTTTGTGCTGCTTGTGTTGCCCGTTTATGTGCCAGGCCCCGGGGCCAAGCGCTTTCCGCTTTCCGAGCTAAAACCACCTAATGGGGGGCAGGGGTTCAGTCCCCATTTACAGATTAGAAAACTGGGCCCTGAGAGGCAGAGTAATGCTAGAGGCAATATGTATGGGAGGCAAGACTGAATTTGGTCACGACTCCAAGGAGACGGTTGCTTGAACTTGAAACTGTGTGCTCCCAATTAGTTCCTAGTGTGGAGATCATTGCAATACCACGCAGGAGACAGAGCATTCCAGTGTAGTCCCCTCCATTCTGTCACTGTTCTCATAAGGACCCCTCGGGAGGGAAGACTTGGTGGGAATGACAGTTCCCCCAGTTTTCCAGACTAGGAACAAGTTCAGCCACATCCAGGGCCCAGGTAGTCCAGAGGCCAGCTCCACGAAAGGGCTTCTGATGTCCTAAACCCAGGAAGCGCTTTCAGCCCTCTCATGAATTATTTTCATCTTTGAAGTAAATGGGATGCTGAAAACACGGAGTGTCTCTGGACCACAGTACGTAAGATCTACTCACATCTACCTCTTCTCAGAGCCATTGAACCTCTTGGTGTGGAGGGCCACCCCCTGGGCTCCAGAGCAGAGAATGGAGCTCCATGCTTCCCTCCCTTGGGGCGGGGAGGGGGGCTGTGGAGAAGAGCAGAGTATGACTTTTCCTTTGATCCACTTCTCAGGGCCTTTAGTCACTTGGTTAGGACTAAGCAGAAGACAAGTGGCAGAGGGTTTCTCTGGGATATATGCAGTCAGGGCTTGGCAAGGTCAGAGAGGGAGCTGAGGCTGGCAGGACATCCCTGTGGTCACTAAGTGCTGGGCGGGCCACTCCGTTTGTTGATTTGATTCCAGCATCAACTCTGTGGCTGTTAGTGTCATCTCTCTTTTACAAGCAAGGAGACTACTCAGGGTGACGAAGACACTTGCTGGGCCTGAAGCTGGTGGGCACTGGGATCCAGGTCTATGCTGGATCTGTTTGGCTTGAGAGCTCCTCTCGACCAGCCCAAGGATGGCTTGAATTGGGAGTCCAAACAGGCTCTTTTCACACCATTCTTCAACCTTCAAAAATGATAGCCTTAATAACCATGTTCTTAAAGTTTTGTGACCAAGTCCCTCCCTAAGGAGTGAAGATTACATTCTTATCCTGCCTAGGTCCTTAACCCCTCCCATGCCCTGTCTCCCTTCAGAGGGATATCCTTCAGGTAATCCTGGGGGAATGGGAACAGGGCCGGCACCTCTCAGCCCTTTCCTGCTCCCTCCTACCCCCACTCCCTAAGCCTGGGACCTTTTCCAAAGTCACATTTCCCAGGTTTGAGTAACCCGATTCTTTATGTAGGAGGAGAGAGACAGCGCCATGGGATGCTCCTTCTTTGGCCTCCGGTAGGCAGCACAGAAGCCCCCAAGGAGGGCCCACTGGATTCCTGGCTGGAGGCAGACGGGATTTCAGAACGTCCCCTCTTCTCAGCCTCTCTGCTAACCCTCCTCCCTCTCTCGCCACCCCCTCACCTTTCTGGTCCCACCAGTTCCCAAAACGCAGAGGATGTTTACCCTCCTGAGCAAGGCGGACTCTAGGCTGAGGTCAGAAGCCTGATTCACCGCAGGGAGGAACCCAAGCCCGGCCCCGGCCCAGTGGGCCCCAAGCAGGCGGGCTTAAGGGAGGTGATCAAGGCTGGGAAACGCCACCCCGCCCAGCCAATAAACGTCTCTGCGCCTCCCCAGCCCCAAGGGCATCCCTCCCGCCACCGGCCCTACCCCCCCCCCCCCCCCCACCGCTGGCCAGGTCTGGATGAGAGCTAGACCTTAGGAGAACTCCTAGGTGGCCCTGGGTGGCCCCCACCCCCAAGTCCCTGTCTGGATTGAGATCGAGGGCGCTGAAGGACAGTTGCCCATAATATGCTCCACCTCACCCCAACTCACTAGAAGACTTTCGTGACCCTGCCTGAGGCATACCCAGCTGAAAGCCTAGCGATCTCTGCTCAGCAACCCTCCACCCCTCCAAACTGGGCTGAAAAACTGATGGAGGAAGAGCCTGGACGCAGGGAGACACGAGAACTCGCACCTTCCCATTGGCCAGGAGTTAGGGGTTCAAAGGCTTGGATTTGAAGCCCAGGATTAAGGGAAGAAGAATAAATGCAGCCTCCCCACCCCCTTTCTCTAAGCCCTCCAGGGACAATATCCCACTTCAGAACCCAGAAGGGGTTAATATTTTACCAGCTACCCCGTCTGTCTGCAGGCTGGGAAAGGCAGGTCCCAGGTTGGGTCAGTGGGGTGGCAAGGGCCCCAGGCTGCCCCCTCCCTCACCTGTGCAGCCTCAACCCAGCCTCATCTGCCCAAGCTGTGTTGCCCCCGCCCCCACCTGACCCCGACACACTGATAAGCCCCCAGACAGCTAAACATCGTTAACTTCTTTGCCTTTCTAGACTCCTGCCTGTCCTTTCTCCGACCTCAGGCGGAGGGGTTGCCTGGGTGGATGTCTGTAGTTTCTCTGGGAACTGGACTTCTACACACCACACATATGGCCTTTGCCACACGTCTGCTTTCCCATCCTCATGCTTCTGGACCAGGAACCAACTTTCTGTGACACTCTGTTGGTCTAAAATAATGTTTTCTCACCCTCCATGAGCCACAACTCATCTTGCCTATGTGGACCTTCTTAGAAGACTTCCAGGAAACAGTAAAACTCAGAGAGAGAAAGGATGTCAGAAAATGTCAGCAACGATTTCACAAATTGAAACTTAAAATCCCTCTCAGCCTAACTGTGAACGTGAGGGGAAAGGAGTTGGGTTGTCCACTGGGACTGCACAACCAAATAGTGTTCTGAGTTGCTCATTTCCCTTTGCCTTTCAGAACCTCGCTCACAAAGGAAAAGGAGGAATCGGACAGACAGGAGATAATGTCTATACCAAAACAACCAGTTGCTGGGAAGTATCAGGATGGTAGTTTTCCCCTGGTATGGACGGAGTGTGGACAAAGTATGGATCACGGTCTCGAGTTTGCAGGCCATCTGTCCGGGACAGAGGGAACCACTGTTTGAAAGCTTATCAAAAAAAAAAAAAAAAGAAGAAGAAGAAGAAGAAGAAAGCTTATCATTCTTGGGGTGCCTGGGTGGCACAGTTGATGAAACCTCTGACTCTTGGTTTCAGCTTAGGTCATGATGTCAGGGTCCTGAGATCAAGCCCCATGTCGGGCTGAGCACTGAACATAGAGTCTACTTGTGACTCTATGTTCCTCCATGTGCTCTCTCGCTCTCTCTCAAATAAATAAAATATTTAGAAGGAAAGAAAGAAAGAAAACAGAAAGGAAGAAAAAAACAGAAGAAAGAAAAGAAAAGAAGCCGGTCATTTTTGATGCAGCTGCTTGCTCCAGGCACCCTCACTGCCACCAGGGGCATGGAATCTGCCCTCGAATCTTTCCTAGCCCTCTTCTCCCCACTCCTTCTCCAAAGAAAGAGAAGGCTCCTGGAAGAGACCCCTGGAAGACAGGCTCTGGCCAAAGAGGCAGGGTGGGGGTGTGGGGAAGTGGCATCCAGGAGAGAGGGCAGATGTGGTGGGGATGAGAGCTCTTCCTTCCTGGAGGGGCCACCATCCTTTCTAGATGGGACCTGAGGTCTTAAGTCTAAGTGTGCAGTTTCTACCAATTTGAACAATTATTTGGATAAATCAGAACTTTTCCCTTAAAAAAAGATTATTTATTTGTTAGAAAGAGAGCACGCAAGCAGGGGGAGCAGCAGAGGGAGAGGAAGAAGAAAGCTCCCCGCTGAGCAGGGAGCCCACGTGGGGCTCAACCCCAGGACCCTGGGATCATGACCTGAACTGAAGGCAGATGCTTAACCGACTGAGCCACCCAGGTGCTCAAATGAGAACATTTTCTAACTGAAAGTAATGCAGTAATAGGACCACAAAATTAAATGTCGTTTGGCCAGAAATTAGGTAGTAAAGCCCTTAGATTTCTTTCCAAAAGAGAGGTCTTTTGACAAAAAAGAAATCGATATTAAATCATTACCTGAATACTTAAAAAAATCTTTAAAATGTGATTTACCCAATCTATATGTCACTTCCAACAATTCTTGAGGGGATGAAGCTTAATAACAAAACTTTGGGGGGAAGTATATATCATTTTCAAACTTTGAATACTGCCCTGAGCCGTTTGACCAGAGAGATCCCGCAACCCCAAAGTTGTTAGCAAGTTCCTGGCTTGCCGTAGTGCTCAGTAAATGTTAGCGACACCGTCCCCTCTGCAGCGGTGGCCCTGGCTCCCTTCAGTGGAACTCTGCAGGGGGCTTGAATTCTCTCTTGACTTTCCCTCTAAAGATCTGCTTAGGTTTTTTGCCACGTCTCTTGACTAGTATATCAAGCACATAAATGGACGCAAACCATTCTGTCTTCCAAAGAAATCCTGGAAATGCCGGGAGTGCAGGGCTGAGCAGTAAACCCCCAGCAAAGCGCTGGCCATGGCCCGGCTCCGAAGCGCTCCATTCAGTGGAAAATTTGGTGTAGCCTTATGGGGCTACATTTGCCACCAAGCCTGGGACAGCGGAGCCCCCGCCTGCAGCTTTGTCCCTGGGATCCCCGGCAGTCGGCTCCCTGTGGGGATCCCATGTCTGAAAAAGTGATCTCTGCGGCTCCTCGGATCTCTGACTCCTTGCTTGCCTCTCTTGCACCCTAGCACCCCAACTCCAGTCCCACTGAACCTCCTGCCCCCACCCAGTCTTTGTGGTCCCTTGTGTCCTCTGCGGATGTAATAAGTGGATGGCGATCACTAGGTCATGGGAGGGAGCAGCCAGGGCACTGGCTGTTTTCTCTCAGTTCCCCCAGAAAATTGGAGGCTCAAAAGACAGACCATCACCCCCCCCCCTTAGAAAGGTGGAATTTCCAGAAACCTATCTGCCAGAAGCCTGGAGGAGCTATATCTTAGACTCCACCCCAATTTTCTAGTATTTTGTAAGCTGTTGGATGAGAGTCTGGTGACCTTGGGAGGCCATTGCACTGGGCTGAAGCTTAGAGGGAGCCAGGATGAGCGAGCATCGGACCTGAGGTCTCTGTTCTGCAACGCTGAAGTTTCCATCATTGTCCGACATGGGACTTTCCTGTGTCTTTTTTTTTTTTTTTTTAAGTAATAAGCCCAATCTGGGACTCGAATTTACAACCCCAAATGGAGAGTCCCATGTTCGACAGCCAGCTAGGAGCCCCTGTGTCCTCTAATCTTAAGGAGAATGGAGAAGACAAGGAGATAATTAAGAAAATAACCAAATCTCCCACCCCCATTTTCCAATACAGATGGAATTCTGCAAGAGAAAATCGAAGTGGGCAATAGTCCTAAATCTACAGCCCATTTCATCCATTTTTTTTCTTCAGCTCCCAGAAAAAAATTGTCACCTCCCAGAAAAAAAACTCCAGTACCTACAGATGGATACATTTATTTATTTATTTATTTATTTATTTATTTAACAGTTTACTTCTTTTTAAATTTTTTTTAAATTTATTTATGATAGTCACACACAGAGAGAGAGAGGCAGAGACACAGGCAGAGGGAGAAGCAGGCTCCATGCACCGGGAGCCCGACGTGGGATTCGATCCCGGGTCTCCAGGATCGCGCCCTGGGCCAAAGGCAGGCGCCAAACCGCTGCGCCACCCAGGGATCCCCATTTTATTTATTTTTTAATTAAATTTTTATTTTTATTTATTTATTCATGAGACACCGAGAGAGAGAGAGAGAGAGAGAGAGAGAGAGAGAGAGAGAGAGAGAGGCAGAGACACAGGTAGAGGGAGAAGCAGGCTCCATGCAGGAAACCTGATGTGAGATTAGATCCCAAGACTCCAGGATCACACCCAGGTGGAAGGCAGGTGCTAAACCGCTGAGCCACTCAGGGATCCCCTGATGGGTACATTTTAAGTCCTCTGTCACATGTATAACTCTAATGACAGAACAAAACCACAATCTTACATTTTAATAAGTATAATAAAAAACAAATTAGTATGAATCTAGGGACACTGGGTGGTTCAGCGGTTGAGCCTCTGCCTTCGGCCCAGAGTGTGATCCCAGGGTCCTGGGATCAAGTCCCACATCTGGCTCCTTGCATGGAGCCTGCTTCTCCTCCCTCTGCCTATGTCTCTGCCGCTTTCTTGGTGTCTCTCATGAATAGATAGATAAAATCTTAAAAAACAAAAAAAGAATCTAGATCAACAAAAAACAGTAGAAAATGGGCAGATCCAAAAAGACAGTTCTCTAAAAAAGGACACACAAATTGTTAAAAGTAACACTATGAAAATAAGTTTAGACTCTGCGATCATTAAAAATGCACAGGGGAATGTAGATTTACAATATTCAATAATCTTTTGGTATATAGTAGTGAAAATGTTATCCTACTAGTCAGAACAAATAAATAAATCATTAACTTTGCAAAAAATGCACAAGGCTTTTGATAGGACCCATTTCTAAGACTATAACATGCATATACACACCGAGTTGTGCATTTTGTATACAGTAGTAGAAGAAAAGGAAGACAAAAATTGGAAACAATTTAGATAGCTATCAATAGTTGCCTAGTTAAGTAAGTTCTGGCACATTCATACAATAAAATAGAGTCACTAAAAAGGAGGCATTAGTAAAGATAGAGAACCATTATCAACATGATTTTTAAAATAAAAGACAAAATACAAAGCTTTGTGTATGGCATGCTGCTATTTGTGTTAAGGGCTATATTTATAAGGATACTGAAAACTCAGCAGAGCAGTTGCTTCTGGGAAGGTCTGAGGAAAGAAGCGGGAGTACTTTTCTTTTCAACATATGTCTTTTGGTAACTTTTGAATTTTTCCTTTAGCATACATTATCTGTTTTTTAAAAGATGGATTAAAAGCCAGGAATTATTATTTTAATTGTGTTCATTTTGTTATGTAGGTATTGTGTTACATGGTGTTATGTAGGCAATAGAAATTTATTGTGAAAAAAATTGAAAACAAAAATTAAAAACAAATTACATGCCTGTTTTTATAAGATCTCATCTACACAATCTTGATAATAACTAACGTGTGGACTTTTCTCAGATAATTACAACTAATATCAGATCGTTGACTTAATCCATTGAAAAAATAAAAAGAGTTATTATTACTTTTTTTTTTTCTGAAGCAGGTTTGCAGTTTAATCCAACCAGGATGATGCCAAAGCAGGTCCGGGTGAAAAGATGTATTCGGTGGGGGCGGAGGGTGTGTAAGAACTCACTCTTTTGGCGCCCAGACCAGGTCTGTACAGCTGAGACCTCGGAACAACGCAGAATGAAGGGGAAAAGATTTGCACCATTCAGACTAAAAATGAAGCCAAAGTCTAACCGTGCGTTTTTAAGTGGAAACATAGGCACTGTGTGAGTCTGCTGGGGGCTCCCCAAATTCCCTGGGCGGCGTGGCTCCGTGGATCTCCGGCCCTTTCGTCCCTGGCCCGCGGAGAAGCTGCGGCGGCGGCCGCTGGGCCCCTGGGCCGCGGGGGTTGGGGGGCCCAGGGCACCTGGGAACCGAGATGGGGCAGAGAGAGCGTGCACGGTGCACCGTACTCCTGATGGAAAGAAATGCTTGTCTGCGGCCTCCCCAGACCCCAGGCGAGAGGGAGGGCCTGGACCCCGAGCCCTTCGCCCCGACCCGCCGGGTCGCTGGGGCCCCGCTTCGGGCAATCTCAGCGGGTCGGGCCGGTTCCCGCGCCTCACTCAGAAAGAGGTCGGCCTCCCGGTGCAGGTTCTCCGAGGACTGGGTGGGGAAGCCGTCGGGCCTGAGGTTCTCCCGCCGCCGGTACTGAGCTGGGCACCCCCCTCCCCTCGGAAAACGTGGAGCGAGAGCGGGGCGCCCTTTCGGTTGGGGCGACTCAGGGCGCTTGCTCTCCTGGTCCCTGGAGCGACCAGCGATCGCCTGGACCCGTTCAGCAGAACCCTGGGCCTGGGGTCAGACACCCCTCCCCGCAGCTTTGCCCAAATCCTCTTTCCTGCATAGACCGAGGCCTCGGCTATCTTGCGGGTCTCCTTCTCTAAAAATACAGGGAAACAGAGGCACAGAAGATTATAAAGAGATTTGCTGCAATTGGATTAGGAGATCTCGGGATGGTTTTGTGGTCAGCAGGATCCTTGGCAAGCCCAAGACACGTGGTGGTGTGAGGAGGAACAAAGAGGTAAAGCCCTAACTGGGGGTGAGAGACATCCTAACCAGGAGAGGGGATCCTGGAGAACAGGGAGATCTGACCCTCCAGGAGCCTCACAAGGAGCCCTGGGGAGCAGAACTCGGACTTGAGAGCCAGCAAGCCAACCTTCCCAGCTTCTGGAGTCTTCTCAAAAAGCAGCCTCTCAGATGCTAAAATGATCCAAACATTATTGGAATTATAAACTGACTGGATTTACCCCCTCCCCATCCAAAACCATCAATTTCCTCCCTTTTCTCCTTCCTCTCCCTTACTGGGGACTCTGCTACCAGTTGTCAGCGTTGCCAGTTCCCTTCAAAGAAACTGGGAAATGAGGGCCGATTAGTGTCTGCTAAGCAAGATCCTTGGAATCGTATTCCTCTGTCACCCCCACCACCTCCTTCTTTCCTCCCTTTGACTGGCGTGACTTAAACTGGAGGAAGGGGAGGCTTGGAATCTGAGTGCTCTAGCTTTCTTTGTGTAATGTGGCTCTGTAACACCAAACGAGAGGAGATGACCAAGAATAAGACTTATACTAAACACTAAACATAGAAACAAAACCTCATTGGCTTTGGAGGACTTTAAATTGTGGGTGGATCTTTGGTCTTGCTTCCGACATAAGATTAGAACTGATAAAACTTCAGTATCACTCTAGATTGATTTGTTTATAAGCAAGGAACCAGAATACTTTCTCTTCAATAATCGGTAATTGGTAGAAGTGAGAGATTTTCCCCCATAAGGGTGGATCTATACCTGGATAAGGGCAAAGGAGGCCTGACAGCCTCCCTACAGGAGTTAACAACTCAGGTAGAGTGAATATTCCAGACAATCAAATATTTGGTCAAAGAAAAGCAAAACAATGGCTCTGGCTGATTTCTTCCAGAATTGGCTGAGCCTAGCTGGTTACTTTGGCATCTTAGAAAGCCAGCCTAGCAGGTACTGAACTAGGTGATCTGTATTTGTGTCAACCTTGGGTCTGGATGATTCCAGCCCCTGCTATCCTCTTGTCTAGTTTGTTCGGACTTCCCTTTGCTCTGTGTGCACTGAAATTCCCTAAGTTCTTTAACTTCAGTTTTCATCCATTTCCTCCCTCCTCCACACATATATATTCCTATCTGTTTCTCTGTCTGTCACTGCATCCATTTCTCTGGGGGTTCTGGGGTTCCTCTGGATTCAGTCCCATAGGTCTGGTGATGGAATTACCTGGTTACCCATTAATTGGCTTGTTCAAATGCTACATCAGAGATCCTGTATGTGAGGACGCAGCTGCTGTCTGCCTGTGTTTATTAAATTCCCACACACTTTGAAATAGCATCAAAATTTCGTTCCTCCTGAAACTGAAAATTCGAGTAGGTCATAGACGGAAGATTTTATTTTGTTTCAGTTTGTAGTCTTGTTGGCCTGGCCATGAATGGAAAAAAAAAGTTTCCAGGCCAAGACTCCAGCTGAGATACAGACTTTACCACCTACATTCGGAAGGATCTGGGGAACTGGATGGAACTGCTAGGACAGAGTTCTGGGGTCCAGAGGGGACTAAGAGGGAGCTAAGGTGTTTAGAATCCAGCCTCCCTTTTGCTAAAAAATAAATAAGTTCTGGCATCCAAATGAAGTAAAAGTTTTTTTAAAGATTTTATTTATTTATCCATGAGGCACAGTGAGAGGCAGAGACATAGGCAGAGAGAGAAGGAGGCTTCCTGCCGGAAGCCTGATGTGGGACTCAATCCCAGGACCCCAGGATCATGCCCTGAGCTGAAGGCAAACGCTCAACTCCTGAGCCACCCAGGCACCCAAGGAAGGAAATTAAAGGAGGCAAAAGGGAAAAGAAAACCAGGAAGAAAAAAAAGCTGGCGGTGGTGAGGCCCTTCTTAGCTCAGAACTGGCTCAGTCTTGGGCCCCTAGCAGAACCTTCCACACCCACCTCAGGTGCCAAAGACTGTGTAAACAAGCCATCCTGCTGTTCTTCCTTAAGTCTTCCCTTCTTTCCCCGCCTCAAATACCCATACTCTTCTCTGAGGCAGGAACCCAGATGCAGTGCCAGAGTCTTCCACCCCTTCTTGCTTGAACTCAGGTTGGCCGGCTCCAAGTCCCCCTTGAATCCCTGCCACTCTCCTACCTTTCCTGCCCCACTCTGCACTGTCCTGGTCAGGGCAAAGGAGCTTGGCATACAGGTGTCACTGCCCAGAGTCTCCAGATTGCCCCGCTCCACATGGTATTTCCAGATTCTCTTTAAATAAAGGGCTTCAGCTTTCCAATCCCAGCAAATCAAAAAAGTTTTCAAAATGTAGATTCCCTGGTGCCAGGAACCATCCCTGCAATGCTAATGGCTCTAGGGGGATCCAGCACTCCGTAGGGAAGGAGCCTGCTTTGTCGATGGGGGTCTGGAGTAAAGGGCTTTTATGTTGGATGGAAAGGAATTTAAATCCCAAACGGAAACTCCATGCTGCAAAGACCTCGTGATGTAAGGCAAACTGGAATCTTGGATGATAAAGACCCAGAGGCCCCAGTAGGAGGAGGAGCTGCAGTTGCCAGGTCAGCGGAAGCAAAATTGAGCCTAAATTTCTTTTCTGCAATGAGATAGCTTCACGTGTCCCTTGCAGATATTGTAGAACAAGTGAATAAGGTATATAAAGATGTGTTTGTGTATAAAACACCAGATTTTCTTTTTTAAAAAAGATTTTATTTATTTATTCATGAGAGACACAGATAGATAGAGAGAGAGAGAGACATAAGCGGGGGTGAAGCAGGCTTCCTGCAGGGAGCCTGATGCGGGACTCAACTCGATCCTGGGACTCGGGATCACGCCCTGAGCCAAAGGCAGAGGCTCAGCCGCTGAGCCACCCAGGCACCCAAAAAAACAGATTTTTAAAGAAAGAAATCCTATCAAACCAGCAGTTGAGAAAATCAGACTCACTTAATACCCCTGGCTGGCTGCGTGAGTTAGCTTGCTCTCCCCCAGCTCCCTCCCTTCTCTCTCTCTCTCTCTCTCTCTCTCTCTCTCTCTCTCTCTCTCTCTCACAGAGGCACTGCTGCTAGGATGAGCAAGCTCACTCTAAGCAAAAGTCACGCTTATATTTCACCCCAAGGCTTTCAAAGGATAAATACAAGTTTTGTGTATGTCTCAGAGAGGATCACAAGCAGCCCGTTACTCGGGATGGATTATGTGAGATTCGGTTTACGAGGGCAAATTGTGTTTCACACATGAGTCACCTTGAATAACCCAATAATTAATTAAAACCATGTCTTGCAGAGGAGAATTTATTACATTTGCCAGCTTTTTATGAGCTAGGTGTAGTTTGGAAATGAAAAATGCGAGCACTCTTCAATGAATGAGGTCGGCGCTGCTTTCAGCACTCGCTCATGGAGACTCCCTCTCACCAGGTCCCCAAGAGCAAACTCTCCGGGTGGTGGGAGGGACTTCAGCTAAGACGAGTAGGGCAGAGCAGCCTGTAGCACCCCCTCTTCAGCTTCTGTATCCAGGGCCACCCCACCAGTGTTTTCTGGAGTTCCTCCTGGAAACAAGTTGGGGCTGTGGGGTGGTTGATACAGCAGAGCTGGGCGCCTTGGAAAGCCAGAAGGGGTGTGGGCTGTAGGGAGGGAATTCAGGGATGAGACAAAATCCTGGCTCCAGACTCCTTCACAGTCCCTGGGAAAGAGGAGTGGGCATCCTGATCCTCTTCTCCAAGCTGAGAAGTCACAGCTTCTCCTCTGGCTGGGCACCACCAAGCTCAGCTCACCTCCCAGTTTGGGAGGTCGTGTTGTGTGGGTGTGGGGAGCAGTGTTTCTCCATAGGCATGAGGCCAGATCAAGGTTGTAGGTTGGTTCTTCTTCTCCCAGTGGAAATCCTCACCTTCTCCTCTGATACCAGCAGCTACGACAGAAACAACCCGTTATTTACATATGTATAGTAAATTTGACAATCTTTCCTTCCCTCCTCTGTCTCTTAGCAGCCCCAGGGAAGAAGGGTAGGCAAAGAAAATCACTTCCACTCTACTGATGAGGAGACTGAAGGTCCGAGCGAGGAGGCAGCTAGCCCAAGGGCACTCAGCTGGCAACACAGAACAGCGGGGACAGAAGTTCAAGTTCCCCCTGCAGTGATGCCCTAGGAGCAGAAAGGAGTAAGAGATAGCAAAACTAGTCTGGATATTCCACCTCAGAAACAGAGGCTGCTCTGGTTCACTTGGGAAGCATGGAGGTCTCTCAGGGCATTCCCAAGGAAAGAACTGGATAGTTCTGGCCTGATAACAGCAATTTTGCCTCTAGGTCTGGGACTATATTCAGTCTTTGACACTCTCTGAGCCCTGAATAATCCAAGGACTCATCAGAGGATCCTATTCTTGGCTATCTGAGAGTAGGAAAAGGAGGGAGGGAGGTCTCCCCTTCCAAGAGCAATAAGGGAACCAAAGAGAGTCAGGAAGTGGTGGTGGTGGGGAGTGGGGCCTGCCTGGCCCAGCTCCACCGGCTCTGGGAGGAAGCAGAGACAACTGTGTAGCATTCCTGGCCACAGCCAGCGGCCATGGACAGTGGAGCCTGTAAGAATAAGTTGCTTGTCCAACACAGAGCAGTAATCTTTTTTGAGGATGACCAATACCTTTGAGAATTGAGTTGACCCAATTAATGAATAAATGGCATGGGAAAAAGGAGCAAAGGAAACTGGTATGAGAAAAAAAGAGGAGGAAACACAAGTTAAGAGATGTGGCAGCCAAATGTAAGGTGTGGATTCTTTTTAGGTCATGTTTTGAAAAACTAATGGTAAAAAGAATTTTGAGACTGCTGAGGAAATTGAAACATGGATAGTATTAAGGGATTGTTGTTAATTGTGTTACATATGATAATCACATGGAGGATTTGTTAAAAGAAAACAAAAAGAAAGATACTAAGAAGTCCTTATCTGTTCAACATTCCGACTGAAGTAATTTTGGGTAAAATAATGTCTAAGATTTGTTTTAAATTGCTCCAGGAAAAAAAAACCCTGAAATAAACTGGCTATGAGTGACAACCGATGAGGCTGAATGATAAGTATAAGGAAAAGATTATTTATCCTCTTCTGCATAGGCAAATTTTACTTTTTTTTTATCGTTTCCTGTATATGTGAAATTTGCCATAGTGTATATGGGAAATGTGAAATTTTCTATTTCAAATTTACTGAAAATATATCAATAAAGCTGTGGATCCACATCTCCCAGAAAACCGCACACACGTACCAACTTTCGATTTCACAGGGTGAGCCCATGGAAGCAGGTGCAGAATCCTAAAGCTCTCCAAACACCGTTTTTCCCCACGAAAGGACAGAATTAGAAAGTGATTTAACGGCAGATCAACCACACTGTGTTCTTCTGTTCTTTGCGGTGCTGTGGGTGTGAACAGCCCAGCAGGGAGACCCGAAAAAGTTTGGGTTTCAGTCGTTTAGCTCTAGGTGAAAATCTCCCGGCAAACCCGTTGTTTCCCAGATAGACTCAGCTCCGAAGTGAAACAGGGTGGTGAGAGTGGTGATATAGAGGCAAACAAAGGGAGTTTGAATTTAGTCCCCACATTTACAGTTTTAAAGATCCGGTGTGGGGGGAGGTCACTGGTCTAAAATAACTATGTGTTAAAGAATTCCTTTTTAAAAAAACTTTTAAGTGTTTTATTTATTTATTTAGAGAGAGAGAGAGGCAGAGACACAGGCAGAGGGAGAAGCAGGCTCCATGCAGGGAGCCCGACGTGGGACTCGATCCTGGGACTCCAGGATCACACCCTGGGCTGAACGCGGCGCTAAACCGCTGCGCCCCCGGGCTGCCCAAAAATTCCTTTAAAAAAAAAAAGATTTTATTTATTTATTCCTGAGAGATAGAGAGAGAGAGAGAGAGAGAGAGGCAGAGACACAAGCAGAGGGGAAAGCAGGCTCCATGCAGGGACCCCGACGTGGGACTGGATCCTGGGACTCCAGGATCACGCCCTGGGCCAAAGGCAGGCATTAAACTGCTGAGCCACCCAGGGATTCCGCGCCCCCCGCCCCGAATTCCTTTATTTTGGAGTCAGTATTTTATTTTCCCCGAACCCCTTCATTTTTCCCTTTTCCCATTCGATAACTTCTCAAATGTCCTAGGTCCATTTTCAGCATCGGTGTACTTTCTAATGGGATTGGTTTACATTTCAGAAATTGGAACCAGCTCCACATTTGAACAGGGAAGAGAAAGTGAAGTGGTCAGAGCCAGGATTTGGTGCCATGAAGACGCGGGTTGGAGTCCAGGCTTCATCATCCATTAGCCTCTAGAAGTTGGACAAATTAATCTCCTCAACCTTAATTTTCTTATCTACAAAAACCACAGTAACCATGGCCTTCTGCTCAGTTCTATTGTTGGGATTAAACGAAAGTTACACACGGGGCATTGATGGTCCTCAGCAAAGGACGTGTTAGATTAGAATCACAAGAATCCCGAAGCGGCAGCCTGGAGAAGCCTGAGGGGCAGCGGGACAGACAGGGATGTTGGGGGGGATGCAGGTGCGAGGGGCTGGCCCAAGGGGCGCGGGGACCGCAGTCCCTACGCCTGGTGCAACAGGCTGCGGCGCAAGGCTCTTCGCCGCCGCCGAACAAAGCAGGTTTGGGTCCAGTGGGAATTTTCACCTGGAAGTAAAACCTCTGCCTTAGGGTAGGGGCTCTCTGGGAGGAGGGTGCACCTCCTGGCACAGAGGTCTTCGGGTGGGTAGAAGGAGGCTCCCACTCTTTCTCCAGCGGAGCTGTCTGAGGGTAGAGCCACCCATCTGCGGGGCTGCTTTTCCAAGAGTGGGTGCGGGTGAGTAAACCCGACTGGGCGCCGTTGGAGTGCGTTCCACCACATTACTAAAAAATTGGCTCCACCAGGTGTTTACACGCCCGGAAGTAAGGGAGGTAAGGCTCTAGGACTAAAGGGGGAAAGTCTTTAGGCTGCCCCTCCTCTTGATGGAGAGTTGTTCCTAGGGCCCTTTGGTTCCTATGAAATGTCCTTTCTGGAGGGAGCCACTTAGCACAGATCTCAGGCCACGAAGCACCATGGATGAGGAGCTGGTCCACCATCCATCTGTGCCTGCCCTGGTCCAAGCCTTGGCGAGTACCCCTGGGACAGGTGATTCCTGAGGCTAGAAAGGCCACACAGAAGGGGCAAGCAGGGGACAAATGAGGCAGAACCTGAAGGTAGGCTGGTGTGGGAGATTCCAATCCAAAGCTGGAGGGCAAGTACCCCGAATTCCTGTCTGCATTATCCTCCAAACACCCGTAGCTGGAGATCTGGGCTGGGCTTTGCCAGATCCCAGTGGTTATTAAGGAATTGTGTGTGGGGGAGGGGGGATCCCTGGGTGGCTCAACGGTTTAGCGCCGGCCTTTGGCCCAGGGTGTGATCCTGGAGTCCCAGGATCAAGTCCCAGGATCAAGTCCCACGTCAGGCTCCCTGCATGGAGCCTGCTTCAACCTTTGCCTGTGTTTCTGCCTCTCTCTCTCTCTCTCTGTGTGTGTCTCTCATGAATAAATAAATAAAATATAGAAAAAAAAGGTTCAAAAAAAAAAAGAAAAAAAAAGGTTCTCTCTTTAAAAAAAAAAAAAAAAGGAATTGTGGGGGGGGATGGAGATATGGGGGTCTGCTTACCATGGCTCTTCTCCAGGCCTCCAACTGGGCCTCTGGAACTGAGCCTGGTTCTTAGGGAAAATTACCTGGCTAACCTTAGGAATAAGAAACTGAGAACTCTGGTCTTGTTCAATGGGTCCAGAATAGCCAGACCGGCAGTCCCTTAGCCTGGGAAGAGGTGCCTTTGCGGCCAAGCTTCGGCCCTGTAGAACCTGGTAGACATGGAGTGAAACTTGTCGAGCTTCTGCACGCTCACGTCCCACGTCCCACTCAGTCTGGCATTTGGGAGTCTCCTGGGGCAGACATGGAGAGGGACCATCAGGGCATTACTGCAAGTTCCAACATTGCATCTAGCTGCCATAGTTGCCTACCTTCTGTGTTATTCATTTGTCCTGCTCACTATGGCAGCTAAAAGTTGTCTGGAACCACAGAACTGGCCATTCATCCTGAGGTCAATTCATTCTGACATTTGGGCAAGATAGCTTCTTTCCCTAGGCATCTACCACCCAAACACTTGAACACATCACTGGCTAAAATGATCTCTAAGGATCCCCTCCCTATACCAAACATCAACTGACTAGTTCCAGTAACTACAGAATTTGGGACTTCCTATTCTTCAAGGAAAGAAGAGAGAAAGCGGAGCCGTACATATCCCCCAATCAGAGCTGGCTCTAATTATTTTTCTTAAGATTTTATTTGCTTATTCATGAGAGACACAGGGAGAGTCAGAGTCACAGGCAGAGGAAGAGGCAGACTCCCTGTGGGAAGCCTGATGCAGGACTCCATCCCAGGACCCCGGGATCACAAACTGAGCCAAAGGCAGACGCTCAATCACTGAGCCACCCAGGTGCCCTGAGATAGCTCTAATTCATGATTTCATAGGAGAAAGCTTTTCTATCCTCTTCAGCTCCGAGATCCTTAGTCCCTGGTGTGAGTTTCTACACAGTAGCCTCCAAGATCAGAATCTTCTCCTAAGCCCTACCCTAGCCATATAAACAACTTGAGGGAGAGCAACATTCTTCATGTCTCTGGGGGAAAGCTTCTGGCATCCAGGGCCAATAGCAGCTACAGTCTCCTCTAATTGTGGACAAAGCTTATAGACTCTGTGGAGACTAAATTAAAAAAAAATTTTTTTTGGCAGGTGATTTTCCGATTTAAAGTGAAGGATATTTCATCTACTCTCAAAGCTCTTAGAAAACCCCTGGAGGAGGCTAGAGGGGAAGAAGTACTAGTTTAAACCCAAGTGATCCAGAGCCCACAGCTCTGCTCCAACCCCAAATCTCCGTTAATGGAAGAGTTCACTGTGCATGGCCCAATATCAGCTCTGGATATTTAGGGTCAGTGTAGACAGGCAGCAGACAATCAGCCAGATTTCTCCAGGCTCGTAACATGTTGGGGTCTGGGGAAAATGGCTGGCCCAGAAACTTGGTGGCTGGCCTGAGATGGACTTTCCT
Organism: Canis lupus baileyi; assembly: GCF_048164855.1. Taxonomy (NCBI): domain Eukaryota; kingdom Metazoa; phylum Chordata; class Mammalia; order Carnivora; family Canidae; genus Canis; species Canis lupus. The sequence goes on from NC_132853.1 coordinate 36,172,222, forward strand.
CCAGATCAGAGCACTTAAGTAGTAACCAGAAACTACCAGATGTTATCTTAGGCTGGGGCTGAGATTCAGAAAAGTGTGTGTGTGTGTGTGTTTATGGACAGCACAGAGGTTGTTTTCTTTCTTTCTTTTTTTTTACAGAGGTTGTTTTCAAGGAGGTAGTCCTTTGTGGCACTTTTCCCCTCCTATCATGGTTATGCTTCTTCAATGAGAGGAACCCATGAGCACCATGGACAGGACAGGCCTTAGTAAGCTTGGATTATGGGCCATTTTTCTTTGCCCCATCGTGTGTGTTGTGTGTGTGTGTGTGTTGTGTGTGTTGTGTGTGTGTGTGTGTGTGTGTATGAAATGCCTACCTTTCTCCTTTCCAACTTTGTTTCTTGGAACAGATAGCTTAATGAAAAGCAAAGGGAAGATTTTTTTGGTATAGAGGTGGGGGAGAGATAGAGAAAAAGGAGGTGGATCACAAGATGGTCAAATTCTGGATCATTGGGAAGGTCTCAGGCCTCTTCACAAGGGAAATGGGGAAATAAGAACAAAAAATTAAATCTCTCAAACTGTACTCTCCCCTAAGCCTCAAACCTATAGCTCCACTTTAGGCCAGGTAAGTGGGTTTGGACTTGAGGGGCCAGGGCCTTGGTGCTGACATTCCACTTGATTGCAGAAATGGAAACTCAGTCTTCATCGTCGCTAGGAAGGTCTATACTCTAGGACCCCTGACAGTAGGCAGCATTTATCCTGTAATTATCACCTATAGTCATGTGTCCCTCACTAAACACGGAAAAAACAAGGTGGAGGGAGTGGGGTGGGGAGGTTGTAACTCAAATTACTTTCTGGAAGTTGTAGGTAGGTTTTCTGATATATATTCTACATTCCTGAGACCCATCCAGGATCACAGGGGCTAGAACAAAGGAAGCTCAGTCTCTATGGTCCTGAGAAGCTGCTGCAAACCCCAAAGATATTGGTTGTGAGTCTCCATTTGAGGATCCCACCTCTGCTACTCCACTTCCAGCCTTTGTAAGATCAGGAAGCTAGAGGGCTCCTCAGGGCATTACAGAATGAGGGTGGAGGAGGTGATCCCCTCGCACCAATTTGGTCCTATTTAATGGGCTACTGTGAAGTTTACACCCTGGGGCTGACTGTCCCAACTGAGTCAGCCCCTGATGGTTGACTTACGGAGCCAGGTTTCAGGGCAGGGCTCCCTCAAGGACATAATAACCATGCCCTGCCCTAGATCCTTGCAGAGTAATCAGTGGCCAGCCCCAGGGCCTAGTTGTGGCTCTCTCTCTGGTTTTCCTCCCCACTAATACCCTCAACCTCTGAGAATGCTCCCTTCTGTGCTTCTGCTTGCTGCTGCTCTTCTGCCCAAAGTGAGCAGCACTGAGGCAGATTTAGAGAGCTGGGCTAGACCTTCTCTCCTTACACAAGCAGATGGGAAGACAAGGCTCAGAGATTGGAAATGACTGCCCAACAGAACTTTGCGTAAAACTTGTGCTCTGCAGTGCTCTAGGCCCCAAATTCCTGGTGGTTCAGGCCAGATCCATGCTGGACTTCTCTGGTTTGGGTGCGGGGTGGGGGTGGGGGCGGATAACTGAGGTCTATTCTCCCCAGCAAAGCCCAGGGTGGGAAGAGGGGGCTGGGGACTTTAGCAGCCCTTCCAGCTGGCACACAGCACACGTGGCAGGCAGGGACCAGCCTGCTTGCAGGCCCACAGCTGCAGGACCAAAGGACTAGAGGCTCTTGATCTCTGTTCAGCGACCCTCAGTTTCCTCCCCCCTCGCTCCCTCCGTCCCTCCACTCTGGACCCCACTCACGGTTCTTGGGCTTGGCTGAGTGCATCTCTGGTTTCCAGGCGTCACCAGGGCAGGCAGCAGTGGCCGTGCAGTGGCAGCTAGCTGCTTCCCCTAACAGACCATCTTTTCACTGCAGTGTTCCATGCTGGAGGCCGCGATCAATCGGCTCATTTTGTAGCTCTCCTCAGTCCCTGCTTCTGAAGCACTTGGATTTGTCCCGAGAGGGCCCCATCCCTGGGATGTCTCCAGGCGTCCCTGGGTGGGGAGGAACGACAGAGTTGACAGTAGCCTCCTTCTGAAGAGTCCGGTGTCCAATCTCTGGTCCTTGTAGCTCCTGTGCCTGGCCCTCAAATTTTCCCAAAGACTTTTCTCGAAGATCGGGAGAGTCCCCAGTTGAGTTCATTTCCGAGAGAAGGGCCTGGGCTCCCTCTCAGCCCCAGCGGCTGGCAGGGCTCTGCGGCGGGCCACTGGCTCCAGGCCTCCCTGCAGACTTGCCAGGGGCAGGCTCCCCGCCGCCGGAGAGCTGCCGCCCCACAGGCCCCTTCCAGACTTGGGAGAAGAACAATGGAAAATTGAGAGGACCGGAAAGGAAAAAAAAGAAAAAAGCGAGTGTACTGGGGGGAAGGGGACAGAGAACAGTAAATCAGGGATAAGGGAGAAATAGAAAAAAAAAATAGAAAGAAATGGAAAGAAAGAAAAGGAGGAAGGAAAAAAGAAAACGAAAGAAAAAATGAAAGGAGGGAAAAGCAAACAAAGAAAAAATAGTGTAAGGGACAGGTTGCGAGAAGGGGACCAAAAGATAAGTAAAAGGACCCCAGGATGGGGGTGGGTAGAGGAAGGAAGCACCACAGACAGAAAGAAAGAACTCCCGAAAAGAAAACTCATTAAAATCGAAGGGAAGAAAGGCAGAAAGGAGAACAAAGATGAAAAGAAAGATACCAAGAGACTAAAGAGGGACGAAAGAAAACACCGAGGGGAAGGAAAGATATTAGAAAAGAGGAAAGAATAGAGCACACCGCGTTAGGCCTTTTGTATAAAGGACGCGACGCCAAGCAGTTTAGCGCAGCGGAGCCCCGACCTTTTCAGGACAGGAATTGTCGGCGCCACAGATAAATTCTCTTTATCCTCCGCGGCCGACCCGAGGCCTGGGTCGTGCGATCTTATACGTCGTTCCAGGTGCGAGAGGGAAGCCTCGGGGCGCTGATGGAAGCCACTGGGCGCTCATCTCGCTTTGCAAAAAAAAAAAAAAAAAAGCATAATTTAACAAGTGTCCCCGGTGGGGCGAGTGGGCACCTCTCGCCCCCTTCCCCTCGCTGGCGCCCGAGCCCGAGCCCGAGCCCCGGCTGGGGGGGGGGGGTGCTGGGGGGGGGGGAGCTGACACCGAGGTTCCAAGTCCCGGTGGCCGGAACCCCTGGGGGCGCGGCGGCCGCGCTCAAAGGCCGGGTCGTAAAGGTCAGAGGCTGTCTGTGGGGCCGCGCTGAATGGGCTCCCGGAGGTAAACAGGCTCTTAACTTTCAACTTGGCCTTGACCTTCCTGGAGGTGTCTGGGCGGTATGTAAAGGAGCCGCTGAGGCTTTCAGCGCGTTTGGCTGGGTCGGTAATGCTAGCCGGGGGGGTGCGGGAGGGGGCGGCTGGCGGGGGGCGGGGGTCCCCCGGAGGGTCTGAGTGGAGGCTCCCAGCAGGACACAAAGGAGTCTGCGGGGCTGGGGGAAGGGTTGGCTCCGGCCCCCGCAGGCTGGGAGGTCAGGAGGCCTGGGTTGTTCTGAGACCTTAGCGGAGCTCACGTGGAGCTCCTGGGAGGATTTGGAGGCTCTGAGCCTCAGTTTCTCTTCGTGGGAGTCTCAGGCATACCCAGAGCTATGAGAGGCAAGTGAGAAGTGACCAGTACTCTATTTAGGGCAACGGTCCTTTTCTCTTCAAATAAGAACAGGTGGCTATTGTTCATGAGACACGGATACACTTACAGAAGCACACATAGAGCTCATTTTTATTCAGTTTATAAAATGCTCTCAAGTGCAAAATTTCACTTAGTCTTCACAGCATTCCTGTGAGGTAGAAATCATCGTCCCCATAAGGAGGCAGATAATATTTACAGATAAGGAGAATTAGTCCTACCTTATCGGATTGGCAGCTAAGATCTATAAGTCACAGACAGATGCACATACATATATGTGTACAGGAAATGGGAACACATGCTTGTATGCTAATAAATATGATATCCAGAACTATTCCCTGGGATCTAGTAGATACTAAATAAATTGCAGAGTATGACAAACACAGAAACAAAAATCCTATAGTATTTATTTGTGTTGGAATGTATCTGTTTCCATAGGAGTGAATAGCACAGCTGCAGAGTTTCACACACATGAACTAGAACCCTACACCCCCAAATCACAAAGACAGGTAGTGTTGCTAGGAGTCTTTAAATTCTTTTTTTTAAAAAAAAAAAATAAATAAATAAATTCTTTTTTTTTTAAAGATTTATTTATTTATTCATGATAGACATATATATATAGACATATGTGTATATATATATATATATATATATAGAGAGAGAGAGAGAGAGAGAGAGAGAGAGGCAGAGACACAGGCAGAGGGAGAAGCAGGCTCCATGCAGGGGGCCCGACGTGGGACTCGATCTCGGGTCTCCAGGATCACGCCCTGGGCTGAAGGCGGCGCTAAACCGCTGAGCCACCCGGGCTGCCCGAGTCTTTAAATTCTTATATTTAATTATTTTCCTTCTAAAAATAGAGATAAAACTGATGTACAGTAAAGTGCAGAAACATCAAGTGTACAGATTGGATTTTCACAAAGTGAACACACCCATGTAACTAGCAAGCAGATTGAGATCAAGAACATTTCCAGCACCCCAGAAGGCTTCCTTAGGTCACCTCTGAGTCAGGAACCTTCCTTCCCAGGGTAATCTCCTCTGACCTCTATCACCACAGATTAATTTTGCCTGTTCTTGAACTGCACAGAAATAGAATCATACAATAGTTACACTCTTGCATCTGGCTACTTTCACTCACATATCTGTGTGACTCATCCATGTTGTGTGTGTGTAGTGGTAGTATTTTTTTATTGCTACATATTACTCCATTCTTTAATTATAGCATGATTTACTTACCCATTCTACTACCTGTGGACATTTGGGTTGTTTCTGTTTTTTAGCTCCAGTGAATTAAGCTGCTTTGGACATTCTAGTACGTGCCTTTTGATGGACACGAGCATTCATTTCTGTTGGGTATATGTACAGGAATGAAATTGCTGGGTTATAAACTACAAATAAAATTATTTATTTCTGAATTTAGGGATCTATATGTCTGTACTGTCATCTACCAAGTAAAAACCAGTGAAAAGGGGCACCTGGCTGGCTCAGTTGGTGGAGCATGTAACTCTTGATCTTGGGGTTGTGAGTTCAAGCCCCACACTGGGTGTAGAGTCTACTTTAAAAACACACACACACACACACACACACACACACAATAACAAAGTGAAAACGTTTTAGTTTTTAGGTACAAATCCTGGTAATTCTGCACTTCATTATTAGACAAGCAAGAGGCTATGACAAGAAACTAGAAAGCATCAAAGAGATATCTTCTCCTTTTCCTCTCATAGGGTTTTCAAATACAATAAAATCTAGTGAGAATTTTGTGCTTGGTGTCTTCTATTATTAGCAATTTTCATTGAGGGTGAGATATAATCTCCACTACAATCCCACAGCTTGGGAAAATTTCAGTTTGCATGAGCCATTTTCTGAAAGATGGTTCAGGTTCAGGTTCAGGTTCAGGTTGGTAAGGTTGGGCATGGCAAAGCCCACCTCGAGTCAGAGTGGTTTGTTCCACACAGTTGTCACCACCCTGGTGTGGAAAGGAAAGTTTCCTGCCTTCTCCAGAAAATCTGAGGGGTTCTAGAAAAGTAGACTCAGAAGGATTTTATTTGGGTGGGGTAGCGAAGGAAACAAAACCTCTGAAGATTTGTGAAACAAATTGGTTTGAGTCTTCTGAAGTGCTCTGTATGAAAGGGCTCAACAGGGATGCCTGGTTGGCTCAGCGGTTGAGCATTTGCCTTCATGCCCAGGGCATGATCTTGGGGTCCTGGGATCAAGTCCTGCATCGGCTCCCCACAGGGAGCCTGTTCCTCCCTCTGCTTCTGTCTCTGCCTCTGTCTCTCATGAATAAATAAAATATCTCTTTTTAAAAAAGGCGGGGGCTCAACAGAGGGGCCTCCAGAAATTCTTGCAATGGTGGGGCTCTCTCTTCAATCCCTTTTTCCTTCTAAGGAAGTGGAAAGCCTGGAGGAAGCAGATAGGGGTCCTGGGCTTTCTGGATACTCAGCTTGGGTAGGAATGTGTCAGGGTCAGAGTGAGTCACCTGGGCCTCTTGGAACATAAGAGGAGAACCCCAGGGCAGAGAGGCTAGACATCTCCACACAGGGCAGGCTTCTTCTTTCTTGGGGTCCAGAACCCCTGCAACTAATGCATGGCCAATTAGGCCTGGCTTCGCAGAAATTCCTTAGATCTCAGAAAACGAGGGAGGGAAGAGGTCCTCTTTTCTGGCTGGTACTTCAGGATTTTATAAGATCCGTTCCCATTCCCTCCTTCAAGTTGTCTCTTTCTCCCTTTGTGCTGCTATCCCTGCCTCTCTCTCTCTGAATATACAGGTCATGCGTGTCCTCTCTCCTACATATCTCTCTCCCCACCATTAAATGCAAATCCAGACCCCCCTTTCACAGGCTACATCTAGAAACTTCATTTCCCCTTCAGATCTGACCGTTGCACGTCCCAGGCTCCAGATGTCCCGTCTTCTTCCGAGCTCTTGTCCCCCTCCCTCTCCTTCTGCCCCACCCCGATCCGGGAGCGGCGGGGCGGGAGCTGGGATCCCCGGGGAAGGGGCTTGCCAGGCACTTCCCTGGGCAGCGTATTACGCGCATCCGGAATAGGAGGGGCACCTGGAATGAACCGGGTTGCTGGTAGCCAGGACCCAGAGCCGGGGGCTCCCAGAAATACCCTTTGGCCCCCATTTCCCAGCCTCTTCTGGTTCAGGCACATTCCCAGGTTCCCCTTTCAGGCACAGAGCGGCCTCCCGCCCCCCCCCCGACTCCCCGCCCCCCCTTCCCCTTGAGACACACGTTTTATAGGGGGAGCTTTTTATTCTCTCGTTAAACCAGCCAAAGCACCGGAGACAGAGAGCCGGGGAGGGAGAGGAGGCGGCGGGGGCGGGATGGCCCCTGTCTTCTCTCCCTCCGCCTCCCTCCTCTCCGCCCCCCCCCCCCCCAGCTGGGTAGCTCCAAACTGGAAAGCAGCTTTCCTCTGCGTTCTTGTTTTCACAGGCAATAAAAGTGAGGGAGAGGGAAAGAGGGAGAGACGAAGGGAGGGAGAGAGGGAGGGAGGGAAGGAGGGAGGGAGGGAGGAGAAGAGACAGAGAGGAGCAGGGGTAAAGTATTTTCGCAATTTCTGCCCCGAAGATTTTATTAGCCTCCTCCCGCAGGCCGCGGCCAATCAGCGCGCGTGCCCTGGCACCTGCGTCTCCTGCGTCAGGGCGGCCGGGCTGAGCGAATGCAGCGCCGTGAGAGCTGGGAGCGATTTAAAACGCCTTGGATTCCCGGGGCCTGGGTGGGGAGAGACGGCTGGGTGCCCCCCGGATCCCCCCGCCCCAGCGCCCCATGAGCGGACCCTCGGCCCCATGGAGCCCGGCGACTACGCCACCCTGGACGGGGCCAAGGACCTGGAAGGCTTGTCGGTAGTGGGAGGGGGTCGGAATCTCGTGGCCCCGTCGCCGCTGGCCACCCACCCGGCCGCGGCGCCTCCGCTGATGCCCGCTGTCAGCTACGCGCCGCTGGATCTGCCGGGCCCCGCGGAACCGCCGAAGCAGTGCCACCCTTGCCCCGGGGTGCCCCAGGGGGCGGCCCCGGCTCCGGTGCCTTACGGCTACTTTGGAGGCGGGTACTACTCCTGCCGGGTGGCCCGGAGCTCGCTGAAACCCTGTGCCCAGGCGGCCACCCTCGCTGCCTACCCCGCGGAGACGGCCACGGCCGGGGAGGAGTACCCCAGCCGACCCACCGAGTTTGCCTTCTATCCTGGGTACCCGGGACCCTACCAGCCAATGGCCAGTTACCTGGATGTGTCGGTGGTGCAGACTCTGGGAGCCCCCGGGGAGCCTCGCCACGACTCCCTGCTGCCTGTGGACAGTTACCAGCCCTGGGCCCTCACCGGTGGCTGGAACGGCCAGATGTGTTGCCAGGGGGAGCAGAACCCACCCAGTGCCTTCTGGAAGGCAGCATTTGCAGGTAACTTGCCCCACTATGTTTGTTGGGTCCCCTTGGTGCTGCTGACTGTGGGTGGTAGGCCGTGCTGGTGCTCGCAGGGGGAGGAAGTGAAGGGAGATTTGGGGCCTGTGAGGAGGAGCTTGTGCTCATCAGTTGGCTGTTAGGACGCTGAAGGAGGGTTCAGGCAGTTGAAGAGACAGGGTGGAGGCCCCAGAGGGTCAGCATGAGGGGCCTGAGCTGGGTGCTATTGGAAGGCTGTGGGCTACCAGGTACCTTCATCTCCTTAGGAGGCCTTGGGACCTGCTTTTCAATATGTCCAAGTGTTTGATTCTTTTTGCTGTTGACGGGAATCAGGCTGTTCTACCTCGCAGATCCCAGGGTTAATTCTACCAAAAGGCTAAATGACTCTCTATTCAGTGAGTAATGGGGATGGGGTGGGTAGGAACATGGATATTGAATGTTCTGTGAAGAATACAAACCCTCATTTTCTTTCAGATGAATTTTTCAGTTTCTTTTCAAAAATATTTTATTTATTCATGAGAGACAGAGAGAGCGAGAGGCAGAGACACAGGCAGAGGAAGAAGCAGGCTCCATGCAGGGAGCCTGATGTGGGACTGGATCCTGGGACTCCAGGATCACGCCCTGGGCCGAAGGCAGGCACTAAACTGCTGAGCCATCCAGGGATCCCAATTTTTCAGTTTCTAAAGGAAAATTTAGATTCCCTGCAGTCATAATTTAGGGGCATGTGTATGTGTGTGTGCGTTGTGTGCATGTTGGGGGGGGGGGAGGTGTGTGTATGTGTGTTTGTGTATTGGGAGTGGGAGCAGAAATGTGTTCCTTTCTGCACTTAATTTGCCTGTAGAATCTATGAGAGTGGCCAAGAGTCTGAAAATGCATGTGAGGGTGGATATATGTGACTGTGGGCAAAGGTCTGGCAGGGTGTGATGGGTGTGTTTGCAGACCTGCAATGCTGAGGACAGGGATGGGTGAGGATGGCTTGCAGGAACCTGGTCTTTCAAAACCTAAGTGGTCATCAGAAAACAGCCAGAAGTCAAGGTGTCCCCCAGTGCTTTGGGGGAGTGGTTGTGTCTGGGTGCTCCCATAGGATTGCTTAGCTTGTAGGGCCTGCGTTTGTGCGTGGGCTCGTGGGTGGAGGTCTGAGTGTGGCTCCCTCTCTCTTCTTCCATGGCAGAGTCAGGCACACAGCACCCTCCTGATGGTTGTGCCTTCCGACGTGGCCGTAAGAAGCGCATTCCTTACAGCAAGGGGCAGTTGCGGGAGCTGGAGCGCGAGTATTCAGCTAACAAGTTCATCACCAAGGACAAGAGGCGTAAGATCTCTGCGGCCACCAGCCTTTCAGAGCGCCAGATCACCATCTGGTTTCAGAACCGCCGGGTTAAGGAGAAGAAAGTCCTTGCCAAGGTCAAGACCAGCACTACTCTGTGAGGGAGATCCCTGGCTGGGGGAGTGGGGGAGAAATGGAAGTATCCTAGGGAAACCAGGAGCCTGCCAGCGCCAGGCTGGAGCACAGGACTCTGCCGAGGGGCTCCCAGAGGTTGCACTCTTCCCAGGCCACAGCTCCTGGGCTGTTCCTCAGGGATGGCCTGGGTGCCCCCATATGTTTTAGGGAGCCAGTGAGGCCCAGAGTTACAGTCCAATCCACCAGAGCCACATACCACCCACAGGACCTGTCGCCAGTCACAATCATTCATCCTGGTAGTGGTAATAGTCACCATAACCAGTATGAGTTGCCATGATAATTAGTTTCAAATTTTTATCTAGAGCTCTGAAGAGCACTTGAGAAACTGCTTGCATGGATTGAACTGATAATGAATAAACTTGGAGGGAGACCCAAGGCAGGGAAGCTTCCTTTGCATCCACATCCATTTCCAAATCCTGTCCCCCACCCCAGTGATTGCAGCAGATAGGAGAAAAGGCAGATTCACTCCTGTGACTACCATTGCTCATTTGGCATTTTTCTAAGATGACCCCTGGGCAGGATGGACAACACTGGGGGGTACCTCTCCCTCCCTCCCTGCCCACACCCTGGGTTGTATGCTGAGGTCTCAGAAATCCCATCCTTAACTCTTAGATTTTGTCCTTGTGTGAAAATGAAGCCAGTGAACTGCCCTCCTGAGTCCTCCTGCCTCCAGAAAAACTGAGTTTGAGAAAGCTCCTGGATAATTCATCATCTCTCATTTCCTCCCCTAAACTTTCCAAGTCTTCCCTTAACAATCCTGGTGGTTCTGTCCAGGTTATAGTTCATTGGGGCATTTGGGAGTTGCATGAAATAGGTATTTGTGGCCTTGTAGACGTCCCCCTCCCAGGCACAAATAGTTACAGAACTAGGGAGTAGAACGCTACCCTATTGGCAGGCACATCACAAACACGCTGGAATAGCCAGGCTGGAAAGAAAACCAGAAAATGGCCCTTCACCACCCATTCTCCCTCTGCTTTGCTTCTACTTGACATCAGGAGAAGTTGTGGGTCCCAAGCCTGGGAGATGGGTCAGGCCCCTTTGTGAGTGAAAAAACAGTGGGTGGCAGAAGCGCAAAGACCCAGGTGAGGCGTCTTAGGCAAGAGTGGCTGCAGATCTCTTTCCTTTTCACTTTGTGCTGGTTTGGTCCAACTACCCTGAATCCTGGGTAGGTGGAGGATCATGTTGGCACCAACTCTCTTTTCTCCATCCACATAGACAGAGACTGAACGTGTGGAATTGTAGACACCTGGGGCAGACATGCTGTTCACAGAGCTGCAGAACCCAGGACCCTGACACGGAGCCTTGGTCTCTGTGAGGGCTCCCTCATGTCACGTACCTGGGCCCACTGCCCTGTGGGATTCACCACCTTGGCTGCACCGCCAAGTCAGCGGGTTGGCCCTGGATCTTCCTTTGCCTGGGCCGACACACTCCCTGTGATCCAGAGCCCAGGCTCGAAGTGGAGAGGACCTGTACAACCCAAGATCCCAGACACCGCCAGGAGCAGCTGGTGAGGCCGGCGGTGACTGTCTCAATGGTGTCTCAGAGCTGGCTCAGCCTCCTAGTTCTCCAGGAAGCCCTGTGTAGCCAAGGCACGTTTACAACCCCTGCTGTCAGGTGGGATTCTAGTCCTGGCTCCTTTCCTGGGAATGAGTTGAGAAGCAACTCAGATTCTCCTTAATCTATTTACCAAAGAGGAACCCAGGGCCAAAGGGGAAAGGCTCCAGAGGTGGCCGTCACCCTCCCCTGTTGGGACTCCTTGACTGTGTCTGCTTAAGGGAGAAGAGGGGAGGTGTCAATTTTGTTTTGTTTTGTTTTGTTTTTTCAATTTTGTGATTAAAAGACAAAACAAAACAAACCCTTCCAAACACCCGGGTCCCGTTTAAGCTCCTTGATAAAGCACCCGGCTCAGAGGAAGTTACTTCCTGCTTTTCATTCTCTTCTAAGCAAAGTCTCAAGCGAGTAGTTTTTAACTTCAGGGGTCCTCAAGGATAGTGTGTGCGGACCCCTCCCTCGCTGCTTCAGAAGTGGCCAGACTTCAGTGCACATAGGGATGTGGGCAGGGTGCGGGAGAAATGAAGGGGGCTTTATGGTGCGGGGTCCCCTTCCAGAGGAGAGGAAAGACCCCAAAAGGGGCTGACACTTGGACTAACCGAGCCAGCCTAGGTGGAGCCCTCAAAAGGAGTCAGAGACCTCGAGATCCTGTCCTCTCCGGGCTCTAACTTCTCCGCTACCAGGGACTTAAAGTTTCGTTGTATTATTCGTTCGCAATAATTTCAGAACGAACCAAAAATTTGGGATTTTAGAGATTTATTTCGCTACCAATGTGAGTTTGTGGATTATTAAAAAGGCAAGGTCGCCCCCTTCCGGCAGAAGTTTGCTATTTCAGGGAAACCCGCCGGGCGGCTGGGCCTGGACTGTTCCCTCAAGGAGCCCCAGGCTTCCGGATGCCTGGGGTCTCCGGCCTCGCGGGGTTGGGGAGTTTGGGGCAGCTTGTGAGAGCGACGGGACCCGGAGCCGCCAGAGATTGGGCCAAGGTATCTGCAGATGTATCGGTCCAGCCAGCGAGAGACCAAGAGGCGGGCGAGCAGGGCAGCGCGAGCGATCTGGAATAGAGAACAGGCTCGCCAGGGCTCCAGAAGCCAGGCCGCGGCGCCCTCCGCCCCGGGTCCAGGTCCTCCAGCGGACGGAGTATTTTCTTTATCTTCCTCCGCAGAGCAGTTCGCGGTGACACCCTCCTTTTTTCTCCTGGGAGTGAGGTATGGAACCTATGCAAAACAAAACAAATTTAAATTTCGTTTGGCTTTACATCCTTTCATGAAACCCCTTTCCAAACACCAATTTTACTCCCGAGGCAAATTATACCCCCTCCCACCCAGACCGAGCATTTAAAAATCTCTCACTAATTTGGGTTAAATTTTAACAAAACCCATACATTTACGTTTACATTTACTTGACTGCAGCGATTTGCTTCTGAGTAGGGCCAGTTTTAGATCCCGGGGAACGTGTTTTGCTAAAAATTATCCAGACTGAAACATGTGAGCACAACGCTCATAAATGGCTAAATTCAGACAATCTCGACCAAATGCATGTAGAAGTGTCCAAATAGACTCCTGAAAATACACCAGGCGTCTTTATCCACTACCGAGGCGTAATTGTTCTCAGAGCTGCGCTCCACGCGCTCTCTCTCACTCGGAGCCAAACATTTCGGCCTGTGAGTCTCAGCAAGCGTCCAAATCGGATCGGAGGGTCGCGTCTACGCCGGCTCCACAGCCGAAATCACTTCTAACTCCAAAGCAGTTGTTATTTTTATTAGGCTTCCAGAGGCCAATTTGGGGGGTAGTGGTGGAGAAGTGCGTAGACGCGACCTCCGGAAGCTCTTTTCGAATCTAAATCCCCGCTGCAGCCTAGCGAAGAGCCAGGCGGGGGCTCCGGCCCTGGGGTCCTCTACTCACGCTGGTGAACGCTTGCGGCAGCTCGGCACTCCGCGGGCTGCGGTGTCCCCCGCCCCAGCCACCCCTCCCGGGAGTCTCTCCAGAGCGGGAAGCTGCCCCTGAGGCTGGAAAAAGACTCTGATCGAGCCCCCTCCGCCCCCCAGTTCTCCCAGCAGCCCGGCTCCCCTCCTCCGACTCCAGCAAACTGCCCTCCCCTCCTTCCCTTCATTGATGTTTTATCCGAAGGCCCAAGTGCAGCACTTTAATTTGGTTTCCTTCGGGGGAAACTCTCTGTGCCCCCGCCCCCGTCCGGTCTCCTAGAAACCCCGGAGCCAAGATCGTGGATTAGATGCGTAAACCTGCAATGGAGCGCGGAGGTGCCTGCTGCACCGGGGCAAAAGGAGACGGTTCTGCTGTTCTGGAAGAAATTTATATCCTATTCTCCCCGCCATGAACGGTTCCTCTCCAGGAGAGGGGGGAGGAAGCAGTAGAGTGGCTCTCCGCCTCTCACCCGAGTGGGACACCCCTCCGCTCCCCTCCCCCCCCCGCCCCCGTCGGCGCAGATCTGGGCCTGGAGAGAGACTTAAAAACATCCTGGGGCGACTTGATGCCAGCCTTTCGGACTCTGTCGGCTACAAGTTACCTCTGTCTCGAAAGGGAGTGAGGGTGGTCGAGCAGACGAAGGAAAGAGTTCCACCATGGGCTTCCCTCCCCTAAATTGCCCCCGAAGTGAGAGAGGGTTTGGCTACAGCAAGAGTTCAATCGCCCCCAGAATGAGAAAAGGAGAGAGTCTGCCGATGCCTGGAGGGGAGGGGATCGAATGCGAGGGGAGGGTCAGGGGCTTTGCCATTGAACTTGAAGTTTCAGGTAGGTGGTCTCCACCGCCTCCGCCCCCACTCTCCTAAACGCTGTGCTAGAAGTTGGGGGGAAAGGTGGGGGAAGGATGAGGGAAGGGTGGGGGGCCACCTCCGGTCTTGGGAAGGAGTGAGAAGGTCATGCAGTGGGGAAAGGCTGGAGAGAACTGGAGGACGGCTGGGGATGCCGAAGGTGGCGGGGAGGCGAGGAGGCCTGGGTCTGCGCTGGGGAGGAGACGCTCCAGCCTTCGCCCAAGGTGGGGAGCATTCCACAGAGCGCCCTCTCCCTGAGCTCCGCCCCAGACTGCTGGGAGGGGGGCACCTAGTGCTGCGCGACCTGTCCTTCCGCCTCTGGCCCCAGGTGCTCGAGCGGAGCCCCAGCCCCGGGCCGCTCCGAGGCTGAAACCTTCCGGCGGGGGCCTGCAGCGCTCAGGGCCCGGACGCAAGCTGAAGGTCTCTCCATTGCAGAGAGAACAAGAGTGTTATGTGCCCATTTCTCAGACCAGGGACGGGCCCGTTTCAATACCTCCAAGAGTGCGTTTCTCCGTAACAAGGTAAACTGATCCGTGGGCCAAAGGCACTAACCGCTTTCTCAGTCTGGGACCCGCCTCAGGAAGGCCCGGGGTGATCCTCCCAGGAATTTGGAGGCCTCCGCGGGCTAAGCGGGCAGGGAAGGGCAGATAGAAGGGACTTGAGGCCAGACAGAGACCCACCACCTGGCGCGGGCACCTCCACGTCGGTTCCTGGAGAGACACGCAGCTGCCTGAGCAGAAAGCGCTTCGCAGCATGCGGGACCTGCCCGGACCTCGGCAGGGGACAGGCTGGCGGGTGGGAGCCAGTGCCAGGTGCTGGGGGCCCCCAGATGACCTCTATTTGTCTCCAACTGGATGGAATCCTGGCACAGACACAATTAATATTATTGTTAATGCTATTGCAATTGTTCTTATTTAAAATAATAATTCTTTCCAACACACCTATTTTGGAAAACTCCGTGAAAATTAACTGTAACGATAACTCTGATGATTGATTAGCTCACCCTTAAGAGAAAGGCTCTGGCCCTTAAAAAAATAAATCAGGGAGCGCCTGGCTGGCACAGTCTGAAGAGCTTTGGACTTGATCTCTGAGTGGAGTGGTGAGTTCAAGCCCCCACATTGGGTGTAGAGATTACCTAAAGAAATAAAACTTAAAAAAATCAGTATACCTTACTCTCTGAACCGCTGCCTTCTCTCCCCACCCCACTATCCCCTCCCCATTCCTGCATCCTTTTCAGAAGCTTAGTAAGTGCCCAGGAGCTGAGGAACAACTGGAGAGGACACATGCCACTGGTATATGTGCACAGGGGCTCAGAGTCCCCACCAAGTCCTTAGGCACTGACACTGCTAATCTGTTGGTCTTAGGGTGGGCAGGGTAATCTACAGGCACACTCAGGACTAACAGGTCCCCTCTTCCCTGCCCCCCAAACTGACTCCTCCTGTTCATGCCCCCTTCAGAGCTCCTATCACACTGACAAAACCTACAATTGGGTGCACATTTCATAAAATAAGGAAGTTGAGACCAAGAGAGGATAAGTTTCTTGATCACTGTCAATCGGCCTGCCGAAGCAGAGGTGATCCCCAAAGCAAGAGCTAGGGTGGTGGAAGGGGAGGAGGGCGGGGGGGTGGGGGTGAATGGGTGACGTGCGCTGAGGGGGGCACTTGACGGGATGAGCACTGGGTGTTATTCTGTATGTTGGTAAATTGAACACCAATAAAAAATAAATTTATTTTTAAAAAAAAGCTAAGCTCCTTTGCCGATACCCTGGGAGAGAATAGGAAGCCCAGTCTCTTCAAGACCCCCGCATGCCTCTTTTCACAAGGTTCCCCAGACTCTGGCAAATCCTTGTTTCCATCCGGAGCCATCCCCTAGTGTCCCACAGGGGCACTTAAGCTCCCTAGCCCCTCCAGGGTGCATCAGGCTATTTGCATAAGTGAAGAAAAAAAGAGGGATTAAAGACAAATGGAAATTTAGTTCAATCCACCATTCAGTTACCAAGTATCTACTGCATGCAAAATCTTCCACTGCGAGTAGGAGGCTGTAGAAGAGACCATGGAAAGACCCTCTCCCATCCCACTGAGCCCTGCCTCGCTCTTGCTGCCAGATCTTGGGTCTGCGGCTTCTTCAGATGTGACCTCCCACACCGTGTGGCCCGGTCAATGACTACACGAGGACAAATCTTTCTCACGAGGAGTGAGAAAGATTCGTCCCTCTCCCCATGGTATCTGGGGGAGCTTCCCAGAAAAGGTCGTGTTGGAACAGCATCAAGAAAGATGCTTATAATATCAAATCCTACAGGGAAAATCCAGGAGGAGGCGGCGGCGGCTGGGAAACGCAGGTTGTGCAGAGAGATCGGTGGGGCCGGGGCTCCGCGGGCGGAGCAGGCAGGCGAGAACGCAGGGGCGTGAGCACCGGGCTCTGAACGCTGGGCCAAGCCCGCGCCGCGATCGCACGCTCCTCGCCATTCCCACTGCGACCGCCCCACTCCCGCGCAGGGCAGCCTGCACCCAGGGATGGTGTCGCCCCGCAGGCCCCAGGCAGGCAGGGGACCAAGAGCTCTCGGAGAGCCGGATCGGTACCCTTCCCGAGGACCTTCAGCTCCCCGCTTCCAGCCTCGCCCAAGACCTGCGCTGGGCCTTTGTCTGAAGGACGGTTGATGTTCGCTGCCCCTCCCCCTCCAGGCAGGGTTTTGTCATTGAACTTGAGTCAGGCCATAAACATTCCTTCACCCCTCCGGGAGCTGGATCGGGACGCGGGGCGGGTGGAGAGAAAGGGGGCAGGGGAGGGTTGTGGAAGGAACCGGAACGCAGAGGCCTCTCCCAGCCAAGCCTGCATGGCTTTAACCACAAGCGTCTGTCCTTTGTCTTCCGCGGAAAACTCGCCCGGTCTGCATTTAAAATCCCGGTTAGTGAGGCCCTCCTCAAGTTAGAGCAGGATTGTGGGTGTTTTTTTGTTGTTGTTGTTTTTTGTTTTGGCAGCAAAATTCCCCTCCTCCCTCCCCTTTTTAAATAACTAGGAAAAACAAACGTATAAATAGCAAAAGAGGGACGCTTGACTGGCTGAGTCGGTGGAGCCGGGACTCTTGATCTCAGGGTTGTGAGTTCGAGCCCCACGTGGGGTGTAGAGATTACTTTAAAAAACAGCAAACGAATAATAGCTAAAGCAGATGAATTATTAAAGAGCATTGGAGTAGGTCCTTCCCCGACCCACGCCTCCGTTTTCAAAGCGCCTCTCTCTGCGGGGTCATTCCAGCGGGTGGCCGTGGAGGCCCAAGGAGCCCTCGGTCTCCTCTGGCTCTGGAAACTTGAACTTGGTGAACAGGGTCCCCACCCCCACGTCTGTGGCCGAGGAAATACTGGCCTGCGGAGATGCCAGACCCGGGAATCCGCGCGGCCCTCCCAGGGACAGGCCGGCGGGGGAAGCTGCGCAGGGCGGCCTATCCTGGCGCAGTTAGTGCTTTTGGTTTTTTCCTTTTTCTCTTTCCTTCCTTCCTTCCTTCCTTCCTTCCTTCCTTCCTTCCTTCCTTCCTTTCTTTTCTTTCTTCCTTCCTTCCTTCCTTCCTTTTTTTCTTTCTCCTTCCTTCTTTCTCTCTTTTTCTCTCTCTCCTTCCTTCCTTCCTTTTTTCTTTCTCTCTTCCTTTCTTTCTCCTTCCTTCTTTCTCTCTTTCTTTCTTTCTTTCTTTCTTTCTTTCTTTCTTTCTTCTTTCTTTCTTTCTTTCTTTCTTTCTTTCTTTCTTTCTTTCTTTCTTTCTTTTCTTCTTTCTTCTTTCTCTAAGATTCTAAGATCCTGGAGCAAAGGAGGATCAAATATTCCACTCTGCCGTGTCTTCCAGGCTTAATAAGATGCAGTATGGTAGGAACTGGCGCGCAGGGCTGGGGACGCTACTCCAGGTCCCGCGCCCGGCTGGCTTCCTCCGGGGCAAGGAGCCCTGGCGGCTCAGCCACCGCCAAGAACGCACCGGAAACCCGGGAATCCACAAAAAGCTCCTGGTTTCCTTTTGGGGGGCCAGATAAAGGGCGCGCAGGCAGATCCTCATTGGCAAACCCAGAAAGAGGCCTGAGGGAGTTGTCAGGATGAGGCTCTCCAAGTTCTAGCCAGCACCCCATCTGGCTTTTACCTGCTGCAGGACTCGCATCAGAGGGGTTTGTTGTTTTATGTTCTCGGCCCTGGAAAGAACCCAGCCAGCTCTTCTTCCTTTGTCTAACTTTGCGGGTGAAAGAGGCGTGGCCCCTGGGTCAAGTTCACCCATCCAGCTGCTGCTTCTAGGGAAAGTGGGGCCACGGTTGGCACCCGGGTCAGGAGAATCCTAAGCAATTGGAGTTTGCGTGTGTATATGTGGGGGGTGGGAGGTGGGCAGGGAGGTAGAAGCTGCGGAGAAGGGCTTTTCAATTTTAGTTTGTTGTTGGGTTCTCACATCCCTGCCCTCCCCTTTCCTCAGCTCAGTATGGGAGAAATCACCTGACCATCTTTCAAATTGGAGCCATTTGTTTGGAAAAATAAATGCAAAGATCTCAAGGAATGAGCTTCCCAGAAATGGCATTAAATCTTTGGCACTTGGTCGTTTTGCATTTTGCTCTGGCATTTGTGAAAATTAAGGATTTCCAGTGTTGGATACAATGGTTTCTATGTAATCCGATTCAGAGTAAAAGAGGCCACATCTACAGTTTCCCAAAGGCTTCAGACTAAAACACATTGAAATGATTACTCCCAACATTCCTGACTTAAAAAAAAAAAAAACCCTCAAAATACAAAAAACATATCCAGATCGCAGAAAATAAAATATGGGCTTTTTAACACATGCATACTTATTTTTTTTAACACATGCATACTTAAAAAAAACTTTTTAATAAACAATCACCTTTTGTCCCCCGTTTGAGATTTCAGTGCTCTTGTTTTACAATTTGCAACCGCTGTTATTATTTTTGTGTCTCCCTCTCCCACCTTAGTTATATGCATTCTGTCCTGATTTTCTTTTCTTTCTTCTTTTAATTAATTTTTTTAAAGCAAGCTCCACACCCGACATCAGGTCGGCTTGACCTCCGACCCTGATGTCAAGAGTCCGCAGGCTTTATCTACTGAACCAGCTAGGCACCCCGTGACTCTAAAAAACACTGTACATTGACTACATCCTAGGCCATTTTCAAGTTATTAGTCTTTAAAATGTCATTTTAAAAAATGGATAATATGCAACAAAATGAGTTGTCATAATTTAGAAAACCATTGCCCTAATGATCATTTCGGTTGACTCATATTTAAAAAGAAAACTTTTTTTTTTTTTCCTAATTAGAAAAGTAGGGATGTCTAGTGGCTCAGCGGTTGAGAGTTTTGGCTCAGAGCATGATCCTGGAGTCCCAGGATCGAGTTGAGCTCCCTGCATGGAGCCTGCTTTTGTCTCTGCCTCTCTCTCTCTGTCTCTCATGAATAAATAAATAAAACCATAAAAAAAGTAACACATTCTCATTGCCAGGAATTTCAAAGATAAAAAATAGGGATCCCTGGGTGGCGCAGCGGTTTAGCGCCTGCCTTTGGCCCAGGGCGCGATCCTGGAGACCCGGGATCGAATCCCACATTGGGCTCCCGGTGCATGGAGCCTGCTTCTCCCTCTGCCTGTGTCTCTGCCTCTCTCTCTGCCTCTCTCTCTCTCTCTCTCTGTATGACTATCATAAATAAATAAAAATTAAAAAATAAATCAAAGATAAAAAATATAAAGACAAAAATTAAAACCATCCCATATTCTATCACCCAAAGCTTATCAAAGCTAATTGTCAGTTGTTTTTCCTTGCCCATGGGTATAATTTCAAAACCGATCTTCTGCATGAACATTTTGTGTATCTTGCCTTTTAATTTAATATTATTCTCAGTATCATTGAATATTCTCCAAAAGCACAACTTGAAGGATTGCATAGCATCCAGACCTCGAGGTGTGTCAGCAGGTGGAAAACATTTTCTGCAATTATGGATCATGGAGACAGCTTCCATGTTTACTTTTAAAAATAATTCAGGGGCAGCCTGGGTGGTTCAGCGGTTTAGCACTGCCTTCAACCCAGGGCATGATCCCAGAGTCCCAGGATGAGTCCCACATCGGGCTCCCTGCATGGAGCCTGCTTCTCCCTTTGCCTGTATCTCTGCCCCTCTCTGTGTGTGTGTCTTTCATGAATAAATAAATAGAATCTTTTTTAAAAAATAAGAATAATTCATAAGAAAGAGAACACTGTTATGCCCCTAAGAATGCTGATAGGGAGATAAGAGTTGAATCGTCAAAATTCAAGGATAGAATGCTTCACATTTTGTAGCTAAAATATTCCTCCTCCTACTATTGATTGGAAGGGAACAAAAAGGAGGCCTTTCAGAGTGCTTGAAATATTCTGTGTTTTGGTCAGGGTGGTGGTCACACAGGTGTGGATGCACTGGAAAGATTAATTAAGCTAAACATTTAAGATCAGTGGACTTTTAAATTTTTAAACAGCTCTCCCAGTCTGGAAAGTTTATATCTGTTTACATAGAGAAAGAACAATGCAGGAAATAGGTGGAGGAAGTGGGGAAGGGATGGGGACCAGCCCAAACTGGACCAGTACATCCATTGGCTAGTTCACAGAGCCCAAAAGTAAATATTTGACAGCTAGTGGTGAGGGGGAGGAAAAGAGCCAGGCCCTTCTCCACAACCCCAGTGCTAACCCTTGCTAAGTAAAGATGGGTTTTCTATTACAGTTGTGCTCTATGGCTTTGAATTTCCCTGGTGAGTAGAAGAGGAGTAAAAATAGGATAGAAGAGGTTTATAAAAAAGGTTAAAATGAACGCATAAACAGCTTACCCTGCTAACATTGTCATGTGAAATAGAGGTTTCTATATAACGTAAATTTTTTTTTAATTCAGGAAAAAGAATCATTTTGGATCTATTTTGTTTTTGTTTTTGTTTTTTTAAAGATTTTATTTATTCATGAGAGACACACAGAGAGAGGCAGAAACACAGGCAGAGGGAGAAGCAGGCTCCCGGTGGGGAGCCCAATGTGGGACTCAATGTGGGACTCATCCCGGGTCTCCAGGATCAGGCCCTGGGCTGAAGGCAGGCGCCCAACCGCTGAGCCACCCAGGCGCCCCTCTATTTTGTAATCTGCCTTTTCACTTAGAAAGATGGCAGGCAGGATCTGGAGGCTGTGGGGACAACTGCCCTCCCAGATGACAATATGGACCTGTGAGGGACTAGAATGCTGTCTGGGGTCTGAGTTTGTTTTATTGGCACTATCTTGTGTGGCACTGTGTGCAGGCTGGAACATATGCTTAATCCCTAGAATGCTGGAGGAGAGGAGAAAAACCTTCCAACTATTTGGTGCCAGTATTTTCCTGTAGTGCTTTGAACAGAAGACAGTTATAACCACTGCTCAATATTCAGCTGTGATTTTTAAATTTATTTATTCACTTACTTTTTATTTATTCATTTATTTTAATTAATTTTAAAAATTAGGCTGCCCAACATGGGGTTTGAACGTAAGACTCCAAGATCAAGTCATATGCTCTACCACCAACAGCCAGCCAGACACTCCAGTGATTTTTAATTTTTTATTGTCATTTCACTCCCTTTCATTAGGATTGGGATGAAATTGGATTTTTAATATCTGATGAAGACATAAAAGACATCTTTCTGTTTCAGGAAAAGATACTGGGGGCATTTTATAAAAAAGCTTCATCCCCCCTTTTAAAGTATAATATAATTCAGTAAAGTGCATTAATTTTAAGTATATGGCTCAAGGAATATTTATTCATATAACCATTGTTCAGAACAAGATATAGAACAATTCTTGCATCCATGTAGTTCCAATAGCAGGTATAATATTCCACAGATAACTGCTATTCTGATTTCCATTGCTATGAATTAGTTTTGCCTATTCTTGACTTTCATATAAATAGAGTCATACTGTGTATACTCTTGGGTCTGGTTTTTGCCATTCATCAAAATGTCTGTGTGATTTGTCTATGTTGTGTGTATCAGTAGTTTATTCTTTTTTTTAAAGATTTTATTTATTTATTCATGAGAGACACAGGCAGAGGGAGAAGCAGGTTCCACACAGGAAGCCCGACGTGGGACTCGACTCCAGGTCTCCAGAATCACGCCCTGGGCTGAAGGCGGCCCCAAACCGCTGAGCCACCTGGGCTGCCCAGTAGTTTATTCTTTTAAATTGCTTAATGTTATTCCATTGTATGGACATACCACAACTAGTTTATCCATTCACCTCTTTTTTTTTTTTTTTTTTCCATTCACCTCTTGATGGACATTGGAATTGTTTCTGTTTTGGGCTATTACAAATAAAGCTATTAAGAATATTCTTTTTTTTAAAGATTTTATTTATTTATTTATTCATGAGAGACACACACAGAGAGGGGCAGAGACACAGGCAGAGAGGGAAGCAGGCTCCATGCAGGAAGCCTGATGTGGGACTTGATCCCAGGTCTCCAGGATCCCCGGGCCAAAGGCAGGCACTCAACCACTGAGCCACCCAGGTGTCCCTATTATGAATGTTCTTGAACGGTTCTTCTGGTGGAAAAATCGACTCACATCCTATAGAATTTCTGGATTTAGAGTAGGTATATGTTTAACTTCACTAGCTATGTTATGCCTTTTTAAAAAAAGATTTTATTTATTTGACAAAGAGAGAGAGCACAAGTAGGCAAAGCAGCAGGCAGAGGGAGAGGGAGAAGCAGGCTCCCCGCAGATCGGAGAACCTAATGCAGGGCTTGATCACAGGACCCTTGGGTCATGACCTGAGCTGAAGGCAGACGCCCAATGGACTGAGCCACTCAGGCACCCCAGCTATGTGGTATCTTTAAAAATCAAATTATTGGGGATCCCTGGGTGGCTCAGCAGTTTGGCGCCTGCCTTTGGCCCAGGGCGTGATCCTGGAGTCCCGGGATCGAGTCCCGCATCGGGCTCCCAGCATGGAGCCTGCTTCTCCCTCTGCCTCTCTCTCTCTCTATGTCTATCATGAATAAATAAATAAATAATAAAATAAAATAAAATAAAAATCAAATTATTTATAAGCCAGTCCTAATTTCCTACAGCTGGTGCAATGTGCTCAGATTTAAGAGGAAGAAAAGTCCAACCTTGATGGATATGATTACATTTGCTTAAATTTCTATAATGAACTTATTTTGAAGTCTTAATGACCTGGTTCCTTGAGATAGCAAAAATTTGAGTTTGCTGCTAGTAGAGCATTAAAACTCAGGCTCTGATTCTTGTAGCCTCCCTCCACTGATCCAGTCTTGAAGCACAGCTGGATCTGCAAGTTATATGTGTGTGGATCTCACTGAACCCCAAATGCAAGTGCAAAGAGTGAAGGCAAAGAAGAACTGTGATCGAGGTCAATGGTCAGGATCAGCAGGGTCCGCGGCTCTGGGGTTAGTGCTAAAAGATGGAAGCGATTCTCTGGAGTCCTGATTTGGAAGCTGAGTTATGACTTGGGAAATTTATTGCCCTGTGGTCTTTTAACAAGCAGTGATCTATCTTCCTGGGCAGAACTTCCATTACTGGTGACAGATGCCTGGAGCCAGCTTATTAAAAACCGTCATTTCAACTCCCAAAGCAAAGGTGCCACAGTGTGTTGGAACAGAATGCTAATTTCCAGCTCCACATCATAATCTGGGACATGGAGAGAGCATTATGAGCATTTTAATATTCAAGAGGAAGGAAACCCAGCGCTATTTCTGCAGCTACCCTCTGAGCATTAGGAGCTGTTTTTATTTCTCAGGTTGACCATCATAGCAGGTTGACCCAGCTCACAGGCCCTCACTGGCCACATTGAGCTATATCTGACCTGGCCTTGGCCTGGCCTGAGACAGAGCTTATGTCCATGCACAACAGTTGCAGTGGAGTGGCCTAAGCAGGGAACTTCGAGCAGATGGGTTAGATTCAAGTCCCAGCCGTGCATGGGAGAAAGCCCTCTTATATTTGTGTGGT
Source organism: Canis lupus baileyi (assembly GCF_048164855.1). Lineage (NCBI taxonomy): Eukaryota > Metazoa > Chordata > Mammalia > Carnivora > Canidae > Canis > Canis lupus. The sequence continues at coordinate 36,196,026 of NC_132853.1, forward strand.
GTTTTTTAATCTTTCAAGTATCTGTGTACCATCTCATCTTCTATCTTGTGTAAGGCACAGGGAGAAGGAAAATCAGCCCATTTTACAGAAAGGGTAAAACCTAGGGGTAGCACCTTGTTCGTTGTTTTTGGAAGCAAAAGGAGCCTCTGACTAATTAGCTTTTGTCTTTCTCGCCTGGGCCACTTTGGGGGTGATCACAAAAGTTTGAATGAAGGGACCAGGAGAAATTTCATGAAGATCTCTCAGGGTTGTGCAGCCCCGGTGGCGCAGGGGTTTAGCGCCACCTGCAGCCTGGGGTTTGATCCTGGGGACCCTGGATCGAGTCCTATATCAGGCTCCCTGCATGGAGCTTGCTTCTCCCTCTGCCTGTGCCTCTGCCTCTCTCTCTCTCTCTCTCTCTCTCTGTCTCTATGAATAAATAAATAAATAAAATCATTAAAAAAAAAAGATCTCTCAGGGTTAAGCCAGTTTTTATGCCTCCACAAAGTTTCTCTACTCCCACTCTAGCTGAATTATCCAAATTATCAATGAACTTTCTGCGTCATGTAGGGAGATCTAAGGAAATGATCAAAATGGTCAGGACAAGAATTAGCCACATGACTGAACCAAGCACTACTACCTAACAGTCTAGCCTGTCAGTAGATATTTCATCTGAAGTGCTTGGAGTGGGGATATGGGAATTGGGAAACCCAATTTCTTAGACATTATAGTGGTGAGGATCTCCCTAAGAAGTGAGGTTGAAGGGTCATTTTCAGCTGCATCATCGCAAAATACTCATAATTTTCTGAGTCTTGGTTTCTATTTTAACAAATAATATAGTTGCCATGGAATATCAGATATTTCACAATACATGTGACTGATTTCATGTACTTTTAGGGTTTATATTACTTATAAAAAACTGCTCTAGCAAGTTTGGGGTTACATGCTACATGCCCGACACTCTAGCTGAAGACTCAAGAGTATTTTCCTCAATCTCCTCTCCCCTTTATTAAAATAGTTGGATGGGGACCTGGGTGGCTCAGTCGATTAAGCATCCGATTCTTGGTTTCTGCTCAGATCATGATCTCGGGGGATGCCTGGGTGGCTCAGCGGTTGAGTGCCTCCCTTTGGCCCAGGGTATGATCCTGGAGTCCTGGATCGAGTCCCACATCAGGCTCCCTGCATGGAGCCTGCTTCCCTCTCTGCCTATGTCTCTGCCTCTCTCTCTGTGTGTGTCTTTTATGAATAAATACATAAAATCTTTAAAAAAAATCATGATCTCACGGTTGTGGGATCAAGCCCCACCTCAGGCTCTCTGCTGGGTATAGCGTCAGCTTGAGATTCTCGTTCTTTCCTCCTCTGCCCCTCCCCTCCCTACTCCCTGTCTAAAATCAATAAATAAGATCTTTTTAAAAAAAAAAAAAAGATTTTATTTGTTTATTCATGAGAGACACAGAGAGAGGCAGAGACATAGGCAGAGGGAGGAGAAGCAGGCTCCATGCAGGAGCCTGATGCGAGACTTGATCCCGGAACTCTGAGATGACATCCTGAGCCCAAGGCAGACGTTCAACCGCTGAGCCACCCAGGCGTCCCAATAAATAAGATCTTAAAAAGATAAATAGTTGGATAAGCAAAATGAACTCCTCTAAATTTCCAGTTGTTTTGACATCAGCGGCCTACAGGAAAATGATGCCCAGTTTGTGCCTAATTGAATTTTTCATCTGGATATTTAGTGCCCTGGGGTCTGAGGTATGGGAGATCTGAAAATGTCATGTCTGGGATCATTGTGGAGTGTGTAGATGTGGCTGTTAAAAACAGGGTTGCCTCCCTCCCAGCATGGCCCCAAATGGGGCGGACTTAGCCTTACAGGCAGAACTGGGCTTGGACCTGAGAATCAACAGCCTCCCTTCCTAAGACTGCTCTCTGGGACTGTGAGCCCTGGCTCTGAAACAAAGGATTGTTCCATTCACATGCAAAGCAATCAGGGGTTTCCTCCTGGGAGCACCTCCTTCAACCCAGAGTAACTGGACACTGATTCTTGTTTCATTTCAGAGATGATTTCAATGACTAATGCAAACCCTTTCCCAATAAAAGCATTTTATTTTTCCCCAAGAAGATTTCCTTGGAAGCATCTTACGTGCCCCATATCCTTTTTGTACTCTGACTGTTTCTATGTCCCAGATTCATTTTGGGCACAGCTCTTGGGCAAAAGTGAAGCTTCAACCACACCAACCCTGAAACTTCAACCACACCTCAATCCATATCCTCTACTCTCTTAAGAGGAGGAAGCTGCAAAGCTGAGGAGAATCTGGGGAGAGAGGCAAGTGGGGATGAGGCATTTCTCTCCGCCCCCCCCCCCCATCTTGAACCTCCAAAGGGAGAATTGAACCAGGGAATGATACACCATCAAGTCCCAGGCTTTTGTTGTTGTTGTTGTTTTTAAGATTTATTTATTTATTTATTCATGAGAGACACACAGAGAGAGGCAGAGACATAGGCAGAGAGGGAGAAGCAGGCTCCACGCAGAAGCCTTTTCATTTTAAAAACATCTAATGGGGCAGCCTGGGTGGCTCAGCAGTTTAGCGCCCTCTTCAGCCCAGGGTGTGATCCTGGAGACCTGGGATTGAGTTCCACGTCAGGCTTCCTGCATGGAGCCTGCTTCTCCCTTTTCCTCTCTCTCTCTCTCTCTCTCTGTTTCTCTCATGAATAAATAAAATAAATAAAAACAAAGACATTTTTATTATAAACATGATTGACAGTTTTCCTTTCAAATGTAGTTTCAGTCTTGTGAGATATGTAACTGTGCAATGGCTTCTCTGGAATACACTGATTTATTCACTCCTTGCTTATTCATTCATCCAACCAGTATTTATTCAACGTCCAGAGTCAGGACTTGTGGCCCTGAAGTCAAGTTCCCAAGCTATGCTATGAGGGCTGAGTGAAGAAAGTGATTTCCACAACCTCTCGGTAGTACCTGCTGTCTCTCTGGAACAACATGACACAGAAAACAAAACCAGAGCCTAACTTAAGACAAGCTTTCCTCTCCCTTGAATGTCAAGATCAACAATGGTCACATTTTTCTCAGGCTTCTAGCTTCCTGCAGTGGGAAGGAGTCAACCACTGCTGGTGCTAAAGACCACAGGGGAGTTAGGTTGAAAGGGTAAAGTCATGATGTCCAGAGTGTTGGTTATCATGTTAGCCAAGAGACTCACAGGGCAGAAAATTCTCTTGCAGTTAACTGGGACTTGATGGGGACACCTGGGTGGCTCAGGGGTTGAGCATCTATCTGCCTTTGGTTCAGGTCGTGATCCTGGGGTCCTGGGATAGAGTCCCACATGGGCTCCCTGCGAGGAGCCTGCTTCTCCCTTTGCCTATGTCTCTCCCTCTCTCTATGTGTCTCTCATGAGTAAATAAATAAAATAAAATAAAATAAAATAAAAAGTTTATTTGATACAGGGTTGCCTTTCATTGTTAACTGAGAGATAAGATTCTAATACTATTTTTTGGTACTTAATGAAATGCCTGCCCTACCACCCCTTCTTATCTGAGTCCTATAAGTCATTTATTTATTATTTATTTATTATTATTATTTTTTTAAGTTTTATTTATTTATTCATGAGAGATACAGAGAGAGAGGCAGAGAGAGAGAAGCAGCCTCCATGCAGCGAGCCTGACGTGGAACTCGATCCCGGGCCTCCAGGATCACGCCCCAGGCCGAAGTAAGGCGCCAAACTGCTGAGCCACCCAGGTGTCCCCTATAAGTCATTTCTTTATCCCAAAGTCTTTAGTATTCCCTTCTTGAAGGCCTTCAGAATAAGGCCTAAACTCTGCATTGTTTAGGACAACATAAGGTTAGTATATGTGCTGCCGAACTGAGCACTAAGATCAAATTCCTATTTACATTTGCAGCTTTAGCAATTCACACTGTCTAGTCCTTAATTATTTACAGGGTGTTCACAAATATTGCCTCATTTTGTCTTTCTCACCATGCTGGGAGATAACAATCCCCCACCCCCCACCCCCATTTTACAGTTGAAGAAACTACCAGCTAACAGGAGGGAGAGCCAGGACTTGAATCCAGGTTGTTGACTCCACTGCTTTCCCAACCCTTGAGCCTCTACTTTTCACTCTTTTCTCTTCATCAGAACTTTCCCACTTCTGGAGCTTTGACCACATGGAAGGCCCACCTGCCCAGCTCTGTGTGCTCAGGATCCTATCCATTTTCCAAAGTTCAGCTCAGAGTCCCCTCCTCTCTGAGCCACCTCATTGTATTTAGTCTTCCTCCCTTGCCTGTGCTCTCCTTGCCCTGACTTTACTGAATGCTTTAAAATATGGTGTGGTTCTTTAGGGGCACTTGGGTGGCTCAGTTGGTTAAGCATCCAACTCTCGATTTCCGCCCAGGTCTTGAACTTGGGTTCGTGAGTTCAAGTCTCATGTTGGGCCTACTTAAAAAAAATATATGGTGGGGTTATTAAAAATACAGTTTTTAAAGAATTTTTTAAAATTTGTATTTATTTATGATAGTCACAGAGAGAGAAAGAGAGAGAAGCAGAGACATAGGCAGAGGGAGAAGCAGGCTCCATGCACCGGAAGCCCGATGTGGGATTCGATCCTGGGTCTCCAGGATCGCACCCTGGGCCAAAGGCAGGCGCCAAACTGCTGCACCACCCAGGGATCCCTAAAAATACAGTTTTTGAAACACAGTGTGGTTATCTGCGGATGAGGCTAGGCTCTGTCACTAGATTGTATGTTCCTTGAACAGGAGGATTGCGTCTAATTCACCTGTATGTCACACACTGTGCAGTGTACAGGGTCTGGCACATGGTAACTACTCAATAGACACTTGTTGGAGAGCTTGGGTGGCTCAATCAGTTAAGCGGCTGCCTTTGGCTCAGGTCATGATCTCAGGGTCGTGGGATCAAGCCCCACATGGGCTTAGCAGGGAAACTGCTTCTCCCTCTCCTGCTCCCCCTACTTGTGTTCTCTCTCTCTCTCATAAACAAACAAACAAACAAACAAACAAATAAATAAATAAAATCTTTAAAAATAGATAAATAAAACAGGGACGAACAATTAAAAAAAAACCCACTTGTAAAAAAAAAACCCACTTGTTGATTGTTAAGTGAAAAAAAAAAAAAAGAGAATTGAATAGGATTATGAGACTATCTTCTGTCTAAAAAGGGACGAGGGGGCAGCCCAGGTGGCTCAGTGGTTTAGTGCCGCCTTCAGCCGGGGGCGTGATCCTGGAGACCCGGGATGGAGTATCACGTCAGGCTCCTTGCATGGAGCCTGCTTCTCCCTCTGCCTGTGTGTCTGCCTCTCTCTCTCTCTCTCTCTCTCTCTCTCTATCTCTCTGTGTCTCTCATGAATAAATAAATAAAATCTTAAAAAAATAAAATAAAAAGGGACGAAAATAAGAGTATATCATCACTGAAGTTTTCATCCAGATAAGGACAATTTGGAGGGGCATATAAAAGAAAATCACAGTGGTTTTCTTTGAGGGGACAGAGTTACGGTGAGAACGGGAGAGAGGGAGCATAGTTGGGGAGAGATTTTTTCACCTACATTTTTTTTCACCTATATTTTTATATGTTTTTTTAAACTGTGTAAATGTATTTCTCTTAAAAGTAAAAGAGGTTGCTGAAGGTTTTAGGGGACTATTCCTGATGCTGCCCCTGAACCTTGTGAGGTGACAACATCCATATACTGTCACCAGCCCATCAACTCTGTGACAGGTGGCAGGGCTGCCCCTGCAGAAGGTGATAAAACTCCACTTGATATATGGAACACTAGGTGTGGGAGGGAGGGGGAGAGAGAAAGGATAGAAAGGGGAACTTTTCTTTTTAATCAGATAAGTGGCAGCTCTTTTTATTTAAGGCATATATATATATTATATATATATATATAATATATATATATATACACTTTTTTTTTCAAGGAAAAACTAGAAAGAATACAGAAGTCTTCTGCAGAAAGAATTTAACCGATCACTAGCAATACAAATTAGAGGTCACACAAAGAATTGCTCCCCTGGACCAATGTCTTGTCTTTCAGAGAAGCAGCTCTGCGAAGAGACTATGTTTTGGAGATCATATAAAAAGGGAGGGAAAGAGATGGAGGACAGAGAGAATAAAGCAAAAGTGGGGAGAGAGAAAGAAAAGAGACAAGAAAGAAAAAGAGGAGACAAGAAAGAAAAAAAAGGGCAGCCCTGGTGGCTCAGCGTTTTAGCGCAGCCTACAGCCCAGGGTGTGATCCTGGAGACCCGGGACTGAGTCCCACGTCAGGCTCCCTGCATGGAGCCTGCTTCTCCCTCTGCCTGGGTCTTTGCCTCTCTCTTTCTCTCTCTCTCTCTCTCTGTATCTCTCTTAACCCACCTGGAATAAATGTGTTTCATTCAGGAAAACAAAAGCCACCAGTGAGGAGAATGGATTAGAGGAAGCAAGATTAGTAGAAGAGAGACCAGCTAAGAATCTATTGTAATATTCCAGATGATTTATGAGGATGGTCTGAACTCTGAAAGTGGTAGTAGGAGGGGAGAGGGGAAGTATGTAAATAGTAGAATTGGAGGGATTTGGTGAGTGATTAGATGTACTGGGCTTGGTAAGAGAGAAGGAGGACTGTAGGATGATTCTCAGGTTGTAGAATGCCTCTTTAGCTGGGATGAGTTGGTGCATGGTAGCCGCATTCACTGAAGTGAGAATAGGAGGAGATTCAGGTTTGGGGGGAAGACTACAAAAGGCCTGTGAGTGCATATTCAGGTAGAAAGGTCCTCAACTGATAGCTCTCAGTGGTGGTCCACCCAGGTTTCCACCCCCAGCCCAGACTTGCTCTGCTAAATACTCCTTCCCTGACCCCATTTCTGTGATTCCAATGGAAGCTGCTATGTTCATAAAGACATCATGCCCCTAGCTACAGTTGACTGGTCAAGGGTGGACACCTGACCCCAAAGTTCTTTTTGTTTTTGAGGGGTTTTTTTTTTGGAAGGGGGGAACACTTGAGACAGAACTGGTAATAAATCTGAGAATCGGGGCAGCCCCGGTGGCGCAGCGGTTTAGCGCTGCCTGCAGCCCAGGGCATGATCCTGGAGACCCGGGATCCAGTCCCACGTCAGGCTCCCTGCATGGAGCCTGCTTCTCCCTCTGCCTGTGTCTCTGCCTCTCTTTCTCTCCCTCTCTTTCTGCATCTCTATGAATGAATAAATAAAATCTTAAAAAATTTAAAAAAAAATAAAAAAATAAATCTGAGAATCACCCTGATTAGGTAGGAATTGGATACATGAATGGATGAGACTTTCTTTCTTACTCTTCTTTCTTTTTTTTTAAGTAATTGCTACACCCAACGTGGAGCTCAAGCTCACAACCCCAAGATTACTCTACTGACTGAGCCAGACAGGCATCTCCTGTAAATGAGTCCTTCTCTTCTCTTCTCTTCTCTTCTCTTCTCTTCTCTTCTCTTCTCTTCTCTTCTCTTCTCTTCTCTTCTCTTCTCTCTCTTCTCTTCTCTTCTCTTCTCTTCTCTTCTCTTCCCTTCTCTTCTCTTCTCTTCTCTCTCTTCTCTTCTCTTCTCTTCTCTTCTCTTCCCTTCTCTTCTCTTCTCTTCTCTTCTCTTCTCTTCTCTTCTCTCTCTTCTCTTCTCTTCTCTTCTCTTCCCTTCTCTTCTCTTCTCTTCTCTTCCCTTCTCTTCTTTCTCTTCTCTTCTCCTCTTCCCCTTCCTTCCTTCTTTCTTTCTTTCTTTCTTTCTTTCTTTCTTTCTTTCTTTCTTTTTCTTTCTTTCTCTCTTTCTTTCTTTCTTTCTTTCCTTTCTTTTCTTCCTGGATAAGACTTTCTAACAACACTTCTCGACAAAAGAGTGTAGGAGAAGAAAAACAGAAGTCTGAGGATGAAATCTACCAAAAGTTAAAAAGACTTTCCAGCTGAAATAAAAGGGTTGTACAGGGATGCCTGGGTGGCTCAGTGGTTGAGTATCTGCCTTTGGCTCAGGATGTGACCCTGGAGTTCCAGGATAGAGTTCCCACATCGGGCTCCCTGCATGAAACCTGCTTCTCCCTCTGCCTGTGTCTCTGCCTCTCTCTGTGTGTCTCTCATGAATAAATAAAATCTTTAAAAAAATAAATAAAAGGGCTGTACAGAGAAGTAGGAAGAAAACCAGGGGAAAGTACTGCCTACTTTGGGTTCCTGGACCCAGTTGAAGTGTTTGTGGGGGGGAACTCTCCCAATACCACCATGCGATTCTCAGAACACCAGCTGGAGGTCGTAGCAACCAACTCAGTTCTGACACTGTCCACCCAGAGATAGCATCAGATCCCACCCGTTAAGGGTTTAGTTGTAAAAAACTGCCCCCCCCCCAATTTAGATACCCACTGAAAGCCCAGGTTGTCGCCTGTGCTTCTGATCAAACGCTATAAATCAGAGGTTCTGAGGATCCCTGGGTGGCTCTATGGTTTAATGCCTGCCTTCGGCCCAGGGCGTGATCCTGGAGTCCTGGGATCAAGTCCTACATTGGGCTCCCTGCGTGCAACCTGCTTCTCCCTCTGCCTGTGTCTCTGCCTCTCTCTCTGTCTCTCATGAATAAATAAATAAAATATTTTTTTAAAAAATCAGAGGTTCTTACAACCCCCTCCTTGGGTTCAATTAATTTGCTAGAGTGGCTCGCAGAACTCAGAGAAACACTTTACTTACTAGATCACTGATTTACTAGAAAAGGATAGAACTCAGGAATGGCCAGATGGAAAAGATGCATAGGACAAGGTACAGGGTAAAGGGAATGGGTGTGGAGCTGTCATACTCACCAGAGTGCACCACTTTCCTGAATCTCCACAAGGTCACAAACCTGAAAGTTCTCTAAACTTATTCCTTTTGAGGTTTTATGGAGGCCTTATTACATAGGCATGACTGATGAAATCACTGGCCATTGGTGATTGAAATCAATCTCCAGCCCCTCTCCCCTCCCTAAGGTTGGGGAGTCAGGGTAAGCCCAACATTTCCCACCCTCTAATCACTTGGTTGACCCTCACCCTTAGGTCTGAAAGTCACCTCATTAACATAACAACAGACATCTATTTACCCTCCACCCTTTCATCACAGGAAATTCCAAGGGTTTTAGGAGCTGTGTGCCAGAAATGGGGATGAAGACCAAATATATTTTCTGTTATATATATCACAGTATCACAGGCCCCCGTTTAGTGTTGAGGAAGGTGGAGCTGAGCGGCTAAGAAGTTGGCTCATATCTGTCTTTGTTCTGTTCCTTGCACCACTGTCCAAAAAGTCCCATGGATTTCTTTCTTTCTTTCTTTCTTTCTTTCTTTCTTTCTTTCTTTCTTTTTTTTTTTTTTCCCCATGGATTTCTATCACTTCGTGTTGTTGCTTTTCCAAACTGGGCTTTAAGGGAGAGAGTCAGTATAGACAACCTGTTTTATTTTTCAATTTCCCTCTGGGGTCCTATGGCTGGTCTTGAACTAAAGGCTGCCTCTCCTCTGCCTTCTGTGGTTGCCATCCTATTGGTCAATAGTTGCAGTGGATTTGGTCTGTTTAGGGTTTTGGACCTGATCAGCACAAAGAGAAATCAGTTTCTAAAAAATGCTTTGGACAAGGGCAAATACATCATTTAAGCAGAGAGAAGATGGAGATGGAGGGGCGTCTGAGGGTTGCTGAGGTCCCGAGGCTGCAGGGGAAAGCTTGTGAGACATTTGGAGCCATACACCCACAGCATTTTCCTCAAGTCTTCAGTGTTACACATTTATCATTTCCTCACACCTATTCTCAATGTCATAAGTCACAAAGATGAGTCATTAAGCTGGTTTATTTAATTTATCTTGTGAACATACTAATAAAAAGACTGTTATTGAACCCCCATGATTTAGCTAATGGGAGGATGGCAGGAGTTTCAGGAGATCCAATAATCCCCCTTAATTAAATTAGACAATGGCTATTAGAGTTAGTAATTAGTGTCACTTGCCTCATAATTGAATGGTTGATATGAAAAAATGGCTCCATGTTAGGATCTGTCTTGGAATGAAGGTAGGAGGAGTATGAATTTATGTATTCCTTCATATTTATTGTGTATTTACAGTATATCTGGAAGTATGTTGAGCAACAGACTCAGACAGTGAGCCAAACAGCTGAGGTCCATACCCTTCAGGAAGCTGAAAAAAAAAAAAAAAAAAAAAAAAGGAAGCTGTATTCTAGTAGGTTACTTTTGCTAACTGGGAACATTTTTAGTAACAAAATGCCTTTTCCTTTTATTTTATTTTTTTTTGCCTTTTCCTTTTAAAATGGGAAGTTCCCTTTTAAAATTAAAAAAATGCCTTTTAGTAGGAGAGAACACCCACTAGGATCCAGGCCAAACTGTTAGAAGAGAAAAATCATAAAATCTTCACATTTGAAGTCTCACTATAGCTCTGCCGGGCAGGGTGACATAGTGGGGGAAAGTCAGACCCAGCTCAAATGCTGAATCTGCTATTTTCTGCAGCTATGGATCTCTCCTCTCTGGTGGCCAGTTTCCTCATCTTGAGCTCTGAGGTAATATATGCAGAGCATATGGCATATATAAACCCTTGGCACACTGCGTAATAGCTATTCTTGTCATTAGCTCATTTTTGAAGATGAGAAACTTGACACAGAGAGGTAAAGGGATTTACTCAAAGTTACACAGCCCGTAAATTGGCAGAGCAAGAACTTGAACCCAAATCTGATTCCAAGCCACGCCCACATTTTGGCACCACTGTCAGGCAAGAGGTCAAGAAGTATTTATTCATGCTCGGAGTGGGGTATGCTAAAGGAGGGGTGCGGGCACTGCTACTGGGGAGGGACAGTCTGGAGGAATCAGGAGAGACGTGTGGGCCAGGTAGGCAAGAACCCAGATAAAGGCCAGTGAACAAGTCCAGGCTGGTGAGTAACAGGCAAGACCCGGGCAGAGGAACCAGATCAGCATCTGGATGCCATCTACTCACCTGCAGCCAAACACTGACCCCTGCCGGCCGCTTGGGGGGCAGAGAGGCCGGAGCCGAAGGTGGGCGGGGGGTGGGGGTGGGGGGACTGCACACCTTCTCCCGGAACAAGGCAGAAGGCTAGAGAAGGGGCCGCATCTCATGACTTTAGTGCCCTCCTGGGCCACCTAGGGCAACGATGCATCACCGCCCTCCCCACCCACTCACCCAGCTTTTGATCAGAAGGGGCCAGAGCTGAGACTTTCCCTGCCGCAGGACCCCCTTCCGAGCATTTCCCTGGCCTCCCCTTGCAGTACGGTTCCCCTCCTTGTTACGGTCCCGCCTCTTCCCTCCTACAATGCCAGCCACCTGGGGCTGGGTGGGGGAGATGCCCCTCGGGCTGAGCCCCAGCCTCATGTGGGGCATTTTAACCAACTCTGGACCAAATGCCAGTTGCTTTCTGGCTGAGGAGACCTTCTGTGGCAGCTGCCACTAAATGTTGCTGCTTCTGTTCCCACTCCTGGCATGCCCTGTGCGCCTGCCTGCATCTGGGTCTAGAGGGTTAATCCTCTAGAGCATGCCTACTAAGGCCTTTTCAGGCTACTAGCCCAGATGTTGGAATCAGGCTTCTCCCCACTTCATCCCATGCCCTCCCTCTTTGCTTTCCGTTTTCCGTGGCCAGAACTGCTAAAAAAAAAAAAAAAAAAAAAAAAAAAGAGTTAAAAGCCAGTATTCTCAGCTTTTTTTTTTTTTTAAAGATTTTATTTATTTATTCATGATAGTCACAGAGAGAGAGAGAGGCAGAGACATAGGCAGAGGGAGAAGCAGGCTCCATGCAGGGAGCCCGATGTGGGATTCGATCCAGGGTCTCCAGGATCATGCCCTAGGCCAAAGGCAGGCACCAAACCGCTGCGCCACCCAGGGATCCCTATTCTCAGCTTTTAATTCCTGCGTGGCTCTGCACCTCCAGTTGCTCTCTGCAAAATGAAGTGAGTTAAACACTCTGAGAAGGAAGTAAACAGCCTGTCTTCATATAATCATATGCATTTCTTATAAAAAAGAGAAACCCTTCGGGGAGCAATCTACAAGAAACCTTGTCTGTACTGCAGCCAAACATCTAACTGAGCCAGAGAACAAGCTGGAGAGATGACTTACGGCCCACATAATAATGTGAAGTTAGAGATAGCATCCTGTGCAGGGCTTGGCATTTAACTTCATGACTTGGATAAAACAAGGAAAGGCTTGTTAGAAATTAAAATATATTGATTGAGGAGGCAGGATTTAAAAAGATTTCAATTAGTCAGGATTATCTTTAAGAAAGTTACAAGATGGGCATGTGGGTGGCTCAGAAATTGAGCATCTGCCTTTGATTCAGGTCATGATCCTGGGGTCCTGGGATCAAGTCCTGCCTCAGGCTCCCTGCAGGGAGCCTGCTTCTCCCTCTGCCTATGTCTCTGCCTCTCTCTGTGTCTCTCATGAATAAATAAATAAAATATTTTTGTAAAAAAAAGAAAGTAATAAGATGTTTTCAAAAGTAAGGATTGAAAAAAAAAAAAAAGAAAGTAAGGATTGACAGTAGGTCTCTCCAAATCAAGAACCCCTGCCTGAAATGGAAGAGATCTGACTCAGCTAACAGTGCTGTAACAAGGAGAGGGAATAAGGGACTGAGCACTCAGGGTAGGAAGCCCTGCAGCCCAGGGGTCTGCAGAGGATGGCAGCCAAGCCTGACTGAGTAGGCAACACTCACATTTACAATGTATTAAGAACTTTCCAGGGGTGCCTGGGTGGCTCATGCAGTTAAATGACCCCGACTCTTGGTTTGGGCTCAGGTCATGATCTCAGGGTTGGGCTCTGTGTTGGGTGTGGAGCCTGCTTAAGATTTTCTCTCTCCTTCTCTCTGCCCCTCCCTACCTCTCCAAAAAATAAAATGAAAAATGAAATTCAGACAAAATAAAAAGATTAGTTTGATGGAAAGATGGCATCAGAGTGATGCCAAGCCAATACCTTGATGCCTTCTTAATAAAATGGGACTTGCAGACTCTGAAGGGAGATGCTCTGCATCCTTTGCCCTCTTGAACACTGCCTTTTAACAAGAATGCCATCAGACTGTCTTCTTCTCAGTTTCAGTTAGGTCTCCACTCAAATGTCATCCCAGAGAGGTCTTCCCTGACCTATCTAGTGTTTTCCCTTCCTCTAATGTTCTTTCACTTTTTTTTTTTTTTTTAGATTTCATTTGTTTATTTGAAAGAGAGAGAGAGAGCACACAGGAGCACAAGCAGAAGCAGAGGGAGAAGAAGAAGCAGACTCCCCACTGAGCAGAGAGCCTGATGTGGGGCTCAATCTCAGGACCTGGGATCATGACCTGAGCCAAGGGCAGACACTTAACCACCTGAGTCACCCAGGTGCACCTGTTCTTTCATTTTAATAATGCCACCATGTGAACATTTCTTGTTTACTTATGTATGTATGTGTTTCTTGTCTTTCTCCCCATGAGGATGCAAGGCCTTGTCTTGTTTCCCTCTGTGTCTCTAGGACCTGGAATAAAGCCTAGCACCTCCCATGTGCTCCATGAAAATATTTGAACAAATGATCAAACTTGAGCAGTGGTTCTCAAGGTCTGGTCCAGAGACTCCTGGGGGTCTCTACACTCTTCCAGGGGTCCTATGAAGTCAAACACTAAGTCATAATTTGTCTTTTTCACTGCATTGACGCTGACCTCATTTACAATGATGGTGCAAGAACAATGATGTGTAAAGCGACCATGTCACCAAATTGTTCTAGTAAGCATTGCACTCTTAGCAGTAAAGACAAGACAAAAACATCAGGAAATTCTGACAGTAGAACAAGACAAAAGTCAGGTCCACTGAAGAATGTCCTGATGCAGATGTCTATGTGGCTCAGTGGTTGAGCATCTGTTTTCCACTTGGGTTGTGATCCCCAGGTCTTGGGATGGAGTCTCACATCGGGCTCCTTGTGTGGATTCTGCTTCTCCCTCTCCCTATGTCTCTGCCTCTCTCTCTGTGTCTCTCATGAATAAATAAATAAATATTTAAAAAAAAAATAATGTCCTTGATGGATGAAATAGGTGAAGGAGATGGAGAGCACACTCACCATGATGAGCACTTAATCATGTCTTGAATTGTTGAGTCACTATATTGTACACCCCAAACTAATAGAATACCTTACATTAATTATACTGGAATTGGGGATCCCGGGGTGACTCAGTGGTTTAGTGCCTGCCTTTGGCCCGGGGCGTGATCCTGGGGTCCCGGGATCAAGTCCCACATCGGGCTCCCTGCATGGAGCCTGCTTCTCTCTCTGCCTGTTTCTCTGCCTCCCTCTCTCTCTCTCTCTCTCTCTCTGTCTCTCATGAATAAAGAAATAAAATCTTTAGAAAAATAATTATACTGGAATTAAAACATAAATAAATAAACAGGAAAAATGGCCTTGATGAAGCAATAAAAATTCTTAGTTTTATTAAAACTTAATCCTTGAGGGCATGAAATAAAAAGCAGTGATAAAATACTTCTGCATTCCAAAGGACGGTAGTTGTCCTGAGGAAAAGCACTTGTTTGAATTGTGAGCTAAGCTCACCCTCTTTTTTGGGGGGAAACACCCTTTTTCCTTGAAAGAGTGATTGACTCTCCCCCCAAAAAAGTCTATGGTAATTCACATTTGGGGCAGACATTTTGTTGGAAAACAAAAGGAATTTTCCCTTCCGAGGAAAACAACTGGCAGTGTTCATTGCCAGTTTTGAAATTCAAGGTTTAAAACAAATATTGACTTTTGGAAAATTTGTATCTACCACTGAGAGCTTGACAGCTTCCCAAAATCTAAAGACCATTCTGATGAGCTTGGGGTTGGTATTAACAAGTATGATATTGTGGCATTGAGTCATGAAATGAGTCAACATTTGGAAGAGCAACATAACTCAGTGAAACAAATATTTTCCAAATGACCAATGCAGAATGTTCCAATATCAGGCATGGATAAAAGATCTATTCGAAGTACAGTATAGACCAACGGATTTTATTTTCTTTTTTATTTTTTTTTCCAAGAGACCCCCCCTTTTTTTTTTTTTAACTTATTCAGAGGCAGAGAGAGAGAAAGGCAGGCAGAGAGGCAGAGACATAGGCAGAAGGAGAAGCAAGCTCCATGCAGGGAGCCCGATGTGGGACTTGATCCCGGGTCTCCAGGATCACACCCCAGGCTGCAGGCGGCGCTAAACCGCTGCGCCACCGGGGCTGCCCCCAACGGATTTTAATATAAGAGAATAAAAAGCTCACTGATGTGATTGCAGACTCTACCTTGCAACTAACCTTTAGGAAACTACCACTTGTCCTGTTATGGTGTGTTAAGAAAAATACCCTCAATTATTTGGAAAGGCTGTGAGTCTTCCCTTTTCTAACTATATTATCTGTATGAAGTCAGATTTCAGATTTTTTCCATATATTTCAGCCAAAACAACATACCACAACAGATTGAATATATAAACAGAGATAAGAATCTGCTTGTCTCCTATTAAGCCAGACATTAAAGATACTTGCAAAAATGCCACTCTCCTCACGATTTTTTAAAATTTGGGAGATGTAGTTATTCATCATAAACTGCTACTTATGGTAACATGTATATGTTTCATTAATGCTATTTCAAATTAATTAACAGTAAGTATCTGAAAATTTTCTCAATTTTAATTTCTAACATGGTGAATGACAATGGATATTTAACATAAACATATAAAAAAAAACCACGTGAACAAAAGCTCTTTGGGGCCCAATAATCATTAAGAATATAAGGGATTTTTGAGACCAAAATGTTTGCAAAGCACTGAACTAGAGATAAGAATACCATTTCTCCCTCTTTTTTTTTCTTATTGAGCTATAATTCAGATGCCATAAAATTCGCCATTTAAAAGATTTTCTAAAAAGATTTTATTTATTTACTTGTGAGAGACACACAGAGAGAGGTAGAGGCACAGTCAGAGGGAGAAGCAGACTCCCTGTGGGGAGCCCAATGCAGGACTCGATCCAAGGACCCCGGGATCACGAACTGAGCCAAAGGCAGATGCTCAACCACTGAACCACCCAGGTGTCCCAAAATTCACCATTTTAAAGTGTACAATTCAGTGTTGTTAATATATTCACAAGGTTGTGCAACCATCATCACTAATTCTAAAACATCTCATTATCCCCAAAAAGGAATCTTGTATCTGTACCACTCACTCTTCATTGCCCTCTCTTTCGAGCTCCTGGAAAACACAGATCACAGTATATTTACATATCTGGTTATTTAATATAAACAGAATCACACAATAGATGATGTTTTGTGATAGCTTCTTTCACTTAGCATTCTTTCACTTCTTCCAAGATTCACCCATGTGGTAGATGTATTTGTACTCTGTTCCTTTTCAAGGTAGAATATAATTCCGTTGGAAGGATATACCAATCCCATTAATGCACACATCATTTGGTGGACATTTGGGTTATTCTCACTTTCTGGCTATTATGATTCATGTTGCTATGAACATTCATGTACCCATTTTTATATAAATATATATTTTCAATTATCTTGGGCATATACCTAGAAGTGGAATTGTTGGGTCTTTTTTTTTAAGATTTTATTATTTATTTATTCATGAGCGACAGAGAGAGAGACAGAGACAGAGACACCGACAGACGGAGAAGCAGGCTCCACACAGGGAGCCCAACATGGGACTCGATCCCAGGTCTCCAGGATCACACCCTGGGCTGAAGGCGGCGCTAAACCGCTGAGCCACCAGGGCTGCCCTATTGGGTCTTATAGTAACTCCATGTTTAACTTTTTGAGGACCTGTGAAACTGGTTTGCACAGTGGCTGCACCATTTTATATTCCTACCAGCAATATGTGAAGGTTTCCAATTTCTCTACATCCTTGCTAACACTTGTTACTGTCTTTTTGATTATAGGCAGTGAAGTGATGTCTCATTGTAGTTTTCATTTGCATTTCCCTAATAACTAATGTTGTTGAATATCTTTTCACATGCTTGTTGACCATTTGTCCATTTTCCATGGAGAAATGTCTCTACCAGTCATTTGTCCAATTTTAAGTTAAGTTGTTTATCTTTTTATTGTTGAGTTGTAAGAGCTCTTTATATGTTCTGGGTATAAGACCATTATCAGAGTATAATTTGCAAATGTTTCCTTCCATTCTGTGGTTTGTCTTTCAACTTTCTTGATAATGCCTTGACCCGTAAAATATTTTAATTATAACGAAGTCCAATTTAGCTATTTTTTCCTCTTGTGCTATGCACATCGAAGAAAATATTGTCTACACCCAAAAAGGATTTACACTTATGTTTTCTTCCAAGAGTTATAGTTTTAGCTTTTACATTTATGTCTTTAACCCATTTTGAGTTAATTTTTTGTAGATGGTTGGTGGTAGGGGGTCCAAATACATTCTTTTGCATGTGGATATCCAGTTGTCCCAACATTTCCCTCACTGAAAGTTCTTAACACCTTGACCATAGATATATTGGTCTATTTCTGGATTCTCAATTCTATTCCATTGACTTATATGTCTATCCTTTTGCCTGGATACTATCCTATCCTACAATGCCTGGATTACTGTAGCTTTTAAAATTGGGAAGTGTGAGTCCTCAAACTTTGTTCTTTTTCAAGATGGATTTGGCTAGAAAATATTGGTTTTAATATAATTTTTTTCATTCTAGTGGTAAGTATATGGAAATTTGTTATATTTTTCACTTTTCTTTTTTCTTTTTTTCTTTTTTTAAAAGATTTTATTTATTCATAGAGACAGAGACACAGGCAGAGGGAGAAGCAGGCTCCATACAGGAAGCCCAACATGGGACTCGATCCCAGGTCTCCAGGATCACACCCTAGGCTGCATTAAACCGCTATGCCACCGGGGCTGCCCTCACTTTTCTTTTTTAAAAGGATTTTATTTTTAAGTAATCTCTACAACTACTGTGGGGCTTGAACTCACAACCTCAAGGTCAAGGGTTGCATGCTCTTCTGACTGAGCCAGCCAGGCACCCCCTCTTTGCTTTTCTATATTAAGATTTTTATACTAATAAAAAAGGTGACAGCTGTGTGTGTGACAATTAAATAACTAAAGTGAGTTAATAAATAAATAAATTAACAAAACACTTAGAAAAGTATCTGGTGTCCTCTATATTGTTTTTTTTTTTAAGATTTTATTTATTTATTCATGACAGACACACACAGAGAGAGAGAGAAAGAGGCAGAGACACAGGCAGAGGGAGAAGCAGGCTCTATGCAGGGAGCCTGACGTGGGACTCAATTCCGGGTCCCCAGGATCATACCCTGGGCTGAAGGCGGCGCCAAACTGCTGGGCCATCAGGGCTGCCCATCTGTATTGTTAAACACTGCTGTTTTTGCTATTATTATTCTTTAAAAAAATTTTTTTAAAGATTTTATTTATTTGGGAGAGAGAGACAGCACAAGTGGGTGGCAAGGGGCAGAGGGAGAGGAGGAAACAGATTCCCTGCTGAGTAGGGAGCCCACCACACGGGGAGCTCAATCCCAGGACCCTAGGATCATGACCTGAGCCAAAGGCAGATACTCAACTAACTGAGCCACCCAGGTTATTCTTTTAAGTGAAAATTGTTTTATTATGTCTCCCTTGTTTATTATTGAGATAAGTTGACACACAATGTTATATTGGTTTCAGTTGTACAACATAATGATTCTACAATTCAAACATTACTCAGTGCTCACCATATAAATGTAGTCACCATCTGTCAGCATACAAAGCTATTACAATATTGACTATTTTCCCTATGCTGCACTTTAAAATTTTTAAATTTAATTTTATTTAAATTCCATTAATTAACATAGAGTGTATTATTAGTTTCAGAGGTAGAGTTCAGCAACTCATCAGTTGTATATAATACCCAGTGTGTATCACATGCCCTCTTTAATGCTCATCACCAAGTTACCCCATCCCCCCACCCCCTACCCTCCAGCAATCCTTAGTTTGTTTCCTATGATTAAGAGTCTCTTATGGTTTGTCTCCCTCTCTGATTTAATTTTGTTTTATTTTTTCTCTCTTCCCCTATGATCCTCTTCCCCTATGATCCACATATGAGTGAAATCACGTAATTGTCTTTTTTTTTAATTGTCTTTTTTCTGATTGGTTTATTTAGCTTAGCATAATACCCTCTGGTTCCATCCATGTTTTTGCAAATGGCAAGATTTCATTTTTGATAGCTGAGTAATATTCCATGTATACACACATACACACACACCACATCTTCTTTATTCATTCAACTGTCGATGGACATTTGGGCTCTTTCCATAGTTTGGCTATTGTGGACATTGCTGCTATAAACATTGGGGTGCAGGTGCCCCTTTGAATCATTACATTTATATCTTTGGGGTAAATACCCAGTAGTGACATTGTTGGGTCATGGGGTAGCTCTGTTTCTAACTTTCTGAGGAACCTCCATACTGTTTTCCAGGGTGACTGCACCAGCTTGCATTCCCACCAACAGTGTAAGAGGATTCCCCTTTCTCTGTATCCAGGCTAACATTTGTTATTTTCTGACTTGTTAATTTTAGCCATTCTAACTGGTGTGAGGTGGTATCTCATTGTGGTTTTGATTTGTATTTCCCCGATGCCGAGTGATGTTGAACATTTTTTCATGTGTCTGCTGGCCATTTGTTTGTCTTCTTTGGAGAAATGTCTGTTCATGTCTTTTGCCCATTTCTTGACTGGATTATTTGTCCTTTAGGTGTTGAGTTTCATAAATTCTTTATAGATTTTGATTACTGGGACGCCTGGGTGGCTCAGCAGTTGAGTGTCTGCCCTTGACTTGGCATGATCCCAGAGTTTGGGGATCGAGCTCTGCATCGGGCTTTCTGCATGGAGCCTGCTTCTCCCTCTGCCTGTGTCTCTGCCTCTCTCTCTGTGTCTCTCATGAATAAATTAAAAAAAAAAAAAAACTTTAAAAAAAAGTCTTAAAAAAAAAGATTTTTATAACAAGCCCTTTATCTGATAAGACATTTGCAAATAACTTCTCCCACTCTGTAGGTCATCTTTTGGTTTTGTTAAGTGTTTCTTTTGCTGTGCAAAAGCTTTTTATCTTGATGAAGTCCCAGTAGTTACTTTTTGCCTTTGTTTCCCTTGCCTTTGGAGACATGTCTATCAAGAAGTTGCTGTGGCTGAGCCACAGGTTGCTACCTGTGTTCTCCTCTAGGATTTTAATGAATTCTTGTCTTGCGTTTAGGTCTTTTGAGTTTATTTTTGTGTATGGTATAAGAAAAGTAAACTTTTGGGGCAGCCCGGGTGGCTCAGCAGTTTAGCGCCGCCTTCAGCCCAGGGCCTGATCCTGGAGACCTGGGATTGAGTCCCATGTTGGGTTCCCTGCATGGAGACTGCCTCTCCCTCTTCCTGTGTCTCTGACTCTCTCTCTCTGTGTGACTATCATAAATAAATAAAAATTAAAAAAAATAAATAAATGAGATAAAGCCATAATTAAATCACATAATAGAGATAATAGGAGATGCTTGAACTCAGTAGCAAACTTATTATTTGCCTTCCTACAATTCTACAGAGAGTGATCAACTTGGTGAAAAACCTGGAAATCATTCCACATGAAGAACATGAAGGAAAAGAAGCATGAAATTGTTTTTAAATATCTGAAAGCCAGATGTGGAAGAACAAATATTTTCTTTGTACTCTAGAGAGGACCAGGACTGCTGAATTTAAGATAGCTGTTCTGACCAACCTTCCCCAGCTCCCAGCCCCCAACCCTCTGTGAGGTCCGACAACACTCAGCGGTCATATACACCAGCATTTGCCTATTTGTAGTTATAATCATTTAGGTCTCAGATTCTTCTATTGGATGGTCCCATTCCACAAATATTTACAAAGTGATTACCATAAGCCAGATACTATGTGCGTTGGGTCCTAGGGCTCATGGATGAATAAGATACTGCCCCAGAGCTCCAGAAGGTCACAGCCCAGGAGAAAGCCATTTGGTGAATTTGAGGAAACCAGATTTCTGCTCCATACAGCCATTTACTGTCCCCTCCTAAATCCTGCAAAATCTTTAGTTTGGGACCCAATGCAGCAGCTTCTTCTCCAAAGTAAATCATCAGACAGGAATGGAAAGTTTTCAGGCCAGCACTTGCTGGCCAGTCCCTGGGCCTGGAAACATGTGGCTTTCTGGGCGTGGAGCACCCTCTAGTGTCCATCTAAAGTAAGGCAGGTCTAATGTGAAACTTCAAAGATCCCTGTTTACTGGCAAGTTTAGTGCTGTTTATGGCTAAGCTGCTCTCAGGTATCCGCTACAAGATAAAACCACTGACAGTTTATAAAATAATAAGTAACATAGTTGCCAACAACTTTTGAGCACTTACTATGTCCCAGGCCCTGTGTTAATTGCTTACCTGGGTATCCACAAGAAGGAGTCTATTATCATTTATTGTTGTTGTTGTTGTTATTCATTATTTCCAGTATACAGATGAAGAAACCAAGGCAAGTGACACAGCACGTTAGCAGCAGAGCCAGAATACAGTCCAAGTGGTCAGACTTCATAATCATGCTTTTAGACATTTTTGGTTTACTGTCAAGGAAAAGCCATAACGATAGGCAATTCCAAGATAATTCTTCAAATTTCTCCTGGCTACTTGGAAGAATTATAATTTACAGAAGTCAAGATTTATATTGAAACACTAAATGTAGAATGAGAATGAGCCTTTCTTGGGTTCAGAATGAAAGGGACAGAAAGAAATAATTATTTCTAGCATTTTCAAACTGTGGCTGTGTTCATGGATGAGATGTGTAAACAGCCTAGTGGATTGTGACCAGAACTTTAAAAACAAAAATACAATAGACCAGGAAAACACTAGAGCGCATAATAATTTAGAACTTAGTCTAGTCTCTCAATCTTCAATCTCTCTATCTTTGTATGTGTGTGTATATATATATGACTGACCAAAACCATACAAAAACCACTAGCTCTCTTACTGCCTGCCCAGGACTATATGGTCAGGCCAGTTTTCTTTGAGTGTCCCACGCTACCAAAACTATTTTCTTAAATCTAAATTAAACTCTTCATGCCAAAGCCATTCTGCTCCTTTTTTTTGGGGGGGGGGGGAATAAAGACTTTAGATCACTTCTTTTTTGGTGACAGGACCTATGGTTAAAACAGTAACCTTATTTTTTAAATATCACTTGCTTATTCAATTATATTTTTCTCTAAACTTCAGGGGTTGGAGTTAGCTTTCTCTGTGATGGTACATTGACAGATGATAGGCATTAATGAGTCCCCATTTACATTTGAATTTCAGGGAAATTAAGTAATCTGCCCCGTTTCATGCAGCTAAGAGGAGGATCTAGGGTTTGTTTTGTTTTTTTTTTTTTTTAATTTTTATTTATTTATGATAGGCACACAGTGAGAGAGAGAGAGAGGCAGAGACACAGGCAGAGGGAGAAGCAGGCTCTATGCACCGGGAGCCCGACATGGGACTCGATCCCGGGTCTCCAGGATCGCGCCCTGGGCCAAAGGCAGGCGCCAAACCGCTGCGCCACCCAGGGATCCCCAGGATCTAGGGTTTGAACACAGGACTATCTGCCTCCAGGACTGCAGTCTTTAACCATGGTATTATACACAATAAAAATACCCCTCAGCAACCAGGGCTGAGAGTGTTTGGGATGCTGATGAACTGGATAGGAGGAGAGTGTATGTTGAGTTGTATTGTAGGAGCCACTACATTTTGTAGAGATGTTTGAGTTCCAGAGTGTCAGAGGTCCCATGACAGTTAATAGGGTGGTGGATCTTTGGTGTTTGTGCCCTGGTCTGTTACACTAAGGGTATATGTGTTGCAGCAGTAGATACCGGGCAAGGTCTCAAAACAGCTCTGAGATGTTGCTATTATTTTCCTCATGTAACAGATGAAAAGACTGATGTTCAGGATGGCTCACAAACAGTAAATAGCAGAGATGCAAATCCGGTAAGAAAAATTATAATTAACAGTTATTGAAAGCTTATGATATGATAAGCACTAGGTTAAACTATTTCCATGCATTATCACATGGCATTGCCTCAAAGAATTATTAACTGAGTTCTAAAGTTAAGGAAACTGGGACTTGAGCAATTAATTAGGTCCCCAATTAGGTCTACAGTGAATGTAGAGCCATAGGTATACTTCGGTTTGCCTGTCTCCAAAGACCTTACTCTTCACCACTCTAAAACCTAAGGAGAGAATATCTGACCTTTTCCTGGGTCACAGAGCAGAGTGAATTGAAAAACAGAAAAAAAAAAAAAAAAAAAAAAGGGCACGTGGATGACTCAGTTGATTAAGCATCTGCCTTTGCCTCAGGTCATGATCCTGGGGTCCTGGGCTCAAGCCCCACATTGGGCTCCCTGCTCAGCGGGGAATCCGCTTCTCCCTCTGCTCTTCCCCCTGACCTGTGCACTGTCTCAAATAAATAAATACAATCTTAAAAAAATAAAAACAGAAAAGAATTATAACACACACTCTCTCTCTCTCAAATAAATCTTTAAAAAAAAAAAAAAAAAAAAAGGGCAGCCTGGATGGCTCAGCGGTTTAGCGCCGCCTTCAGCCCAGGGTCTGATCCTGGAGCCCCGGGATCGAGTCCCACGTTGGGCTCCCTGCATGGAGCCTGCTTCTCCCTCTGCCTGTGTCTCTGCCTCTGTGTGTGTGTGTGTGTCTCTCATGAATAAATAAATAAAATCTTTTTTAAAAATAATAAAAAAATAAAAAATAAATGTTGGTGATTGTTCCAATTATCTCTTGCTGCATAACAAATTGCTTACAAAAGTGGCAGTGCGTCAACACCTCCTTGCTAAAATAAAAATATCTGCAGGACAGAGCCAGATCTGATCTTACAGTATACTCCACCTGAAAGAGGGGGAGCCTCTCCTGCCCTCTGTTCCTCATCGCATGTCACAGTGTGAGAAGGTCATCCCTGTCCTAATCCCCTTGGCTATTTGGGAAGTCTTTAGGATCAACTGAATAAGCAGCAGAGAGAGTTCATATATTTTGAGGATGACTGCACCATTGTCACACCTGATGAGGCTTGCCTTCCTGCCTTCTATCTGTGCCTTCCATCCCTTAACAGACACCTCTGATTAGAGACAGGACCCAGGGCCCACAAAATTTGCCAAATGTTGGCTGTCGCCTTAGCGATAAAGACTGCCTTGGACAAGAGTTGGCCCCATCTGTATATTTTTTCAGACTTTTAGGCCATTTTTTGTTAAAGATTTTATTTATTTATTCATGAGAGGCACAGAAAGAGAGAGAGGCAGAGACATAGGCAGAGGTAGAAGCAGGCTCCATGCAGGGAGCCCGATGCAGGACTTGATCCCAGATTCCGGGATCAGGACCTGAGCTGAAGGCAGACGCTCAACTGCTGAGCCACCTAGGTGTCCCCAGACTCTTGGGCCATTGCCAATAATCTAGCCACCTGGTCCAACCAGTGGCAATAACAATGGCAACTCTTTATCCATAGTCACTCCCTTTGGAGGAAAGAATTCTGGACATGTTCTTTGCCTTTGTATTTTACCCAAAAATACAAATCAAGGACAGATAGTCTCTGCATGTACAAATGCCACAATACAAGGCCTCACCCAACACCGTTTATCCTCTTCAGGGTTGTAGATATTATTGAGAAAGACTAAGGCATTCATTTCACTGCTGAAAATACATAACCCTGCACTCTTAAACAAGCTGTTTAATAGAACTTTCAGCTACAAGGTGGTTGTCCTCATAGGGCACCATGATGGCTTACTTAAACAAGTTTAAGTTTAATTAAGTGAAACAACACATTTTAGTTATCAAACATCACAGTTGAAGTGTAATAGAGTCCATGTTTGTTGATGGACTTGCTTATCTTTGTATCTGGTTATCAGCTCATTATCTGAGCAATACAATAATTCTCAATAAATTTTAAAGGATTGAAATTATATAAAGTATGTTCTCTGACCAAGACAAAATTAAACCAAAATCAGTAACAACAGGTCTGACAAGTAATCACAATTTCTGGAAATTAGAGGCGCCTGGGTGGCTCTGTTGGTTAAGCATCTGACTCTTGGCTTTGGCTCAGGTCATGATCTCAAGGTCCTGGGATGGACCCTCACTACTGGCTCTGTGCCAAGAGTAGAGCCTGCCTAAGATTCTCTCCCTCTCCCTCTGTTCTTCCCCCTGCTTCTTTTTTTAACTTTTTTTAATTTTTAATTTTTTCTTTTTTTTTCCTCTTTTTTTTTCTTTTTTTTTCCTTTTCCCCTCCCCCTGCTTCTGAGCATAGGGATGTTCTCTCTCTCTCTCTCTCTCAAACAAATAAAGTCTTTTTTTAATTCTGGAAATTAAACAAAACACTTCTAAATAACTCACGGATCATATGAGAACTCACAAAGGAAACTAGAAAGCATTTTGAGCTGAATGAAACTGAATAATACAGCGTATCACAATGTGTGGATGCAGCTAAGGCAGTCCTTCAGAGGAAATGATAGCATTTATTACTTATATAAGGGGTCTATGGGATGCCTGGGTGGCTCAGTGGTTGGGTGTCTGCCTTCTGCTCAGGGCGTGATCCCAGGATCTGGGATCAAGTCCTGCCTTGGGCTCCCTGCGAGGAGCCTCCTTCTCCCTCTGCCTGTGTCTCTGCCTCTCTCTTTGCATCTCTCATGAATAAATAAATAAAACTTTTTTAAAAAACAACAAAAAAGAAAGGTCTAACAACAATTATCTAAGCTTGTACCTTATGAAATTAGAAAAAAAAAAGAGCAAAATAAACCCAAAGTAAGCAGAAGATGGAAATAATAGAGTAGAAATCAATGAAATAGAAAATGTATACACAATAGAGAAAAATCAATGAAAACAAACACTTTTTTAAAAGATCAATAAAACTGGGTCACCTGGGTGGTTGGTTCAGTGAGTTAAGCGTCTGCCTTTGGCTCAAGTCATGATCCCAGGGTTTTGGGATCTAGCCCCACACTGGGCTCCCTGCCCAGCAGGGAATCTTCTCTTCCCTCTCCTTCTCTCAACCCCCTCCCCCGCTTGTGCTCTCTCTCTCTCTCTCTCTCTCTCTCATTCTCTCTTTCTCTCTCAGATAAATAAAAATCTCTTAAAAAAAAAGAAATATATAACCTGAATAATTTTATGATTACAAAGAAATCAAACATGTGGTAAAAAAAAAATCTCCCCACAAAGAAAACTACAAGTGTAGGTGGCCTTCATGGTAGATTCTACAACACGTTTAGTGAAGAATACCAATTCTACACAAACTTTCCCAGGAAACAAAAGAAGAGGCAGCCCTTCCCAGTTTATTTTGGAAGGTGAGGATTGCCATAATACCAAAATGAGGAAAAAGATATGACAAAATGAAACAAAACCAACAAGGTATAAATCAATAATCCTCAGGAACATAGATCTGAAAGTCCTTAAAGTTTAAGCAAACCAGCCCTTTGAAGAAGATGGCGCCAAAGGCGAAGAAGGAAGCTCCTGCCCCTCCCAAAGCCCAAGCCAAAGCAGTCTTTGAAAGCTAAAAATGCGGTGCTGAAAGGCGTGCACAGGGCAGCCTGGGTGGCTCAGCGGTTTAGCGCTGCCTTCAGCCCAGGTCGTGATCCTGGAGACCCGGGATCGAGTCCCACGTCGGGCTCCCTGCATGGAGCCTGCTTCTCCCTCTGCCTGTGTCTCTGCCTCTCTCTCTCTCTCAATCCTCTCTGTGTGTTCTCATGAATAAATAAATAAAATCTTTAAAAAAAAAAAAAAGGCGTGCACAATCACAAAAAAAAGATCCTTATGTCACCTACATTCTGACAACCCAAGAACCTGCATCTCCGAAGGCAGCCCAAATATCCTTGAAAGAGCACCCCCAGGAGAAACAAGCTTGATCACTATGCCATCATCAAGTTCCCCCTAACTACTGAGTCAGCCAGGAAGAAAATAGAAGACAACAACACACTTATGTTCACTGTGGATGTCAAGGCCAATAAGCACCAGATCAAACAGGCTGTGAAGAAGCTCCATGACATTGATGTGGCCAAGGTCAACACCTTGATCAGACCTGATGGAGAGAAGAAAGCATATGTTTGACTGGCTCCTGACTATGATGCTTTGGATGTTGCCAACAAAATTGGGATCATCTAAACGGAGTCCAGCCGGCTATAAATCTAAATATAAATTTTTTCACCATAAAAAAATTTAACCAAACCAAATGCTGCAATAAATAACAAGGCTAATGCATCAAGATCAAATGGGGTTCATCCTGGGAATGCAAAGATTGGTTTGACACGTGAAAAACCAATCAATACAATTCAATTCACTACATTAAAAAAAAAAAGCACCTAAAGAAATAGAGGCATAAACTATTTGATGAAATTTTCCATCCACTCATGATAAAAACTTCCAGCAAACTAGGAATAGAAGGGAACTCCCTTAACTTGATAAAGAGCAACTAAGAAAACTTTACATCTGGGACGCCTGGTGGCTCAGCGGTTAAGCATCTGCCTTCGGCCCAGGGTGTGATCCCGGGGTCCTGGGATCGAGTCCCACATCGGGCTCCCTGCATGGAGCCTGCTTCTCCCTCTGCCTGGGTCTCTGCCTCTCTCTGTGTGTCTCTCATGAATAAGTAAATAAAATCTTTAAAAAAAAAAAAAGAAAAAAAAAAGAAAACTTTACATCTAACCTTACATTATACCTAATAGTGAAAGACTGAATGCTTTCCCCATAAGGTCAGGACAAAACAGGATTATTTGCCCTCACCATTAACTTTGTACTAGAGGTCCTATTCAGTGAAACAGGCGTGAGAAATGAATAAGAGGCATATAGACTGGAAAGACATAAAACTGTCTTTATCCACAGATGAAATGATCATCTATGTTGAAAATCCTAAGGAGTATACAAAAAAAAATGTTTCTAGAGCTAATAAAAGATATGAGCAAGGTCACAGGATACAAGTGAAATATACACCAACCAGATGATCCAGCAATTCCACTCCTAGGTATTTTCCCAAGAGAAATGAAAACATCTGTCTACATGAAGACTGGTAGTGAATGTTTATGGCAGCTTTGTTCGTAATAGCCCCAAACTGGAAACAACCCCAATGTCCAACAGTTGGTGAATCAATCAATAAATTGCCGTGCTTCTATTACAAAAAAAAAAAAGGAGGGGGGGGAATAAATACACTCCATGATAAAAGGAAACCAATTACCGAAACACAAAATATAGTTAAATTTCATTTTTTTAATCTTTTTTTAAAAGATTTTATTTATTTATTCATGAGAAACACACACACAGAGAGAGAGAGGCAGAGACACAGGCAGAGGAAGAAGCAGGCTCCATGCAGGGAGCCCAATGTGGGACACGATCCTGATCCCGGGACTCCAGGATCACGCCCTGGGCTGAAGGCAGGCATTAAACCACTGAGCCACGCAGGGATCCCCTAGTTAAATTTCAAAAGCATTATGCAAAGTAAGAGAAAAACGGGCAAAAACATTCTCACATGATTCCCTCTACAGGAAATTCTAGGAAAATCAAGACAATGGTGACAACAGGGTCATAGATGACCTGGGTCTGGGGATGGGTGGGGAGGAGATTGACAGCAAAAGTGCACCAGGACACTTTTTGTGGTGATAGAGATGTTCTATATTATGATGGTGGTAGTAGTTACAGAGATGTACGCATTTGTTAAAAAGCATTGGATGATACACCTTAAAATAGTGAATTTTATTACATATAAATTATACCTCAATAAAGCTGACCTCTTCCAAAAGAAAACCTCCAAAAGGGGATCCCTGGGTGTCTCAGCAGTTCAGTGCCTGCCTTTGGCCCAGGGCGGGATCCTGGAATCCTGGGATCAAGTCCTGTGTTGGACTCCTGGCATGGAGCCTGCTTCTCCTTCTGCCTGTGTCTCTGCCTCTCTCTCTCTTTCTCTATGTCTATCATGAATAAATAAATAAAATCTTAAAAAAAAAAACCTCCAAAAAAAAAAAAAAAAAGTGGGCAGCCTGGGTGTCTCAGTGGTTTAACGCTGCCTTCAGCCCAGGGCGTGATCCTGGAGTCCTGGGATCAAGTCCCACGTTGGGCTCCCTGCATGGAGCCTACTTCTTCTGCCTGTGTCTTTGCCTCTCTCTCTCTCTGTGTGTGTTTCTCATGAATAAATAAATAAAATTTTTTTTTTAAAGATTTAAAAAGGGCCAAAGGCAGGTGCTAAATCGCTGAGCCACCTGGGGATCCCCAATAAATAAAATCTTTTAAAAAAAAAGTTCTATGGGGATCCTTGGGTGGCGCAGCGGTTTAGCGCCTGCCTTTGGCCCAGGGCGCGATCCTGGAGATCCAGGATCAAGATCGAATCCCACGTCGGGCTCCTGGTGCATGGAGCCTGCTTCTCCCTCTGCCTGTGTCTCTGCCTCTCTCTCTCGCTCTCTCTCTCTTTGTGACTATCATAAAAAAAAAAAAAAGTTCTATGAATCTAAGTATCTGCAGTCCAGACTAAAATAACCTATTCTATTTTTAGTATATGTGCTGCCAAAGCGAGCACAAAATAACCTATTCTAAAGACAGTTTTACAGAATGACAGAAAATTATTCTCTAATTAGCCTGGATATACTACTTCAGGATCCTTTCAATAGTTGTCCTCTGCCAGAAACACTCCTGCTTTCCATGCTTCTCCAAGATAACTCTTTATCTTATTTTTCAGATCTTAGTTTCAGCATCACATCCTTATAGACAACTTCCTTGGACCACTTTCAAATTATGTTCCTTCATTATTCTCTATCATAGCACCCAGTTCCTTGTATTCTTCAAGTACTTTATATGAATTAGAAATTAAATGCTGGCTTCTAGGTTAATAAATTTATTTGACAGAATATAGTTTCATGAGGTCAAGAACTGTTGATTTTTGTTCAACAAAACAAAAGGCCATTTTCACCATGACTGGCAGTTAAAGGGTTAAAGATTAGTATTTACCAAAAAATTAAGAGCTCTCATTAAGTGACAATGAAAAGGCCAATGATAAAAATGAGCTAAAGTTTTGAGGCACCTGGCTGGCTCATTCGGTGGGGCATATGACTCTTGATCTCAGGGTTGTGAGTTTGATTCCCATGTTGGGTGTAGAGAGTACATAAAAATAAAATCTTAAAAAAATAAATAAAATGAGCTAAGGTTTTAAATGAGCCATTTATAGAAGAGCCAATAATCACAGGGAAAGATGACCAAGCCTGTGAACAAACATGCACTCTCACACTATATATATCTCAGGTATATTAAAGGCTTACATTTTTTATTTTTTTTAATATTTTTTTTATTAAAAAATATTTATTTATTTATGTATGATAGTCACAGAGAGAGAGAGAGAGAGGCAGAGACAAAGGCAGAGGGAGAAGCAGGCTCCATGCACCGGGAGCCCGATGTGGGATTCGATCCCGGGTCTCCAGGATCACGCCCTGGGCCAAAGGCAGGCGCTAAACCGCTGCGCCACCCAGGGATCCCCTAAAGGCTTACATTTAAAAAAAAAAAATAAGGAAAAACAACATTTAGGTGTCGTGGTAGACAGATTAATCCCCCACACCCACCCCACCAAAGATATCCTTACCCTAATTCCTGGAATCTGTAAGTATGTTACCTTATACAGCAAAAGGGCTTTGTAGATAAAGACCTGGAGAAGGGGAGATTATCCTGGATTATCTGGGTGGGACCAATCTAATCATGTGGATCTTTAAAACTGGAGAAACTTTCCTGGCCAAACTAGAGAAATGAGACCTCAGAAGAATGAAAAGAAATTTGAAGCACTAGGAGGACTTGACAGGCCATTGCTGGCTTTGAAGGTGGAGGAGAGACAGGTGAGAAATGTGGGTGACCGCTAGATGCTGAGAACAGCCCTCTATTAGCCGCTAGAGATCAGGGGTCCTGCAGTGTAAGAAGGCTTACATTCTGCCAACAACCAGAAAGAGCAAGGAAACAGATCCTCCCTTAGAGCCTCCAGAAAGGAACACAGTCCTTCCAATTCCTTGATTTCAGCCCAGTGAAACCTGTGTGTGACTTTTAATCTACAAATTGTAAAATGACAGATTTCTTATAGTTACTTGTGGTGGCAATATGAACACTTTGGGTCAAGGAGAACTTTCTAAAGAAAGCCAGATACAAAAAAAAAAAAAAAAAGGAAAGAAAGAAAGAAAGAAAGAAAGAAAGAAAGAAAGAAAGAAAGAAAAAAGAAAAAAAGAAAGCCAAAAAAAAAAAAAAGAAAGCCAGATACCCCAAATTTCTATTTAAAAAAGATAAAGATCTTTGATCTTATTTTAAAAACATATGGAAAACATACCATAAACAAAATTGATAGAAAACTGGGAGAAATGTTTGCAATGGAAATAACTTACAAACTTAGTACAAAGAGGGGGAAAGGTGTTATTTTTTTAAAAAAAGATTTTATTTATATTTATTTTAGCAAGAGAAAGAGTATGCAAGTGGGGAAGACTTTCACAGAGGAGAATATAGGAATGGCTTAGAGAACATTCACAGAGGAAGATATAGGAATGGCCAATAAATATATGAAAAAGTGCTCAACTTCACTCATCTCCAAAGAAAGGCACATTAAAACTACAAAGAGATACCACCTCACACCTACCAGAATGACTGCTATTAAAAATAAACAGAAAAATTACAGGTGTTGGTGAGATGTGGAGAGATTGGAATTCTTATGTGCTGTCCATAGGAATGTAAAATGGCACAGCCATTGTGGAAAACAGTATACAGGTTCCACCAAAAGTTAAAAATAGAATTACCATATGACCCAGCAATCCCATATCTGGGTATAGACCCAAAAGACTTGAAAGCAGTTGGGGTGTCTGGCTGGCTCAGTTGGTAGAGCATGTGACTCTTGATCTTGGGGTTGTGAGTTTGAGCCCCACATTAGGTGTACAGTTACTGTAAAAAGATCTTTAAAAAAAAGATTTGAAAGCAGGATCTTGAAAATCTGTTTGCACACTATATTCACTGCAGTGTTATTTACAGTAGTCAAGAGGTAAAGGGAACCCAATGTCCATCGACAGATCAATGAATAAAAAAAATGTGGTATACACAGCAATGGCATATTATTCAGCCTTAAATAATAGGGAAATCTTATCACATGCTGCAAAATGGATGAACCTTGAGGATATTATGCTAAGTGAAATAAGGTAGTCATAACAAGACAAATATTGTATGAGTCAACTTATAGGAGATATCTAAAGTAGTCAACCTTATAGAAACAGAAAGTAGATGTCCTTGCCAAAGGCTGGAGGAAATGGGAGAAGGAGGAATTGTTGCTTAGTGGGCATAGAGTCAGTTTTGCAGACGAAAAAGTTCTAGAGATCTGTTATACAATGATGTGAATATAGTTAACTATTGAACTGTCCACCTTAAACGGTTATGATGGGAAGCTTTGTTTTAATCACAATTTTTTAAACACACCCACACACACGTTGGAACATCACCATAATGATTAAAATGAACAAGATAGACAACGCCAGGTGTTAGAAAGTACGTGAGCAACTAGCTCTCTCATACATTGCTGGTGGGAGTGTCAAATGGTCAACCACTTTAGAAAACTGTCAGTATCTAGCATACTATTCCTATCCCATGGCAAAGCATTTCCAATCCTGAGTCTCTAAGTGCAGCCCCAAACTGGGAACAAGCCAAACATCCACCAAGAGAAGAATGGATAAATATATTGGGACATATCCATACAAGGGAATATGACACTAAATGGAGTATGGCGATAAATAGAATGAACTACTGTAGCATACGGCAACACGTACGATTCCCATACACATAATCC
This sequence comes from Canis lupus baileyi, assembly GCF_048164855.1. Classification (NCBI taxonomy): domain Eukaryota; kingdom Metazoa; phylum Chordata; class Mammalia; order Carnivora; family Canidae; genus Canis; species Canis lupus. Next base: position 36,228,734 of record NC_132853.1, read on the forward strand.
TGAGCTCATGAAGCCAAACACAAAAGAATACATAACATTATTACATTATATATCTTTTAAGGACAGACAAAACTAATCTATGGTGAGAGAAGACAGAGTTATGGTTACTTCTGGAGGTTATGAACTAAGAGATTTTTTCATTGGAAGGAATTATAAGGGAGACTTCTGGCAGGCTGGAAATATCTTGACCTAAGTGGTGATTATATACATGTGTACATATGCAAAATACATTGAGCCATACAGTTAATATCAGCACCCTTTGCTGCATTCATACTATAATAAATAGAAAGTACAGAAAAGGAAAATAGAAAAATAGTCATGGAAGCAAAATTTAACTTTACTATTATTTCCATATTTGTGATTAATGAATATAGAATGGCTACAGAATAAAATCACCATGCGGATATGTTTTGGTCTCCACAGTGAAAGTTCACCAGAACCTGCAAACCAGAGGAGGATGAAGAGGCAAAGCATCAATCACCCAGCCTGCTCCTGCAGATTCAGAGGAAACTAAAACCTGGAGAGGGGGTGGGGCTGAAGTTCCAGGGTAAGAGCAGGGGAGCCGGGCCTAGAACTCAGATCTCAGACACACCCCACCCCCATCCTGGACAGCCATTTGCAGGAAAGGGCTGGATTACCAGTAGGTCCCCAGCCTTTTGCTGGCTGAGGAGGAAGGTCTCAGATCTGAGGCCAAATAACTCCTGGAGACCAGCCAGCTGGGCTGTTTTGTGGCCCTTCCACGAGTGCAGGTAAGTTGGGATCTCTATCTGGTCTTGGAGAGAAAGAGAAAAGCCTGTGGTTTCAGGATGCCATTCTAGTAACCAGAAGGGCAAAGACGCAAAGAGATCCTAAGGGTTGGGATGGAAGGTGAAACTTCCAAGTTCTTCCTTTGACCTTGGCCAAGGTCGTTCCCTTTGGCCTCACTTGTCCTTATCATCTAATGAGGGGAGAATCTCATTTAAGGCCCAGCGAACAGAAGAAAGGAACAGTTGGTAGGGCAGCCCTCAGCCTGGTGCTGTCCCCTAGGCGGGACCGAGCCCCAGATAGGCGGGGCACCAGGAAGGGAGCGCGGGAAGCGCCTGGCGCTGCGCTGCATCCAGCCGGAGATGGGCTGCAACAGGGTGAGGGTCTGGGGGAGGGGGACGGAGGAGGGCCCGGGTTCTGCGTCCTCTACGTGGATCGGTCGCCTCCAGCCAAGGGTCTGCACGCCCCCTCCTCTTCTTAGACTCCTCTGGCCTTGCCCCTCCCTCTCACATTCCCAACTCCCAAGGACAACTTGTCGCTTCAGAAACCCTCGGGGCTTCTTTCTGTCCCCCAGACTCTTTCTCCCCTACTTCTTTTGTCTATGTCTGCATTTGACGGCTTCTCTGGGAAGCGATCCCCGCATCTCCTTCTCTCTTGTCCGTTCTCTCTCTCTCTCTCTCTCTGTCTCTCTCTCTCTCTCTCACACACACACACACACACACACACACACACACACACACACGAGTCTCTCTGTCTGCCGGCCATCTCGGCGCCTTTCCTCCGCGGCTTTGGCCTTTCCCCACGCCGCGCAAGGCCCACTCTTGGAACCGCCGCGCGGTCATCCGACGGCGCCCCAGGAAGGGGGCAGGTGAGATTGGCGGGGGCCCCGCCCGGGCGGCGCGGAGGACGGTGGCGCCCGCGCCAATGCGCCCCCTCGGCCCTGTCCTCGCCCCTGTCGCCCCCTCGCCGGCTCCAGGGGGATAGAGGACGCACGAGTCTCCTTGCACCCGGGCGCCCCAGACCTAGACTCTGCGCCCAGAGGCCTCACGGGCGGGGGGCGGCAGCCCGAAGCCGCCGAGCCCTGGGCCCCGGAGTCGGCACCTGGGTCCCTAGCTCTGGCGCGCCCAAAGCCCGGGTCGCTGCAGCCTCTGAAGACGCGCGGAGGACGGCGCGGTTCGGAGAGGTAGGTGAGACACTCCCCGCCCGGCCTCCGCTCGCCGCCGGAGGCCGCGACCACGCAGCTCAAAGCGAGGCGCAGAAGACCCCTCTGGGGTCCAGCAGTCCCCGGCCGCGCTGTGAGGCCAGCGCGGGCCACCCCGGGCCGCCGGTTAACCTTGGGCTCCGGACGGACCCAGCCTCCCGGGTGGGGCCTCCCGGGACCAGAGCGCAAAGCCTTGACCTCCCGCCCCGCTCGCGCTGGACTCCTGCTCCTAGCCGAGGAGTGTGAGAGGCCGAGGCTCGCCTCCCGTCGCTTCCCCGCAGCCCTGGCTCCCCACAGCCGCGGGCTGAGCGTCTCCGCAGCCTCGGGCCCTCTCCGCCGGGTCTCCCCCTTGCAACTCCAGATTCCAAGCGGATGTAGCCAGAGAGACCGGGCTGTCCGTCCCGAATGGCCTCGCGGGTGGGGGTAGCTTGGAAAGGGAGATGCTATTCTTTCTCCGTGGAAATTAGAAATTGGCCTGGAACTCTGGGTCCAGACGGGAGCACCAGGCCCCCCGGGGGGTAGAATCAGCTCTCTCTCTAGGAGTCCCCTGCAAGGGATGGAGGGAGACTGCTAGGAGGAGTCTCTTCCTTCTGATGGCTTTTCCCTGCTGCAAGGGAATCCAGGTTTCCTTGCCCTCTGGATTGTGCTGGGGCTGGGGTGGCCTCCTGCCTAGGAAAGCATGTATCCAAATCTGCAGGGATGCCTGGGCCGCCATCTTACTTGAAACTCACACTCCCGAAAATGATGCCTGTGCATTTTTGTAGAGGATTTGGTTGTTCATGGTAAGGAGCAAAAGGAGGGAAAGGACCTCAATCTGTATGGACTGGTTCAGGGGCACCTATGTGCTGTTGAAAAGGCGTGCAGAGAGAAGTAGACATAAAGGGGTATGCAGTATTGTGGGGTCTCTCAGGAATTAGTAAACCTCAAGAATCAGTGGGAATTCCTGTATCAGGGCAGCTGTGCCTTTCCCAGTATTTAAGCACCCGGTAAAGATTGAGGATTGGTTAAAAAAAAAAAAAAAACATGCAAAAGAGACAGAAAATTATGTGCTCCCAGTTGTGCTCAATAATAAGGTTCCAGGTGGGAAATTCACATTTTCACCTGTATACACCCCCTCTTCCAAATTAGACCAGTGCATGGTATATTTCACATATTCCACGTATGCTAAATGTGGAAACATACAGCACAGTACAAGCATGATGACCCATCATGGAATGGAGGTGTTCCCTGAGTGAAAGTTCACATTTCTCAGTGTATTTCTCTCACCCTTGAAGGAAGAGAGTCTGGGGCTTTTTCTGATCTGATCTTCCCTGCAAATCCTCTTTGGAGCTGCAGCGCCTCCCTTTCCCTAGAGTCTAGAGCACTTGGTTTCAAGTCCAGCGAGGCCTCCTCACTACCCCAGTCCAGGAGGGGTGAAACCCCCTTCCACTCCCAACCACAACACCATAGACTCCCCAGGAAGTGCATTACCCTACCTCTGCCGTGGTTTAGAACCACCACCCCAACACAAACATACATGTGCACACTACCTCAGAAGAAACACAAGGAAAGGCTTTACTAACCCCAGGCAAGGCACTATGGGAGACCTCAGAGGCCCCTAAGGGGAGCCCCTCACTCTTCTACACTGCAATTTGGGAGACTCAGACCATCCTGAGCAGACGGTTGGCACTTTTGACTTCTCACTGCCTTGGAAGCCACTGACCTCATGATTGGAGCATCTGTTAAGCTGGGAACTTAGTCTCCTGCCCACTCTGTCTCCAACTCCTCTTCCTGGCCTGATTAAAACAAATATTAGTATTCAGATGCTGTTGGTTTAGAAAGAGAGGTAGATTTTTTTAATCTATTGGAATTATCTCCCTCACTTTCTCCTCCCTCATTGCTTACTCTCTGACTCTTAGGTTTTGTTTTCTCTTCCTCTCCAAACACAGAAAGACAGAAAATCCATGACTCTTCTGGGCTTGGGGAGAAGGGATGGAGAGAGAAAGGAGAGAATTTTTGACCCATCCAGTCAGCACCAAGAACTGTGATTGGAGGTGCCAAGTTGTCATTGTAGACCTTGCTGTCCAATGCTTAGACGTAGTTTGATTCTGCAGCCCCCATACCCCAAGATCCAATGGCACCATCTTCCTTAAGAGGAACTAAGGATGTGAGACTAATGCAGTTTTCAAAAACAGGAAGAAGAGAAAATGCTCTAGTTATTTGGGTGGCCAGATGTGGAGGCACATCTGGCAGTGTGGAGGCAGTGTGTAGCTTGGGCAGGTCTGGGCTCACAGAAAAATAAATGAGTCCTCAGTGCTAACCGGGTCGAGGCCAGGCCTGCCACCGAATGAGCCTTGGCCAGGGTAGGCTTGGCCCTGACCTGGTGGGCAGGAGACCCTAGGTTGTTCACCAGGTGGAGGTGGTGGGGAGGGGGGTTGCTGGAGATCCCCGTCCCTTTCCTCCTGCCTGGCTGCCCTACTGGCCCTAGAGCCCAGTCAAAAATCAGGAACAACTGAAAAGGAAAAACAAAACAAAACAAAAAAAATCCTAAAAACATCCAGATTTGCAATCTACTTAGACATCCAGACCCATCTTGCAAACAATGGAGAAAATTTTCTCCTTGGTTGACTTGCACCTTTCCACTCTCCAATTTGGTAATACATACATAGGGTCAGCTTGAGGTTTCAGGTTTTGAGGTTCAGAGCTCAGTCTCTAGGGAGCTAGGCTTCAGGGTCTGTGACCTCTCACCTTTTCCTATGTTCCCCCTGCCTCCTTCCCCTCCCAGACCTTCTCAGAAGATGACTAAGGGCTTTGTGTAGAGCCATGAAATCCCACAATTTCAGAGGATTTCACACTCCTTGAATGCCAGGTTAAGAATTCCTATTTGGATTGATCAGAGGAGTCTGTGCCTGGAAAATGTTGAGACCAAATATGGTCATTAATGTAGGTTTTCACTTTTTTTCCCCTTGGGCTGATACCTCACTGCTTACTAGGTGGATCTCCACCTGCAGAAGCCCCCAGGAGGCTCTCTTCTCCCCACCACTGTCTGTAACCCACTAGGATCTGAAAAGTTGCCCAAATCTCAACTCCTTCTTCCTCAGGAAGATGCCAGAGTGGCTACCTCAGCCCACTTTTCATCCTTGCCCTACCTCCATCCTCAACCCCAGTTACAGGAATAACACCCTTTATCTTGCAGGGATAATTAAGGCCAAAGAGCCCCATCCTCATCACATCCCATCTTGGGGCTCCCTGAGGTGCCCGGTTTCAGTCCTCTGCCTTTGAAGTACAGCCGGGCAGCTGTCCAAGGCTGAATCTTGGCTTGAGTGGAAGTGAGGATTTAGTCCAAAATAACCTGGATATTAACTAATCATAATGAGAAAAATAACCACAAACTTCTGAGCCTCCACTATCCAACGGATTTTTTTTTCCCCTTAAACTACGGCCAAGGCCCCCGACTCGCCAGGACCGGTCAGATTGCCCCAAACTCTTTTATGGCGAGAGAAGTCAATACCCAAAGACTTTGTCCTTTAAAACAGTGTAAGAGGGAGAGGAGCCAAATCGCTACTTACCTCTTGCTCAGCGGTTGCGCTCCCAGGCCTCGGGGACCTCCCGGCTCTGAGGTGAAGCGGACGGAGTGAGGCCCCTCGCAGCCACCTTCTCCCTCCACGGCTCCTCCTCCTGCAGACTGAGGTGTCCCTGCCTCGCGACTCCTGCTGCAGCTCCCGGGAGAGACCGCGTCACCGCCCTCTGCCGTGGGACCAGGTCTTGGGGGGGGGGGGTTCCGGGGGTTCCGGACAGTCGCCTCTCCGTGCGAGGGATTTGTGACAGCAGCGCCCCTCGGTCCCCCAAATCCAAACATTGCTGGGAGCTGTGCGGAACGTCCCCAAGTCCCGTGCAAGGTTCCCTTGCGCTGGGCCAGCAGCGCAGCCGTCCCCGACGGCACGCACCCCGCAGTGCTCGGTTGGGGATCACCTCCCGGCGGGGCGCGGAGCGAAGGTCTCAGGGCCGGCTCCGCGACGGCCTCCCCGCGGCGGGCAGGAGGACCGGGAGGTCGCCGGGCAGGTTGGCGGCCGCACGCAGTGGCCGCAGTCGCCGCGGAGACTCGGCGCGCCGCCCGCCCCAGCCGCCGCCGCCAGCCCAGTAGCAGTCTGGCGCCGCAGGGGTGGGATCTGCAAGCCTGGGACGGCCCGGCTCCGAGCCCGGGGCCTCCCGAGGCGGGAACCTGGCGGAGGGATTAGAAAGGAGGCGTTCAAACCCGCCCAGGCGTCCGGAAGCGGCAATAAAGGGGCGAAGGGAGGTCGCAATCACACAGGTGCCCCCTCGGACGCCGCAACGCCAAGGGCCGGCGGACTCCCGGCGTCTGCGGTCTCCCGAGGAGATGGGGTCGGGTGGGGGCTCCGGCCGGCCACCCGCGGCTGTGCAGGCTGACCCAGCGCCTCGCCTCAACCGGGATCTTGGCGCGCGGGGACCCGCAGAGGCTGCGACAGGGCGCGCTTTCCGAGGGAGCGTCTTGCCGCTCTTCTGCCCCGGGGGCGAGTGGGTCCTGGGATCGGCCACCCCGCGCACCCAGAGTTCATTTGCTCCCTCCGGCCTACGGCGCCTGCACCACTTGCCCCCATTCCCGGCCCCGGATTTCTCCTCCTGGATGCGCCCTTCCTCCCCACAATTAACTAACGATCTAGCGAAACCCCGCCAGGTCCACCTCTATCCTCCCGAACCGGCTAATTAACCAGAGAGCCTTAAGGAGACCGAGGAGTCCTCAATGGGCAGTTTGGAACGAGGGGGCGCTGGCGGAGTCATTAACCTCCCGGTAAAGATGGGTAAAGGAGACGCGCCTGGCTGCCTCGCGGCCCCCGTGGGCCCTTCTCAGCACGCGGGTTTGCCGGCTCCACCTGCCCCCGCGCTCCGGCTCCCGGCTCCTGTCTGGCTCCCTCTTTGTCATTCTCTTTAGCTGCTTTCAGCGGCCCCTTTCTTTGTGTCTGCTTCTGTCTACCTGTTGACGGCCTCTCCCTCCCCTACCGCGCCCAACCCGAGGCCAAGAGAACTTTAAGGTCATGGCTAGCGGCCCGGCTGGCCGTCTAGGCTCCCGGGTCTCAGACTCGGCCCCTGGGCCCTGGCTGGGATCCAGGGAGCTAGAGATCCATCCGGGGATCTCCGCAGCGAGCGAGTCCTTTCCGAGGGAAAAACGGATGCTGAAACTTTCAGTTCCTTTTCCGTATGGGCCAACTCGGGACAAGGCCACAAATGGCAGAAGATCCAGGCCCCAGTGGAGAAAAAGCTCCATGTCATTTTCAATTAGAGCCCCAGAGACCTTGCTCACTCCTCTGCGCGGGCAAGGGTGCAACGAGGTCAGGATGGGTTTGTGGGCCCACCTGTCTCTGTCCTGGAGCGCCCAGTACCTGTGAGCAGGTGCCCGTTTTTCTGGTGCAGGCCAGGTGACAGTATTCACCAGACCTTATGATATAATTGTTCGTCTTCTCTTTTAATTTTTCCTGTCAGATGCCCAAGTCTATTTCACTGCCTCCCTCTGCGTCACATTTGAGGTATTTGTATGTGAATGGTGGGTGAAAGGTTCTTAACTCTTCACTCAACTGATACTTTAAAATACTGATGAAAACTATTGATTCTTTCCGGAGGGGGGGGGATACTTTTGTAGTACTCACCAAATCCCACAATTTCAGAGGATTTCAGACCCCTTGGACCCCAGGTTAAGAACTCCTATTTGGATTGGTTAAAGAAGCTGATGTCTGGAAAATGCTGAGACCAAATATGGTCAGTTAATACAGGTCTTCACTTTTTTGCCTGTAGCTGATACCTTGGTGTTTACCAGGTCAACCTTCGTCTTTAAAAACATCCAAGCAGCAGTGTCCCTCTCTCCACCTCTACCTGCATGCGGGGCCTGGGTTCCCAGTGGGAATCGGTTTTTCCTCTTTCCCTGAACAGGGTCTCGAGCTTTGCTGGGGAAAACTGATCATGGACTGGTCCAGGGTGGGACCAGCTGCTAGAAAGAAGTGGGACTTGGGCAGCCTCCCAGGAAATAAAAAAATAAGTACTGAAACATCTGGAAAGGGAAGGCTATCTGGTGACAACCCCCTAGGTAATGCTGTCTGAGGGCCAAGCAAATAGGGATCAAGCAGTGGAATGTTCTTTTTTGTTCCTTATTAATCTACTTATTCAGTTTCCTCAGAGACCCCAACTCATTGTGGGACTGAGGGTTTAGCCAGGGTTAGAGGCTGGGGATTCCAAACTGTGGGTTGAGAGGGGAAGGACTTGCTCCTAAAAGTTTTTGTAATTTTGTTAGTAAGGAGCCAAGCACATCAGGTAGCCCCTGCCAAACCTGGAGGACCTCTAGTTTCACCCAGTCTGTGTGTTGTGGCTTCTTTAGACTCTTCATCCGCAGCCTAGTAACAGCTCTCCAGCCTTCTCCCTACCTGTGACCTGACCAAGCTGGAACTCCCTGAAGAAAGTCAGATTTCATTGAGGTCTGGGAAGTGAGCAAAATTCCTTCTTTTAGGAGGACTACCTACATTCAGACAAATTAAGGGAACTGGAAATTGGGATGCCTGGGTGGCTCAGCGGTTGAGTGCCTGCCTTTGGCTCAGGGAATGATCCTGGAGTCCTGGGATTGAGTCCCGCGTTAGGCTCCCAGGATGGAGCCTGCTTCTCCCTCTGCCTGTGTCTCTGCCTCTCTCTGTGTGTCTCTCATGAATAAATAAATAAAATCTTAAAAAAAAAAGGAAGAGGAAATTATCCAGCTTATCACACACACACACCCTAACACACACAGACACCACAAAACCCAGCCCCTCCAGGTTAGACCTCAATTGCCTACATATTTCAAGCAAATGCTTTTTGGGGAAGGAAAGACTCCAACCCATTGCTAGTTGTCTTTCTCTGGGCTGACACAACCACCACCTACCAGCCCCCACAGTTCTGGGCTGTAACAAGAAGCCAATGGCTGGCTAATAGTATTCAGACCCCTGCCTGAAAATAAAAAGGAAAAATAAACAATTTTCTGCTTGGGACAACTTAAACTGAATAATTCAGGCTGGGAACACCTGACCTAAATGCTTTTAATCAGAGCAGAAGAAATATATGCCCATTTGTTCCCTACTTTACTAATTAAAAAAAAAAAAAGCTAATTGGTGTTCTCAGGAACCTCCGACTGAGGGTCAGGAGCCTCAAGCCATCTCTCCACCCCTTCTCAATTCCCTGTGCCCCACCCCTCCCCCCACAAGGCCATCCCCACCGTGGAGTTGGCCTCTTTCAGACAGACAATGGGAGGGGGGTGCCCTCAGACCATCTGGCCCCGCCCCTGCACCAGAACTTTGGCCCTGAAAAAGCAGTGCTGTCATTGGCCAGAAGTTCTCACCCAGCAGGGTCTTCCCCCTTCTGGGATTCCTGGACTAGTTTCTGGGAGCAGAGACCTCTCACTGGCTGCAAGTCAGCACTGCTAACTAGGGGGGTGCAGCTCCCGCTGGAGCCCCAGAGCTTAGCTCAGTGCTAGGCACACAGTAGACACTCAGGAGATGTTTGTGGAATTCAGAATGAGAGTTCCCACCAGGCAAAGGTCTGTGATTTGTCTGGGGAGTCTCTGAGGCCTGGAGAACCCCAAAGCTTCCTGATGCCCAGGAAATGAGCAAGCTCTAGTTTTTAAAAAGTATTTCTCAGATATTCTGCTTTAATTCCAGCTCTCTGGGTCCCCTTTTTCCACCCATTCTCTAAAGCAGGATCTTGCTCACTCCAGCAAAAGGAAATGCTCATTGAGAAGCTGAATGAGAATATGCCACCACTTCCCAGACCTTTCCCCCACCAGATCCAGATACTTCAGGCTAAAGGGAGTTTGAACCTGAAATGAGCCAGATAATTGCCCCAATTCTCTGCTCCTTATTGAAGAGGTAGTTACAGGCCAAGGGGTTCAAGGGGCCTCACTTTTATGGACATTGCTCTAAGTCAAAAGAATACATTATACATATACAGGCTGAGAACATACCCTCCAACCTAGACTAGCTCTCTGAGAACAAAGCAGGCTTCCTCCTCCCCCCCTTCCCTCCTCCCCCCTCCCTTATTCCCTCCTTTTCTCTTTTTATTAATAGGTATTATTTACTAAATACTCCCTGTTCACCAGGCACTGTGCTAAATCCTAGACACATTGTACATTAATTAATCCTTACAACAACCCTAAGAGTTAAGATATCCAGATTTTGCAGATGCAGAAACTGAGTCTCCTTATCCCAGCATAAAGCCTGTGTGTGTGTGTGTGTGTGTGTGTGTGTGTGTGTGTGATATGTTGATATGATACCAGCAGATCTGAATGTTCAAGTGGTATAAGGGGGATGGAAATAAAGAAAATTGACAATGAGAAGATCTTAAAGTTTTTGAAATATGGAATGTTTTAACAGAAAGCAGATAGTTTCTCCTGCCCTAAAGTGAACAAAGAAGTGATGCAATTAACTGGCTAATTCCCAGCCCCAAATGCTTTCCCTGGAAATGGGCGGATAATGAGGCCGACAGTATGTTCGCAGTTGAATTCGCCTGATGTTGCTCCATTTCTCCCCCTAACTTTTGCGAATCAATTGGGCAATCACAGTGAGACGCACAGACGCCTCCCGGACGCTCGCATACTGGCACGCGCACGCACACGCACAAGATTGCTGACACACACAGACCCAAATTTATCCTGCCTCTGGAGTCTTTTATGATTCAGCCTCGGGAATGAAAATAGAGTTTGGCGAGGAATAATGTGCCCGAGGCTTGCTAGGGCGCAGCTGCTCCAGATGTGCTCTCAGTAATTAGGCGTCCAGAGAACCCCTGCCCGGAGGGGAAGGCGCGTCTCCCGGGGCGGGCGGAGGACCTGAGCCCTGGGCGGCGCTGCGCCCCTAGTCTGCCCCGTGGTGGGCGCGTGCCCTTTGCTGCCCTGGGCCCTGGGGGCCCCCTGGCTCCTCTTCTTCCCTTCCTTCCCCGCAGGGGGTTCTCGGGGACCACTGTCCTAAGAGGAACTTTGGAGAGATGTGTTCAAGAAGGCCTCACAATATAAAATGGCATCTCTGCCTTGGCAGAAGTAGAGGGACCCCAGTTTTTCCTACCCTGTGCTTCTCAGGTTCTGGGCGTCTCTAAGCTTAGACTCATAGGGACTGGGTCCCCGAGTAAGGCTTCTTTTTCCCACCTGTACTTTGGCTTCCTTTCCTATAATTCGACTGGCCATTTGAACCAAGGAGAGTGACGTTACTGTCTGCCCCAAAGGCCTGCCTCCTTTGGGTTTATGGGCCAGTTGTCTATTCTGCACCTTCTCTTAGTCATCAGGGCCTCTTACAAAGTATTCAAACCTCACAATACCCCATCCAGTAGGTCGATTTTCATCCATACCTTGAAGGACTAAGGCACTTGCCCTCCATCAGGCACTTCTAGGGAGGTTATGAACACTGAGCTGGCCATGTCCTGGAAGGGAGGGTCTTGGCTCCCAGTCCTGTATGTAGATGGTCCTGCATCTGCTTCCAATTCCCTTATGTGCTCCTCCAAATCTTAAATCCAGAAAACCTCAAACTTCCAAACAGACAACCCCCAAAGTCTGCCTTTCTGGAAATGAATTTTGCCTACGAGGAATACATTTTTTGCTGGGGTGGTGCTAACGTGAGAACATTCGGTTCTCAGAGTAGAGGACGTGTCCTCCGGCTCTGCCTCACCATTTTAATAGCTGCTGTGATCTTGGGCTAACCACTTCAGGTCTCAGTGTCTTCGTCTGCATTATGGGCGGGTGGGGGCTAAGGATTCAGGCGCTGCCCTTGAGCAGGCCTCTGGCGAGACCACAGGCGCTGGGGCTATGGAAGGCTCCCCCCCCCCCACCCCCCGAGCCCGGAATGAGTGAGGGTAGGGGGTGGGGAGCGGAGGGAGCCAGGAGGAGCTGCCGATTCCTTCCCCAGCCCTCACCGGTTTCCTCGTGTTTCTCTTGCTTGGCAGAGGGCGCCAAAGGCGACGCGCCGGCGGCCAGCTGGTGGCCAAGCCCAGCGCGTCTGCGAAGCGGCCGAATCACCACCGCGGGACCCAGAGCAGCGCGAGGACTCAACGCCAGGGCGCCGCCTAGAGGTCGGCCGCGGCCTCGGCTCCCCCGCCAGCGACAGCAGAGCGGCTTCCCCGTGGCGACCAGAAATCCGGGTCAGAAAAATCCAGCCTGGGTCTCAGGGATGCGGCTTCCGGCACCTCAGACTGCTCTGAAATCCACCCCTCCCGCATAAGGAACCGTAGGAAAGGAAACGGAAGAAGAAGGCCCAGACATATTTATTCTCCTTGTGACTCCAACTAAATGGAAGTGTGTGTGTGTTGGGGGGGGGGTCTCCATTTGGGTGTCTTTGAGAATCCTGGGTTCTGCATCTGAGTCTCTACTGCCTCCTCTCACCATTCAGTGGCCAGTCCCCTTCAATTATGCTAGAACTCCGCTTTATCTTCAAGGAGGGACAAAGTAGGGAAAAGTTGCCCCTAAATCTTACAGCATGCTCACCTACACTTTCTGAATAATTTGGAGATCGCCAGCTTTGGGGAGAGTATTCAGAAAACATCTTAGGGTGAAAAGAAACATTGCCTAAATGGCCTTTATTCACTGAGTGACCATCAGTTCAACTAGTGTCTGAGTGGCATTCAGGAGGGTGCCTGTTGGCACTAGCGCCTCTGTTGGTGGGTGTCTGTGCTGGGCATTGAAAGTTGACTCATTTGGGGCCAGGCCACCCCGGAATAAGAAGGCTGGCTGGCATCTATGGGAATGTATTTGAGGGTGCAGTTCAGCCTCATGCAGAGAGTTGTTTTTTAAATGCAGATCCATGGCTAGGGATCGGGGTAGGGAGAAGCTACAAAACCCTTGAAAAGTATATGCACGTCTTGCATGTGCACAGATCCATCTGTTCTGTGGCCGTGGCCTCTTCAGATTTTCTAGCATCCAAGACTCTAAAATGGTTCAATCCCCTTTCCTCGGCCCCGGGGAATCATGAGACCCAGGTCAGCAATGGGCAGGGAGCCAGCAAACAGACCTGCCCCCATTGCAGGCCTCTAGAGTGGGGCAGAGGGTGGGTAATAACAGTCTTGAATGGTGTGGAAACTACTGGCCTCCCAACCTAACAGCTCTCAGAGGCAACTCCTCAGAGGAGGGGTGACTGCTAGTAGCTGCCATCACAGTATTTTTTAATAAAAATAGAGCATGATAAAGAGTGAAATGAGGGAGTTCGGGCACATAATAAGGAGGGAGCTGGAGGTGCCTCCTCATGCATATCCTGGAATATGAATATTGGGATGGAAACAAGCTACTTCCTGTCTTCCAGCTGTTAATAAGCTCCCCCCTTCCTCCTCCTGGGGCAAGGAAGGACCCAGAGAGCACTACTCCCAACACGGACTGGCAGGGATAGAGTGGGGCTGCCTTTCAAAAAATTTTCAAACTGTAGACCATAGTATTTTCCCTACCCATGCCATTTTTTATAACTTTATTTTTTTAAATTTTCTTTCTTTCTTTCTTCTTTCTTTCTTTCTTTCTTTCTTTCTTTCTTTCTTTCTTTCTTTCTTTTCAAGTAATCCCTATGCCCAACGTGGGGCTCAAACTCACAACCCCGAGATAAGGAGTTGCATACTCTGTGGAATGAGCCAACCAGGTGCTCCTGTCTTTTTTTATCACTTTAAAAAGAAGTCGCCAGAAGTGGTTTTGGGGCCTTTTCTGGAATGAGGGTCCGGCGTGGAGCCAGCAGGTCACACAGGGCCACACCTGTGTCCATCTGGGAAGAAGGGGCTGTCAGTACACCAGACCCCCTCCAAGGTCTGCAGCCGGACCCAAGTCCTGGACCCAGCCCTGACTGAACCCGATTTCATCTTAGCCCTCCAACAACTCTTAGACCAGAATCCTTGGTATTTTTTTTGCTGAATAACCGTGAGGCATGATCGAATTCTTGGCTCTCCCACCCAGAAGTGTGCCTAAGCAGACCCCTCCAGGAGACAAAGTGAGCAGAAAATCAACTTCACACCCACTTATCTGGAGCCCGCAGTGAAAAGGGATTTTCCGTGGTCTGGATTCACCGCGGCCTGTCAGCGATTCCAAATCCGGATTCCACAAAGTTTAGTAAAAAACAAAAAACCAGAAGCAAAACAAAAACAACAACGAACGATCCAGTAGTGGAAAAGAACTATAGGGAGGGCAGTGGAAGTGCCAGGTAGTGGTTGTTTTTGTTTGACTCGGAGGCTTTGAAGGAGCCGGACAGGAGCCGGTGGCAGAGCTCGGGCGACGCCAGTTTGGACACGACTCGGCGCTGGCCGTCACCTCCACTCTGGCCAAGACCGGCCTCTCGGTGTCTCTTCTGGGAGCCCCTGCCCTCGCTCAGCCCCTTTCAGGCCTTCTGAGCCTCTCTCCCCTTTGAGCAAGTACCTGGCAGTAAACGGGTGGGGCAGGGCAGAGGTCTGGCAGCTAGAGACCGAGGAGGAGAAAATAAAAAACCCGCTTTCGGCGGAAAGATGCAAAGAACCGAGGCCACAGGGCGTGGCCGGCAGAGCCCCGGCTCCGGCGGGGAAGGACGGGGCGTCTGGCTCCGCGGTGGCGACGAGCCCCGAGCCCCGGGAGCCGAGGGGGCTGTGCGTGGGGCTCGGAGAACTGTCAGCCTAGACGGTGGCTGCCGTCCTGGCCGCCGCGCTGGGCGACTCCCCGAGGAGGCGAGTCCCCGGCGGGCTCGGCCGAGGCAACGTCCCGGGGGCCGGCGGCCCAGGCGGCTTCTCCCCACGCGGACGCAGTCCGCTCGGGCGAAAGAAAGGGGCCGGGGCGCCTGCTTCGGCGGCTCGTAAATTTGTTTCCCTTTCCTTTAACCCGCCCCCCGGCCGTCTTTCTTTTCAGGACATGAGGGGATGTAAACCATTTGAAGTTCATCAACACGGTGAAGTTTTATTGTATTTCCGGTCCCCAAGATTTATACCCGGGAGGGGGAGCGGGCGGCCCGCAGACTCCCTCGCTCCCTCGGACTCCCCCGCCGGACACGTGGCCGCTCGGACCCTCGCCTCCGGGGCCAGGGCGGGAGGGAGCCGGGCCGGATGGCGACAGGCCGCTGGCTCCGCACCGCCCGCACCTGCCGCACCTTCCGACGGCCGCTCCCGCCCCGCGCCGCTGCCGCCGCGCAGGTGAGTCCGCCGCCCCGGCCCGCGGGGCCCCCCGCCCGCTGCGGGCTGTGTGCGTGGGCACCTGCGACGGCGCGGGGGTCTGCAGGGGGCAGGAGGGGCATCCGTCGGTGGGGGCGGGGAGCGAAGGGCCCAGGCTGAAGGTCAGGAAGGAGGATGCAAACCTGTTCTCTGTCCCCATCTGAGTCCTCAGCCTCTCGGCTTCGTTTGCGAATTCGGAATGGATGGTCCTATCTGGGACGGCTCAGCCCCTGCGGAGCCAGTGCCCCCACCCCACCCCAGGACGTTTCTGGCAGGGCAACTACACAGCGACTGTTTAGGTCAACCCGCTGTTCTTGCCTGCCGTGTTCTTCTGTTTGCTCCCTAGTCTTTCTGGTACTTTCTCACACTCTGCTTTTCTGTCTGTGTCTCCAGCAGTCACGTTCTCAGCACTCACCTCCACTCTCCTGTCTATACTCAAGTATCAAATCAGGGGTTTGGCTCAGGGCTCTCAGAGCTACCCTGAATGACCCCAGAATAGAGGCACTAGCCCGATGGGGAGTGTAGACACACCTTGATAACCATCTGAAGGTGAGCAATCTTATCCGGGGAGACCTCCAGCTGCAGAGACGGTGGTGGAGAGGCGGTGACCAGGCAGGTGTATCCGTGAGACCCTGCCCAGGCCTGGGGTCCCCATCCACGAGGGCTCCTGGAAGAGAGCAAAAGTCACTGGAATCTGAGCTGCCAGGACTGGCTCCAGAGGCCTGCCTCCAGTTCTTTGGACATGTTGTTTACTAGCAACTGGGTTCTGTTGGGAAAGTTGTGGAGGAAAATGAAGTTAGCTGGCCAGCCGATTTGGCCCACAAAATGGCTGCAGGGGCCTGCCCTCAGTGAGCCCTTGACCTGGAGCGTGAACTGGAACTGCTGAGTGAATTAGGTAGTTTCATGTTGTTGGGCCTGGATTTCTGAACACAACAACATTAAACCACCCGACTCACGGCAGTTACTGCTCCTCGCTTAGCTGGAGGAGTGGGGAGCTGGGTAGGGAAGCAGAGGCAGGTCTAGTACATCACCCATGCAAAATGGTGAAGAGGTTTGAGGTCCCTCACCCAGAAGCAGCGAGGATGTTCCCCTGGAAAAGAGATCTGGGAAGTCCTATGGTGTCTTTCTGCTTCTGTATTTTTTTTTTTTTTAAGTGTGTGTTGGGAGGGAAAGGGGGAAAGTGGAGCATTCCACTCTCCAGAGGCACCTTGCTGGGCTGTTGCATAGAGCCAACAGCTCTGGTTAGGGTTTCAGGCTTTCTGCCTTGGGATCTTGGGCTCCTGCCTACATTTAGGTTTTCCCAAGTAGGTCTCTCCAACTTGGCAAATGCTTGATTTCAAGAGATACACAGGGGAGTCCTTGAGGTCCTTGTAACCCTTGGAGGGGGAACAGGACTCCACTTCAACAGGAAGCTTCAGGTCCTTGAAGAGGGCTCAGTATGTCCTATTCTAAAAGGGAAATAACAGGATCCAAAGTAGCCTCAGCCTGGGGGCCTACAGGGGCCTTCCTAGAGCCCCCTAGTGGGGCAGAGGTGAGGCAGAAAAACGTCCTACCTTTCCCAAGCCCTCAGCTCCTTCCCCACAAAGTGGCCAAGGCTTCCCCATAGACTCCTGGGCTGGGCTGCAGGTTAACCTCATCCACTGGGACAGGGGCCTGACTTGCTGGCTAAAGGGGAGCCCAGGCTGTTAAGCAATTCGTTCTAGACTTATGGACTGCCAGGAGGCCGAGTAGGGGGGTGGGGCAGGGGCAAAGCTGTGATACCCTCTTTGACCCCAACCCATTTCAGGCTGCTGGCTCTCTGCCCAGGAAAGGAATAACTAGAAATGCTGGCGGAAGGAGGGGGCCGGTCCAAAGCATAAGCTAACTTTTGTTCCCAAACTTTCCCCCCTGCTTGAGGCAGAGGAAGTGTGCAAAGGGGCCGGGAAAGAGGCCAACCGGATGGGGCTCAGGCGCCAAGCTGACATGGAGGGTGAGGGTGGGGGTGGTGGTGGTCTTTGAACAAGGGGCATCTGCTAGGAGTGGAAGGGCCCTTAGGAGACCCACCCCCAGCCCTGGAAGAAATGCAGCCTTCAATCCACCATCCTGGTGAGCAAAGGCCAACAATGCTGTTCCTTGACATTTTCTTGTCCTCCAGCCTGGGTGGAGGTGGCCTGGAGTGTCTTACTGCCTTACCTTTCTTCTCTCTGGGCCTCTCACAAACCTGCCCAACCACTCGGAGCCCGGAGCCTGACTGTCTTCCATCCCTGGCGTCTCTTGGCCACCCCCTCCCAGGAACTGTGCTGTAAAAAGAAAAAAAGGGGGATGTTAGAGAGAAAAGAGGAAATAAAGTCTTTGGAAAGAAGAGAGTTTTACAACAGCCACAGGTTTTATGGAAGCAATTCCGTAATAACCTCCTACCTGCTCAGCTCCTTTCCGCCCCGCCTGCCGCCCACCCCGTTTGGCCTCCTGGATGCCCCCTCCCAAAGAGCCAGCCACCCCCACGGCCTTCCAAATCCCTGATGGCTGAGAGTTGGTAAGAAGATTCCCGAGGTCTGCTTGGGCCGCTGACCTCTCCGTTCTGCCTTTCACCTCTGACATCCTGGGAGGGAGATTTTGCAGAAGATTTCGTTACTTTCCAATTAAAATCCCCACTTGGAGGGTTTAGAAGCACTGGGGTTTGAACCCATGTGTGTACATTCGATGTGATCCATTTTAGAGGCAGTTTTGGATGAAAACTGAAGGTTATGGGGACCTTGATTTCTTCGCTCCCCCTGAAGCAAGATCCCCACACCTCTATCTTTCCCAGAGTGGGTCTGGATTCTGGTTCTGGGTCAGAAGAAATATCTCTGGCTGGCTGGGGACATAGACTTGGGGACCTTTCTGATTTCGTTGGAGACCGCAATGCTTTGGTATGACCCCCACAGTTACCTGAGGGCTTTCACATTCAACTCATCTTTGCCCACTGGCCAGATTCACACTTGTGAGGGACACACTTGTGCACAAGCAAGGGTGCCCTTCATTCTTATGCCCATCACTACCATGAAACAAGGATCACACAACGCACGCTGTCCCTGCAGTTTGGGATGAGATATGCAGTAAAGGGTGTCATAGTCAGACAAAAAAGTCACAAAATTTCATGACCTCTCCTGGGCCAATTCAAGGCATTTCCTTCACCTTCCAGAGAAATATTTCAGGAGAAAGTTGTAAAAGAATTCAGATGTAAGTCACATGCATTTGTTGGAGGATGCGGTATATATTTTGCTTGAATATCAAGTCAACAGGAGATTTTCAAGCAAAGCTTTCTAATCAGCTACTGTTTTATAGCCAAAATTCAAGTACACAAATACTCAAGTTTTTGCCTTTTCCATAAGTGTGTGATGGTTATAAAAATGTATGCACAAGCTTCTGGGTGATAGATCTTCTTATATGAACAGAATTGCAAACCCACATCATTCACAGGGGTTTTACACGCATCCACATACGCATCATCGGATCTTCTATGTGAACGCCCAAGCACATCCAGTATTATAAGTTGGGCATATTTATTTATTACATAGTCTATACACTGCATAGAGCACAGCCACTCTGGGTCCCCATAAATAAATATCAATTTGAAATATACCTACAGGATACACACATAAATTCAAATACAGCATGCATAAATTTCAGTTTAGCTTATCTATTAAAAACAAACTTTTCCCCCTTTCCCATTTATTGTTTTTCCTTTTGTTTTTCCTTCTCTTTCTTTTCCTTCCCTCTGTTTAGATTTTCTCTCTCTTCTCATTGACAAGAATCTCTCCAAAAGCTGCCCCTAAAGCACAGGCACTCACCGGCTGGGCTGGTCCTGGCCAGGGTCGGCCTCTGTTCTCCCCACTTCGGCCTCGCTCCTGGCTGCTCTGGGCCCCAGTGTGGCCAAAGGTTGCAGCTTTCCCCTGCCTGCCCTTCTCCGAGCCACCAGTTACTGGCCTTAGCTGTGTTCAGGCGCGGCTCCGGTGCTGGGAATGGCTGGAGCCTGCGAGGGAAGGCAAGGTTTTCCTTCTTTCTCTTTAGGATTAGGGGTGGGGTGGGGAGCAGTTTGCTCTCAGGACAAAGTGACACCCCCCCCACCCCACACTCAAGCAACCTCTCTATTAAGCATCTTTAGAAGCTGGACTCCAGGGCGGCAATCCTGTTTGCCTCCTTCCTTCACAGTGGGTACCATTGTTTGGGAGAGGAAACAAGGTTTTGAGGGTGTCCACAGACTCAGAGCACCCAAACAAGGGGCTTCTTCCCAGCTGACCCTTTAACCCTTCCCCTGAGCTGGAGTTGAGCTCCAATTTGGGACTGCAGTGTTTTCTAGAAAGCCTGGCTGGGGTGGGACCATTGCTTGATGTATCCTCATCCCCACCTGGAGGGAGGAGAGCTAGGGTGCAGGGTACAGAGTCCAGGGCTTGGGCACGCATGTTCATTCTCTTCCCTCCAGGGTTGCCTCTCCTGAGTGGGCTGAGACCTCAAAACCTGTCATTTTGAAACTGTCCCCACCCTCCAGTTTTAGGAGCAAAGGCTAAGCTCTGGTCTCAGAAAAGAGGCCTGGGTCTCCTCCTTACCCAGCACCTAGGAGCCACCAGGGCTGAGGAGCAAGTCCCCATACAGACAGTAGCTCACAACCTTAGACCTTATCTGCTGGGACTCTCTACCCTTGTAGGGCACAAGTCATGAGGCCAGGTATTCTTCCCCTAACTTCTTCCCTAAACTAAGGGCCCCTCTCGACTTCTCTCTCGTATTGCAGAGAGAGGCAGCAGCAACGTCTGGGCGGGGAATGGGAAGCAGAAGGGCTAGTCAGAGCCCAGCGCCTGCACAGCTTGGGTCTTAAGAACAGCCCAGCGCTGTGACTTTTCTATAAATAAAAAAAAGGCCCTGCCCACAGTCCACATGGCCTTTTGGGCCCTAATTTATATACTAGAGAAAGTCATATACTCAGTCCGCCATGCTTCATAACACCATTATTTATGGCAGGAGAGAGGTTTTTTTTTTTTTTCTTTGAAGAATGTATTTATTACAGGTAAAGCCAACAGCAGACTCCATACGTCTGGCAAATCGAGAACAGGTGCTTTGCCTTAACTGTGATTCATTCACTCTGCGCGCAGCTTTCTCGCTGTTGAGTCCGGAGAGCTCCCTTGACTTTTCCAAGCGTCCAGCCGCTACTTAGAAGAATTTGCATCTGATTTTTGTTTTCCCACTTGGGTCCCATGGAAAAAGCAGAGCTTCATGCTGTTTGGTTCCGGATCTGCTGGGCTGTCGCCCTCGGAGAGCTGGGGTGGGAAAGGAGGGGGCCGGCTGGGCGCCGGCATTGATCTTTAAAAAATCATTTTGAAATCGCCATAATGTGAAGAAATATGGCGCTTCACCCTCGTATTTCACACGTAATGACACGAGATGGCTTCATTTGGAAAAGAAAAGCGGGCGGGAGTGTGTCTGTGTGTGTGCGCTCGCGGAGGTGATCCACAGCCTTCTGCACGGCAGAGGGGTATGTGGCCAAAAAGATAAAACCTCACATTAGAATGGCCCCGCTTTTGTTGAAAGGACAGGGCTGGGGACAGCCTATCGGTTAAGGGCCCAGGGCCCGGCGATGCTAAGAAAACCCGCCCCAGCCTGCTCCTAAACCCAACCGGGGGAGAATCGGGGCTGGCCAGGGGCTGCGCCTCCCTGTGCGCCTGCACCACAAGAAGCCACTGTACCCAGGGCACAAGCTGGAGGAGCAGCGGCTGGGAGATGAGCCAGGAAGCCAGCCGGGGCCCCAGGGGAGTCCCAGCGCAGAGCCGCAGAGTAGATACCAATAAAACGGGCTATCTGAAAGCTCCAGCCAGAGAGTTCACAGGAGAGAAGGCGAGCGGTGGTGGAGAGACTGACCCGCAGGCTCTCTATCTACCCTGGTACCCAATACGCATATTTGGAAATCTATCAGGACCGCAATGCCCGCCGAGAGGAACCATCCAGAAGAGGCGAAAACTCACTGGTCCCCTTCTTCACTGGGTGTAAGGGGAGATATCCCTGGGACCCCTCCCATGCTTCTGCTCTGCTGACACCTTAGGGAAGTTCCCTTAACCCTTTCTCACATTCAACTTCCCCCCAACAGGCAATTTTAAGGGCCTGGGCATTAGCTGGGAAGGATAGGAATAATGGATATGCCCTAACTGCCCCCCCCCCCCACACCCCATACTTCCCTCTGACCAGGGCCAGAGAGAGGCCCTGGGAATTTAAAGGAGCTTTGGCTAGTTGTATTAAACTCTTTCAGAGGCTCAACTTTCCAGAGCCTAATGAATACCTTTAACCTCATGTAGGTTCTAATTTTAGGACAGCTAAATTTTAGGATCGTTGGACACTCACCCCCTCTTATTCCCCTCTCTTCTCTCTCAGTTACGGAGGGGTCAGTAGAAGCTCCCAGGCCTGTAAACCTCCCAACATAGTCACAGAGAGCCCTCCAAAGCTGATAACGCCCTATAAACCTCCCCCTCAACTTCTCTCCCATCTCTTTTACTTCATCTCCGGTGGATTGCCGCTGCACTGCTGTTTAATAAACATCTTGTGTCAAGGGGACGGAGGAGAGGAAACGAGGCCTGCGGGGTGGAGTGGCAGTGCGTTGTGGGGGGGGACAGGACCACCTCCTCCTTAATTATGCTGTGGACCTCTCGGTCTGCGCCCTGGGCTGGATCTCCCCCCGCCCCCCCCCCCCCAGCTCTCCCTCTCTTCCTCCCGGACCCGCCTGGGGAGAGGGTTCCACAGCCTGCATCCCTCCCGAGGCAGCCCGCTGCTTTCCCTCCGCCTCTCCTCCGCCCCCGCCGCCCCATGTCGAGAACAACCCCCCTTCCTGCAAAAAGAGGGGGGGTGGCGGGCGGCCGGCAGCTCGGGCTGAGGTTACGTGGCCGCCGGAGCCCTGACGTGATAGCACATTGCATCAGCATAAAACAATCCATCCTCGATATGGAATGCGGTGCGGACGGATGACAGCGAGAGCGCAGCCCCCTCGCCCGATTGATTTATGTTGGAGCTGACGCTTTATCAGGCAGTCGGAAAAACTTTGACCAATCATTTTGCAAGGAGCGCTGAGCCGGGCTGCTCCACTGTACTTTGTTGGCTGAGAAGTTGAGCAGGGGGTGGGGGTGGGAGGGTGGGGGGCCGGGGGGGTCGCGTCCGAAAGCCCTCACACCGGTCTGGGTGCCACCTCTCCCTGCTTGGGCGCCGCCGCGCGAGCGCTTCCCTTCCCCCTGCGAGCGCCCGGATAATGTCTGAGAATGTCCATTTCTGGGACGCTTAGCAGCTATTATGTCGACTCGATCATAAGTCACGAGAGTGAGGACGCTCCTCCAGCCAAGTTTCCTTCCGGCCAGTACGCGAGCCCCCGGCAGCCGGGCCACGCGGAGCACCTGGAGTTCCCCTCGTGCAGCTTCCAGCCCAAAGCGCCGGTGTTCGGCGCCTCCTGGGCGCCGCTGAGCCCGCACGCGTCCGGGAGCCTGCCGTCCGTCTACCACCCCTACCTGCAGCCCCAGGGCGTCCCGCCGGCCGAGAGCAGGTACCTCCGCACCTGGCTGGAGCCGGCGCCGCGCGGCGAAGCTGCTCCGGGGCAGGGCCAGGCGGCGGTGAAGGCGGAGCCGCTGCTGGGCGCGCCTGGGGAGCTGCTCAAACAGGGCACGCCCGAGTACAGTTTGGAAACTTCGGCGGGCAGGGAGGCCGTCCTGTCTAATCAAAGACCCGGCTACGGGGACAATAAAATTTGCGAAGGAAGCGAGGACAAAGAGAGGCCGGATCAAAGTAAGTTATAAAAAGTGAGGAAATACCAGGCCGAAGGCCAGGCGAGGGGGAGGGGAGGGGAGAGGCAATAAACTGCGGACAATGTGAAGGGAGACCGCGGCGGTGGCCGGAGAGCGAGCGGGGGAGGAGAGGAGAGGGAGGGAGGAAGGAAGGAAGGAAGCCAGCAAGCTGGGTGCCCCCGAAGGGGAGACTGAGGCCGCGGGAGAAGCGCCGCCCCCACTCCTGTGCGTCCTGGAGGGGACTGGGGCGCAGGCACCACCTCGCTGGTCTCTCGGCCTCCCTTCCCCCACTCCCCCGGGGCTCGGCGCTCGGCGCTCGGGGCTCAGAGCCCGGGAGGAGGCTGACGACGGCCGGCCGGGAGAGGGGCTGGCGGGGCCGGGGCCCGGGACGCAGCCGGCGAGGCCGAGAGCCCGCGCGGGCGAGGGCTGGAGCGCACGGGGCTGCCCGGGGCCGCGCTGCTGGCAGAGCTCCCCGCGCCACGCGCAGACCGTAAAAGCCGGCCAAGGGGAAGTGGGAGGGGGCTCATTAGGATTTTATTTGCGATGCAACAGCTTGGCGGAGGATTGTTCCTAGCAGATCTCACGCAGTAGCCGCTCGGGGTCCGCAGCCGGCGCCGGGAGGGGCGGGGAAGCCCAGAACCCGGCGACTGAGCCCCCTCCCCGGATGCGCCGGCCCCTCCCCGGGAGCCTTCCCTCCGGCCGCCCCCTCCCCTCCTTGGCATCCTCGCCTGGGTTGCAGCTTCCTTTTCTGCAGCCCCCGCTGCGCTCCGCGGGGCTCCCTGGCCCCAGTCGGAGCTGTCCGCCTCTCCGGGAGTGCGGGAATCGCTTCTGAACTTCGGGGCTGACAGCCAGAGTGGAGAAGGAGAGATCCCGAAGGGACCCTGGGGAGAGGAAGGGTGGGGGGAAGGAGGCTTGCGGAAAGGCGGAGAACTTTACTATCCGATGGTAGTTACCCCTCATCTCCCACTCCTCCAAAAGTACCTCCGCCAGGAACCCCAGTCTGGCTAATTTCCAGGAGGTGCTGCTGGCTGGATGTAGGGTGGGGGGAGTCTCCTGCTTTTCATTTCTAAGGTTGAGAAAAGCAAATTGGTTGGGGGCTCTTAACTCCAAACAATTACCCCCACGCTGGCCGGAACAAGTCCTCACTTCTTACTCTTTTGGGGGAGTGAGGGTCAGATTTTTTTTTTTTTTTAAGTTTCTGCTTGCCCTGCCAGATTTCCCATCAACAGAGTGGCCCACAGGCCCTTTGGGGCACCCTTGTCTGCTGGAGGATAGAGAGCTGCCCCACGCCCCTGAGGCCCCTGGCAGGGCCCTACCACCTCCAGCCTGCCCGGATTAATAAGGACAACTAGCGTTTGGGTAACACGGGCTCTTCCCCAAACCTCCCGACTCACACCCAACCAGACCCCCATCCCAAACCTCCAAACTCTGCCTGGAAAGCCCATTACTGCAAGGCAGTGGTTTGGCTAGGATCAATTATTAACAGTTTTTTTCCTCTTTCATATTTAATGCGGCTGCGGGTCCCATCCCAGGCAATCACATTAAGGAAATAGCACTGCAAATTGGTAAGACACGGTACTTAGTGTAGGAGGAACCAGAGTATTTTTAAAAAAATATATTCAGTGCTTTTCATTTGGGGAGAAGAATCTAGCAAAGGGTGGCTGTTATTTTTAATTGGCTCTGCTTTATTTGGCAACTTTTCTGAGTTGGGGGGGAGAGGTCAGGGAGAAAGCCGGTGAAAAGGAGACAAGTCTGTATATATTTTGTTTCCCCTTACCCTCCCTTCCACTCAATTATCCCTTTCTCTGCTCCTTCTCACCACATGGAGACAGTTGGAGTTAGGTGTGCTGTGAAGGGCTTTCTGTTACCCCCTCATCATCCATGGCTCCCCACCTTGGGACTGGAGCAATCTTGCCTCCCAATTTCCCTGAACTTGCTTTAACCAAAATGCGAGCTGAGCGGGAGCGGAAAAGGAGAGACTATTGCAACCATAAGTTATCTGTGAGCCCCCGGCGCTCCCTTGTCCACAGGCTGGAGTTGATAAATGGTTGCAATTGGGTTGCATGTGAATTGGAGTGTGCTGGATGTTTGCGTCTCTAAGTGCAGATCCATGTTTGCGAGGTGTGTGTGTGTGTGTGTGTGTGTGTGTGTGGACAAGATATCTACAGACACACATGCCTGATGCCATGTGGCCAGGAAATGCAAGCTTGTGATTAAGGCAGGATGCACTCTGACTGGACTGGAGAGCCAGGTCTCTTGGCTGTGGCTCTGGCTGAACAGAAGCAGCTCTCCCCCAGCCCAACCTTTCTCTTACCTCCCAGAACTAGGGCCAGGTCCCTTCAGGTCAGCTACCTCTGGTTAGTCTGGTGGTGCTGGGGGGGTGGCTGGGTGGGGGGCGTTTTAGCCATGCAGGACTTTGACCTGAGTCCTAACCAGTGGGGACCCAAGCAGAGAAAGAGATCTTGAGGTGGGCAAAGCTTTGGAAATGCTGAGAAGCCTGGTACATGTTTAGCTCCACTCTGTCCAAGTAACTCTCACCTGGAGGTGTCAATAGCAACTCCTGGCCCATCTCTGGGACCCTTTCTGGGAATGCAAAGGCCCAGGTTCCCTCTCTGCAATGCAAGATGGGGGAGTGAAGGCCAGGGGTACGTCCTCTTCCGAAGGAGAACATGGGGGCCTTTCATCCCCCTTCCTTTCTTTGATTCTATCGCTGCTTCTCTTTCAGCCAACCCCTCCGCCAACTGGCTGCACGCTCGCTCTTCCCGGAAAAAGCGCTGTCCCTACACCAAATACCAGACGCTGGAGCTAGAGAAGGAGTTTCTGTTCAATATGTACCTCACCAGGGACCGTAGGCACGAAGTGGCCAGACTCCTCAATCTGAGTGAGAGACAAGTCAAAATCTGGTTTCAGAACCGGCGGATGAAAATGAAGAAAATGAATAAGGAACAGGGCAAAGAGTGAAGACACCCCCCCCCTTCCCCAGCCCTCCCCGCCCCTTCCCCATCTCACGCTTATTTATAAGTGATGGCTGCAGGGCCAGTGCTGTCTGGGATGTATTCAAGTGAATGGGGAAGGGAGTCTTTCTCTTCAAAGTCCTTTTCTGCATCTAGAGCATCTCTTTTCCTTTGCCCTTACCTGTCCTTCTCTTCTCCCTGAGCCTCAGAAGGAAGTTTTGTTGATTTAGAAGATAGACATGTAGTTGGTTTCTAACAAGGTAATGGGCCACAAGGAAAGAGAGACCCTAGTCGAGCCCCTAGCAATCTCCTTAATTTTTCTGGGAAGCCCCCAGCCCTTCACTTCCAGCCTACCTATCTTCACCCCTTACTCACACCTATCCCAGAGTCACCCAGAGACACTCCAACTGCATACAGCCCCACAGAAGTCCACATACATAAAGCCTGTAATAACAGGGAAAGCTTGCAGCCAACACTCAAATGAAGTGACACCCCAAATGCAGACCATCGCACCCCAAATCTGGTAGAACAGCCCTCAGGCCACCAGCAAGCCCAGGTTTTACCCTTGATACAAATATACATCAAGAAGATGTCTAGAGACACACTCCTGAATGAGGCTCTCTGCGGCCCAAAGGGCTCAGCATCACCATACCGTCTCTATGGAATCCCCAGTTCTATCCCATCTGGACCCAAGGGCAAATGGGAGTAAACGGGCCCCCGGCTGGTGGGCTAGAAGGGGCAAGGAAAAGCAGCAGTGGTCTTATGAAGGCATCCCCGGACTTGTGAAGGTGTTCCACACACACACATTTTGTTGCAGGAAATGTTTAATTCTGCATGTTTTTTCCCCTCTCCTTCCAACAAAAGGAGGTCACATCGTGGGTCGTAAGCCTTGACAATGTTGTCTGTCCGTTCATCTGTGCCCCGCTTGACAGAGACTGTAGCTTCTCTTGCTCTGCCCCGGCCCTGCGTTCTTCCGCACCCTCCCCAGCTCCGAAATCAACTCTGTTTCGGCCGAATCCACCTTGCACCAGCGAGTCAAGCCGCCCCTTGGAGAAGCCCCCCCACCTCCACCCCCTCTCCATCCTCCACTAGCGCAACCGTAGGAGAGAGACAGGAAAGCCAGGTCAGGAGAGTCCTATTGAGAATTTATTGTGAATCGATCCCGGAAGATCCCCGAAGCTCCCTTCCGGGATAACTGGTGGAGGACAGGGAGGAGCAAAGGCTCCGGCGCGGGGAGCCCGGCGCGTCCCTCCCCATCCTGCCCACCACTGGCCCAAGCGGAGGAGCCCGGGCCGGCGGCTGCCCGCCCCAGCACGCGACGAGCCCTGCCCCGGCGCCCGCCGGCCTTGCCTCCCGCGACTCGGGCCTGGACGGCCGTCTCCTCGGCTGCTGCGCGCGATTCTGCGCAACGCGGTCCCGCGTGCAAAGGAAAAGAGGCGAAACCGCACCTAGGCAGCAGGCCGAAGCTTCCTCTCTGCTTCCCCTCTTCCCTGCTCCCCCATCTGTCCAGCCCCCTTCAATTTCATGAACTCTTCTTGCTCCCGCTTCTCCCGACCCTGCAAGGGAACATTCCAGTAGAACTTTGTTTGTTTGGGTTTTTTTTTTTTGCCTTGTCGGTGGCTGTCGTGAAATTGTGCTGTGTTTTGTGATTTCTTTGGGGGTGATCGTCTCGCGTGTTTTCAGTTGTCGCTTATATCGGGAGGGTTGTGGGTGGGAATGGGGAGGGCGAGGGGCCTAGAGCTCTGGTTGTTTGTTTTGGAAGAAAAAAAAAGAAAAAAGAACAAAAAAATATATATCACTCTAGAAATAAATCTCTCCGTGTCTCATTCTGTGTTGGCCCTCCTCACCTGGCCAGAGGTGGAGGTCCTAGTTCCAAGAGGACAGCTTGGGGGAAAAAGGGGGGGGAGAGACTCCTGTGCCCAAGAGGTGTCTCCTTAGACCTAGCAGAGCAGGCTCCCTGGTGGAGCTGAGAACTGGTCTGGACCCAAGGTCCCAAGACCTCTGCTTAAACTGAGCAAGAGCCTTCCAACAGGAGAGCTGGGAGACTGGAGGGGGATGAAAGGAAAGATTGGTGGTTTGGAGAGGGGTCTGGGTCTGCAGGGAGCAATGAAATCTTCCTCTAAAGTGCACTGGAGACCTCACTACCCACTCCAGGGCCAGAGGGAGGGCAAGGCCTGCCCTGCTACTCCTGAAAGCCGTTCCTCTCTTCAGGTGGCTGAGAGCATCACCTTGGTTTGGCCACTTAAAAATAGCATGCAAGTGGGGAAGGCACTCACTTCCTTCAGCTATCCCTGCAGCAGGGCTACTGGCTGGGGATAGAGGCTTTAGGAAGGCCAGGCTGTCCTTCTTTCCACTCCAGAGGAGTGAATCTCTTAGGGTTCTGGCCCTCAGTTGGAGTTTGAGGCACCGATGTGAGCTACAGGGTGCAGCCTTGGTGTAAGGCCTGTGGAGTCTGGAAGCGGGAGAGGCCTGAGCAGGGGGGGTCCCATAGATAGGAAGGGACAGGGAGTTTGGGAGTGGAACAGAAATGTCTCAGGAGAGAGAGAGAGAGAGAGAGAGAGAGAGAGAGAGAGAATCCACTTCCCACTCAGACCCCAGAACTCACTTGGGTTTCCAGAAGCACCTTTCCATCCCTATCAGATTGTGGCGTCCCGCCAGGGCCTCTTTTGAGGACCGCTGTTCCCCGAGGCCTGGCCTGTCTCAGCCGGGCGTGGGGATTCGGCTGCTGTCCGGCTGGCGCTGGGGAGCCGGCCGCCAGCCCCGGAGCCTCCTGCCAGGCCCACCCCAGCGGCGCTGCAGCCCGCAGAGCCCCAAGGTCGGGGGAGAGGTGGGGACAAAGCGTGACCCGAGCGAGAGGCGCCTGGACGCGGAAAGGCCAGGCCTACCCCTCTCCAGCGAACGCAAGGCGGCCGCGGACAGCTACCTAGAGTAGCAGGAGGCAGGAGAAGGCGAAGCTCTGGGCTCCCGCAGGGCCGGGACCGCATCCTCCAAGGAGGGAGGGTTCCGTTCATTCGGGCTGTAAAATGAATCTGGCTTTAGAGCTTGTGTAGACTAGGCTCCCTCCGCATCCCCGGCTGCCGGAGCCGGGGAGCCGGCCGGGGCGGAGGGTGAGCCCCAGCGGGCACCGGCTTCCTCCGGGAGGAAAGGCAAAGGCGCGGCTGGAACCGGCCGGGAGCGGCGGGGTAGGGGGCCTGGCCTCCCGGGGAAGCCTCCGGCGGGCGGCGGCGTCTGGGTCCCGAGCCCGGGGTGGCTTCTTTAAAGACAAACAAAGGCGAGGATGCGGAGGCTGGGAAGCCGGAGATGGGGAAATCTGCTGTCATAAAAGAGAGCGAGCGAGGCAAGAGAGGGAGACCGCGAAGAGTGCGCGACGGAGAAGCCGGGAGAGGAATTCAATGCCGTGTGCGCAGCAATAAAAGAATATGACCGCTATAAAAGTTTATAGCGTATAAATTTCTGAAGGTTAAGGAACTAAACAGCAGCAAAGCAAACAGTGAGGGGAAACTTTCCGGAGCCGAGAGAGAGAGAGCCGTAGCTGGGCCTGGGCTCTGGGGCCGGCGGGTGCACGGGAGGGCCCCCTGGGCTCTGGAGCCCCCATCCACACCCGCCCCGGGGGCCGCGGGGCCGCGGGGATCGGGGTTTCCGGGGAAGGGGGGCCCAGGGTGCAAAGGGAGGAAAAGAGGGAAGAACACTTTGTTGTCACAAATGCTTCAGAGAACGCAGTTCGGGCCATTTTCTTTGTTCTTCGCACCCCCTCCAGAACCGGGCGTCATAAACGAGAAGCCCCCTGCGCACACGCACACACACACACACACACACACACATGCACACACACGGGTCCGGCGGGGCCAGACGTCTGGGCGCGGCAGCCTCTTGATCCTTTTACAGCCCCATCCCACCCTCCCAGGCCTCTTCTCTCCCCCACCCCAAAAGCCCAATTGTTTCTTCTCAGAATTTGAAACAATCGTGTTGGGTTTGAAAAGTGCTCGGCTCCCCCTTTTACGGGCCATAAACGGTGCACTGCCTGGCGGTCTCCGCCAGAAATTAGGGGTTTGAGGTTGGAGGCTGACAGGGTGGAGGGCCGGGGGTAAGTAGGAGATGAAAAAAGCTTATGGGTTCTTTTTTCCCTTCCCTACACCCCAGCCTTTTTTTCTTTTTAGCTTATCTGCACAATTTCATGAGCCATTTCCTGATTTCCGTTGCCTTTTCTGTCGCCTGTTCTCGTCTCCCTCCCCCTTTTCTGCTAATAATGAAAGTTTCTCTCGACGCTCGCCTGGTTGGCAGGCTCTCCGGAGAAACTGGCCGAGCCGGTGGCGGCGGCGGGGCCTTTTCTCAGAACAGCCGCTAGATGGCACCCTTGCTCCACGTGAAAATCCCCGGTGCGGCGGCTGCGGACTCTGGCGGCTGCTCATCGCACCTTGGTCGGGCCCGGAATCTCTGAACTGAGCGCTACCAAAAGTCATGAATAATTAGCGCGTAATAAAAATATAGGGTTCATTATGGCCGTTTCCCCCATTTTATAGATTTTAGATAGAGTGTATTACCCCCTCTCCCCTCAAATGGTCAATTTTCTGAATTTACCCCAGGAGGAGGTGTCAGTGCTTCTCACCCATTTTCTGTGGTCGGCAGGGCAACAAATGCATGAAAACGGGGAACGATAATAATAATAATAGGAAAATGGGAAAAAATAAAAGAGGAGAATTGGCTCTGAAAAATGAGATTTTCCGGGAGGGGGGCTAGATGAAGGTCTGCGGATGCGGGTGAGCAGGTCAGGTGAAAGGGGAAAGCCGGCAGAAGAAGGTCGGACGCAGAGGAAGCTGCCCTGAAACGGGATCAGCAGCAGAGGGAACCGGGTGAGCCAGCCCGGGGTCTGGGGGTACAACTGGAGGGGGGGTAGGGAGTAGATCCCCGGCTTTGTGGGCATTCGGAGGTGCCCAGAGCCGGCAGGGCTGATGAGCACCGGCTGAGGCTTCAGAGCCTTTGTACGGGTCCGGGGCTGGGAGCGCGCCGGTGACCCAGGCGCGGGGCAGGGGCTCCCCCAGAACGGGCGCGGCGCGGGGAGGTCTCGTATTTTTCTCGGTGGTTCTGCTCGTCCCAAGTTGGGAAACCAAAAAAAGTGTGCGTTTTCCGGATGGATGTGGGGGGCAGGCACGGTGGCAGGAAGCAGGAGCTCGGTTCTCCCCGCATTGCGTGGCTTCCAGGTGAGAGCTCGGGCTCCGTGCGCCGAGGCCGCCCCGGCAAACCTTGGGGGTGAGGGTCCTTTCGCAAATTAGCAGCTGGAGGCCTGGACTCGGGCAATTTTCCTTCTGAGACCCGCGCACGCTGTCTGCCCATAACCCTTTTAATTCCAAATCTCCCATTTCCTCTCGGGCCAGCCTGATCCGTGTCCCCCATCCAGACAAACCTGCCTGAGAAACACACACACACACACACACACACACACACACACACACCCCTCCTTAAAATTAGCCCCGCCGAGGTTTCTCTTGCTTCCCCCAGGACCTGGTGCAAAGAGGCAAGCGGAGTTTCTCAACTTGAGTTTCTCTAATAAATCTGTGCTCCATTGGGTGTTTATAAATTATCTCCTAGCTCTTTCTTGTTTTTTCTTATAATAGAAACATTTTCCCTCCATCAGGAATTTCTGGCACGGTGTAGGGATGATTTAGAACAAGCCATTGAATTTCTACCTCACCGGTGAGTCCTCAAATCATGACCATAAAATCCCCCGCACTTGATAAAAATGTTCTCTTCGGCAACAACTTAACTCTCCCTTCCGCTGCCTCACCGCCCCCTCAGCCTCGCGCTGAAAATCCAAGACCACTTCTCTCTCCTCTTCTCCCCTCTCTCCATCCCTTTCAGCCCCTCTCCCATTCTCCTGATTCACTTTTGAAGGACCAAGTGGCTCTACTGGTAACTTCCCCTTGGAAAAAGCTGATGGTTTCATTTTTACAAAGGCTGGGATAAATGGGATTCCCCCCCCTCCCCCAGCACCCTTCCAAAAGCAAACCACTCTCTGGTGAATAAACGGTGGCTTGAATGTGTTTGTGAAGGCTCTACCTTTGTTACTAAAAATATTCATTCTTTCTCCCCCTCTCCTTTTCCCTTCTTTCTTTCCTTTCCTTGGCCAGTGAGCCGATTCAGGAGGCCATTGGTTGGGACCCTGAGACTGGGGCCTTCAAAAACCTGGCCACCATCCTCAGTAGGCCGGGTAGGCTGGGGGAGGCTAAGGCAGGAGAGGGTGGCACCCACTCAGCTCGGCCCTGTGCCCCAAACCCCAGGTCCTCAGGTCTGGAGAGAGAGGGCTGGGCTTAACTACAGGCTCCCCAAGGGGAGAGGAGAGAATATGGGGGACTCCGTGGCCTTGCTGCATCCAAATCCCTGTTACCTCAAGGTCAGTTTGGTAGTGATGATGGCTCAAAGGACGCTGAAAGCGAAGAGGTGCCCCCACCCCATAATAAACTCTGCAGCCTCTGCCTAGAGCAGAGAAGAGGACGGGACAGTGAGCATCAAGACCAAGCACCTGGGCCTCCAGGTCTGGCAGCAGCCACCAAGGCCCTTCCCTCCCTTTGATGTGCTGATGGGCTTGGTGGTACCTCCTCACCCTAGGGTGCCACGGAAGGTGCAGAGGACTGGCCTGGAAGGTTGGGAGCCAACTGAGCCTGGTTAGCAGGTCCCAAGGCCTGGGTGCAGGAGTGGGACAGCCCAGCTGGGCATTATCCTGCTAGTGGCACCAGGCCCCTCTCCCATCACACAGAGTGGGACCCTCAAAGCACTGACTAGAGACCCTCCTCCCCATTCCAGCACCTCTCCAGGCCAAGAAGGTTGTGCAATACCGAAGAATTGGTAGTTGCAGGGCGAACTTTGCTCCCTGCCTCACCACTGTCCATTAACCAGAAAGTTTCTCCGCCCCCCCCACTCCCTCCTGGTCCCTCCTCATGTCTTGCAGGTCCCCTTCTCCAAAGAAAATTCTTGCTTGTTTGTTTAATGAGAGAAAGTTGGTGAGTGGCCTGGGTGGGGCAGAGAGGAGGTGGTTTGGGGGCTCCAGAGAAGGGGGTGGGGGCAGGTGCTGGCCACAGCTGAAGGAGGTGAAAATCTCAGAAAAGTAACCGTTTGCGCCGAAAAAAACCCATAATCGTTCTCATTTCGGCTTCGTCACCCCCACCGCGCTGCAGTCGGGCGGCGGGGCGTTCGAAGCTGCAGTTTTATAGCTGTAGAGGAAAGAACTCGTAAAATGCTAACAGCTTTTATGCGCTGCGGCATAAACAACAACAGACTCCGGCTTTATTGCGTTTTATAGTTTGTTAAAGAGTTTACAGCCGTTTTTGGGGGGCCGGTTACCCAGCCAATTCCCTCCACACGATAGTTAAACCTTTATCAATAATAAGGAAATTGATCATTAAAGCCTTAAATATGACTACCTCGTTTGTTTGAAAATATGTTTAGGAGAGGAAGCTGTATGATTTGATAACTTGTATTAAAATACCAATTACATTTATAGGACCTTTTAAAACTCGGCGCAATTAAACCGTGTTCTTTTACATTTTTCCGAAGCGACCCTGACATTTAAAAAGACTCCAACTGCCTCGTTAAAATCGCGAAATTAACAGCGTGCCTACGCCTGGCGCGTTGTGTATGTGTGTGTGCGTGGTTTTTTTTTTTTCCGCGACTCCCCCACATCAGTCTTTGGGGGTGGTCTGCGAAGGTATTTGATTTGTTGTGAGGCGAGAGATATCTCATTAATGTAGGTAGTTAAACAGATTTAATCCGTATTCATTCTCTCTCTCACCCCCTCTCCCTCTACCCCCCCTCTCCCTCTCTCCCCCTCGCTCTCCCTGGGTGTTTTTTTTTTCTTCCCTTCCTTTTTTTTTTTTTTTTTTTTCGCTCTCTCCTCACTCCCTGGCGCTCGCTCGCTCTAGCTCTCTCTCTCGCTCGCTCTCTCTCGCTCGCACCCTCGCTCTGCGTTCTGTCCGGGAGGAGTACGGAGAAGCCAATAGGATGCGGGGGCTCTAATGGATGCAAATGATCATGAAAAGACAGTGCAAAATATGAAACAACTCATTTGCAGGGAAGTAAATCACCGAAAACTGTTTATGAACTGGCATCCCTTCTTCGAAATGTAAAGCGAGGACCTCTTTAAGTGGCGGTATATTTTTGTTTGGGGGGTGGGGGGTGGGGGGAGGGCGAGCGA
Organism: Canis lupus baileyi; assembly: GCF_048164855.1. Taxonomy (NCBI): domain Eukaryota; kingdom Metazoa; phylum Chordata; class Mammalia; order Carnivora; family Canidae; genus Canis; species Canis lupus. Next base: position 36,262,715 of record NC_132853.1, read on the forward strand.
GCCGCGGCTGCCATGCAAGCTTAGACTTTTGGAGGCTTCGCTGTCCTTTTCTATTCCTGGAAATCACAAAAAGTGTGGCGGCTTCGAGATCTTCTTCGCCTTTTCTTTCTTTTCTTTTTTCCCCCTCCTCCCTTTCCCTCTCCTTTCCTGGCGAGGGTGACTAGGAGCCGGCGAATCCGCGTTTTTTTCTCTCTCTCCCTCCCTCTCCCCCTCCCCACCCCCTCCCCAACAGCCCCCAACTACAGCCGCCGCCGCCGCCGCCGCCTCAAAATTCAATAAAATGAGCTCTTATTTCGTCAACTCACTGTTCTCCAAATACAAAACCGGGGAGTCCCTGCGCCCCAATTATTATGACTGCGGCTTCGCCCAGGACCTGGGCGGCCGACCCACCGTGGTATACGGTCCCAGCAGCGGCGGCAGCTTCCAGCACCCGTCGCAAATCCAGGAGTTCTACCACGGGCCGTCGTCGCTGTCCACCGCTCCCTACCAGCAGAACCCGTGCGCCGTGGCGTGCCACGGGGACCCGGGCAACTTCTACGGCTACGACCCGCTGCAGCGGCAGAGCCTGTTTGGTGCGCAGGATCCAGACCTGGTGCAGTACGCCGACTGCAAGCTCGCCGCCGCCAGCGGCCTGGGCGAGGAGGCCGAGGGTTCAGAGCAGAGCCCGTCGCCCACACAGCTCTTCCCCTGGATGCGCCCGCAAGGTGAGCTCGCGGCAGGTCCGGCCGGGGCCAGAGGGGAGACCGCAGGGCCCCGAGCGGGGCAGGGGGCCCGCCAGGCCGGGAGCGTTTCCTCCAGCTCCTGGAAGACATGCCTGCTCCGATCGGATCGCCTCCCATTTCTTTCCTCCTTCTTCCCTCCTTCCCTCCCTCCTTTCCTCCCTCCTTCCCTCTCTCCCTTCCTTCCTCCCTTTTTTCCTTCCTTCCTTCCTTCCTTCCTTCCTTCCTTCCTTCCTTCCTTCCTTCCTCCCTCCCTCCCTTCCTCCCTCCCTCCCTTTCCTTTTTGTTTCCCTTGAAGGGGGGTCGCTAAGCGACATTTCCTGAATCCATAAACCCCTCACCCGGCCTTACTTTTCTTCTTCTCATCCTTCCCCCCCCCCTTTTACTGTTTTATGGGGGTAGTGGAGAGAGGGTGGTGGGAGTGGGGGCGCTCAACTTTTGCACTTCTCAATTGCTTTATAGTTTAATTACCCTGAAGAAACTTTTCTTCTGGGGCAGAGGCTCTGGGGGCTTTTCAAGGTGGGTCCATTCGTCCCCATCCCAGCTTTTTTTATTCTTATTTCCCTCCTTCTTCACATCCTTCCTTCTAAAGTTTATGGCACTTTTAATAGATTTGAACCACCTCCACCCAACTCTCTGGTGCTGGTTAGCAGAGGAGGGGGCTCCCCCCTTCTGGCTCCCTTAGATTCAGTGGTGTCTGATCCCTCTCACCACCACCACCACCCTACCCCCCACCCCCCACCCCGACCGCTGATCGCGGCCTCCCCTCCCCTGCAAGGGGTAGAAGGTCCCCTGCCCTTATTATACTGGTCTCCTAGGCTGGTTCACGAATCTTCCAACCTTCTCCGTCTCTGCCCTCTCCCCCCTCCCTCCCCCCCACCCCTGTCTCGCCCTTTCCCCCATTCCCAGCAGCCGCCGGACGCAGGCGAGGCCGACAGACCTACAGCCGCTACCAGACCCTGGAGCTGGAAAAGGAGTTCCTATTTAATCCCTATCTGACTCGCAAGCGGCGGATCGAGGTATCGCATGCGCTGGGACTGACAGAGAGACAGGTCAAAATCTGGTTCCAGAACCGGAGGATGAAGTGGAAAAAAGAGAACAACAAAGACAAGTTCCCCAGCAGCAAATGCGAGCAGGAGGAGCTGGAGAAACAGAAGCTGGAGCGGGCCCCGGAGGCGGCGGACGAGGGCGACGCGCAGAAGGGCGACAAGAAGTAGGCTCCAGCTGGGACTGCCAGGGCCGCGGCCGCCCTCGGTCCGTGGGTCCCCCCGGACCTCACCGCCGCCGCCCGCCCCCGCCCGAGAGAGCTCTGGCCCCGCGAGCAGGGCCCGGAGCCCGGCCTCCCGCCGCAGCGTCCCCCGCCGCGCCAGTCCCCCGCTAGTGGTAGTATCTCGTAATAGCTTCTGTGTGTGAGCTACCGTGGATCTCCTTCCCTTCTCTCGGGGGCCGGGGGAGGGGGGACAAGAAAAGGATTTTGAGCAAGGACTCCCTCGCCCTGCGAGGGTGAGCGGCTGCGGCTGGCTGAGCCCCCCCAAGCCCCCGCCCCGTGTAAAAAGCCTCCTTGTGCAATGGTCTTTTTTCCTTTGAACGTGCTTCTTTGTAATGACCGAGGTACCGATTTCTGCTAAGTTCTCCCAACAACATGAAACTGCCTATTCACACCGTAATTCTTTCTGTCTCCCTCTCCCTCTCCTTCTCTCTCTCTCTCTCTCTCTCTCTCTCTCTCCCCGTCCTCATTTCCCCCTCCCAACCCCTCTCTCCCCGCTGCCCTCCCTAGCTCGCTGGCTTTCTCTCTTGCTTCTCTTTTCCTCCCAACACCCGCCCCCCACCGCCTTTGGTTTGGCAATTTCGTCTTAAGTGTTTCTCAAAAGAGGTTACTTTAGTTAGCATGCGCGCTGTGGGCAATTGTTAAAAGTGTTCTTAGGTTTACTGTGAAGAGAATGTATCCTGTATCCGTGAATTGCTTTATTGGGGGGTGGGAGGGCTAATTATATATTTTGTTGTTCCTCTATACTTTGTTCTGTTGTCTGCGCCTGAAAAGGGCGGAAGAGTTACAATAAAGTTTACAAGCGAGAACCCGAGACTGGCCCGGCCCGCGCTCCTCATTTGCCCCCGGCGCCTTGCAGAGCTGGGGGGAGCCGGTCACCCGGCTCCTGCGCCCGCCAGGCCGGGCCGCCCAGAGGAGGGGGCGGGGGCTGGAGGCAGGTGGTGCGAGTCCCTTGGCCCAGGGGCGCAGGGGGTGAGGGAGGCGGCTGCGCCTGATTGGAGGAGAGAGGAACGGGGGAGGGGAGCCCAGAGAAACCCCCTCCCTTCGCGTTCAGAGGCTGCCGGCGCGAGACCCGGGCGCCCAGGCCACGCTGGAGGGATGCGCCGGGACTGGTGGCTGTATCCCCCGCCGCCTCCCCCTTTGTTTCTGCGGGCCCTCTCCCGTGTGCGCTTGTGTGTGTGCTGGTGTGTGTGTGTGTGTGTGTGTGTATAAAAGTGGAGCGCAGGGCCGCTGAACAAGCTTATACATTTATTTTTCCCAGATTGGCTGGCTGGCTGAGTGGGTGGCTGGGGGTGGGGGGAGCAGGAGGAGAGAAGAGATGCACTTCCCCGCCTCTCCCTCTTCGCGACTTGGCCACCTTCGCCCAGCTCTGAGGTCGTGGCTCGCCCCCTTCCTTCCCTCGCTGCCCCTGCTGCTCCCGCAGCCACGCTCCACTGAGGCATCCGCCTCCCGGAACCAGGAGAGCAGCATACCCAGGCCGCCCTCCTCCCTTCCTTTCTCTTCCCAGCCACCCCACCCCCTTCCTTTTTTTTATTTTCAAACAGTTGTGTTTGTTTGTTTGTTTTAGCCACCACCAGAAACCGCAGCATCCCACGCCCGTGGGCTGGATCCCGCGCCTGTAGGAGCACCCACGAAGCTTCATTCCATCCCTGCCTGTATGTCTGGGGGCACCGAGAGAGCGAGCCAGGAGGCCAGGCTCACCTCCGCCGCTCACCTCGGGAGAACCGGACCAAGGTCCCCGCTAAGGCCCAGCGAGGCTGCACTGGCCCAGATTAATAAAGACCTGACCTGCCCCCACCCGCCCACCCACCCACCCACCCACCCAGTTGCGGGCAATCCCTGCATTTGTTTCTTGTTGGGCAACCGGCTGGGGAGGTGGGTGGTGGTGGTGGGGTGACAACACGGATGGCTCAGAGGTTATTTATTTTCCCTCCTACTCAATCCATTCCTCCCCAAATCTCGCCTGCAAGCTGCCTCCAGCCCAAGAGGGTCGACGGCGGCCCTTGAGCCCCCAGCCCCAATCCGCAGGGCTCGGCTCTCCCATTCATTATTGATCATATTTTATAAATCGAACGCCACACAATTTTTTCCACATTACCGGGAGCCGTGGGGAGGCTGCCGGGCCATTGGCGGAGGGCGCGTCACGTGGGCGGGGTCACGTGGTCCGGAGAGGAAAAAGGGGGTCCTTTTTGGTGTAAATCTGGACTCTAATTCTGTAATATATCAAGGAATCTCGTAAAACCGACACTAAAACGTCCCTGCCTACAAATCATCCGGCCAAATTATGAGTTCATTGTATTATGCGAATGCTTTATTTTCTAAATATCCAGCCGCAAGTTCGGTTTTCGCCACCGGAGCCTTCCCTGAACAAACTTCTTGTGCGTTTGCTTCCAACCCCCAGCGCCCGGGCTATGGAGCGGGTTCGGGCGCTTCCTTCGCCGCCTCGATGCAGGGCTTGTACCCCGGCGGGGGGGGCATGGCGGGCCAGAGTGCAGCCGGCGTCTACGCGGCCGGCTACGGGCTCGAGCCGAGTTCCTTCAACATGCACTGCGCGCCCTTTGAGCAGAACCTCTCCGGGGTGTGTCCCGGCGACTCCGCCAAGGCGGCGGGCGCCAAGGAGCAGAGGGACTCGGACTTGGCGGCCGAGAGTAACTTCCGGATCTACCCCTGGATGCGAAGCTCAGGTAACGCCGCGCACCGAGCCATCCCGAGCCGAGCCGCAGTGGCCCGGGCGCATCCCCCCCCAGGGCGCCCCCTTCCCGGCCAAGTGCCCCTTTCCGCGTCCAGAGTGCTCCCGGTAGGAGGTCGGCCCTGGGGACTCGGCTGCAGCTCCGCCGCAACCCGGCGCGCCGCCCCCACCCCCCCCATTTTTGCTCGGTGCTCTCAGGCTCCTTCTGCTCCCCTGGCGGATCTCTCTTCGCCGACGCCTTGGCGCTCCGAGCCCCCCGCCCGCCCCCCACCTTTCCTCCCGGCCTTTTAGCTTTAAATATTTATCAGCCGCGCCGGCACGGGCTGGAGACGAGGCCGTTTGTCTTGTGGAGGAAGGCTGGGGTTTGCAGAGAATAGCCATTAGGGTCTCCCCCCTCCCTTCTCTTTTCCCCGCCGCCGGGGATCTCAGCTCTGGGTGTGTCCCCCAGCCCCAGCTTGGAGGTCTGGGGGAGGGGGCCCGCAGCGCAGAGCAATTCTCCCCTCCCCCTTCCCTCCTAGCCAACCCAGCTCCCCCATTATTCCCTTCTGGACAATTAGAGGTGGGCTCTAGAGGCTTGGCGGGAGGAGGGGGTATGAGAAGAGATGAAGATCCAGCCAGGGACACAGAGCCAGAGAGGCAGGTGGAGAGAGGGGGGCTGAAGCCAAGAGAGATGAGGCTCCTGACCCCCCAGTGAACTTGGGCAGGGAGAAGCAGAACCAGAGAAAGGGTCGGAAGCCTCATCAGACTATGGCTGGCTTCCTCAGGTGCCCTTCCTAGGCCTCCTAAGTGCCCCCCTGGAGAACTGGCCAGCAAGTTTGCAGGTATCATTCCAGAAGGGTGAATGTCCTCAGGGAAGGGACTTGGATTATGCCTTGCCAAATCGTGACTTAGACAGTTCAGGCCACTGAGCCAGCTGCTGCGGAAGCCCCAGGAGACCAGGGCTCCGTGGGGTCTCCTGACTAGCCTGAACCAGACATTCTTCTTAACGCTGCCCTGGACTCAGGGGCCAACCCCAAGGTTCAGAAGGCCCGAGACTTGTGGTCAGAGCCTCCCAATCCAGTCCAAAGAAGCCTGGCTCTTACGCCATCAGTATTGGTGGTCACGGTCTCCATTACCTGCTCCATAATTCAACTGCCTTTCCAGTTGATTTATCAAAGCCCAAATTTTTCTGCTCGTAAACATTTCAGCTTGGCTTTTATCTGACTGGAAATTAAGGCCCCTAAGCCCTCCTCCCATGTCTCCTTCCCAGGAGGGCTGGCACCAGCACCTCCCCCCATACAACATCCCCCAGGGTTCTTCAGGGTTTTGGCCTACGCTGGAAGGCTCTCCTCTACCCTACATCCCCCACCAGCCAGATACTTCATGTTCTACCCCAAACCAGGCTGCTCTCTTCCCCGTGCCTTCCTGGAGGGCCCAAAGGTTGATTTGGAGAACTGGGTTGTCTGGGCAGGTGGGCAGGCAGGACAGCCTAGCCCTGTCTGAACCTGAGCCATTCACTGGAAAAAGAGTCATCAGAAGGCAGCTGCTCTCAGGGAAACTCCAGGCTCCAAGGAAATCTGCAAATTCTCACCTCCTTCTCATTCTATAACAGGCTATGTGTGTGTGTGTGTGAGAGAGAGAGAGAGAGAGACAGAGACAGAGAGAAAAAGACAGAGAGAGAGACTGGGTCAGTGTCTGTGAGTCTCCTTTGTTTCCTTTTCTTTTTGGGAAAAGCACTCAGGCCAGGCCTAGAGATCCACTCCAGGGTCACTTGCATGGCTTCCATTGCCTCTTACCCTAAAGACCATCCGGTCAGTACCCAAAAGGGGAATCCTAGGATGCCTGGTCTCAGGGGTGATGGGAAGATTAACCTTCTTTCATCCTACATACACCTCTCAGGTGCAAAGCCTTCAAGAGCCAGCAGGTTAAATCTTGGGCTCAGAACCCCTGGGCTGAAAGCCTTTCTGGGTGGCAAATGGGGACGTTTGCCTCCAGAGGCCTCTAGAAATGCCTGTACAAGGAGGGAAGTGGGAAGGCACACGTTGGGGTATATGGAAAGTAAGAATTTGGTTTCATGGGGAAATGGGCTCTTCCCACCACTGACCCCCAAACCTGAGGTCTGAGAGGGACTCGGGCACTCTCTGGCTTTCCCCACGAGCACTAATTCTTCTCCTTTAAATACTGTGCGCAGGGACGGACCGAAAGCGAGGCCGCCAGACCTACACCCGCTACCAGACCCTGGAGCTGGAGAAGGAGTTTCACTACAACCGCTACCTGACACGGCGGCGGCGCATCGAGATCGCGCACGCGCTCTGCCTCACCGAAAGACAGATCAAGATCTGGTTTCAGAACCGGCGCATGAAATGGAAAAAGGAGAACAAGAGCACGGGCCCTGGGGCCACAGGCCAGGACAAGGCCGAGGTGGAGGAGGATGAGGAAGAGTGAGAGCCAGAGACCCGGTAGAGGAAGAGAGTGAGAGGAAGGGAGAGAGGGTGAAGCCCAGCTCTGAGAACTGAACCAGGAAACTCAAATTAAATAGGGAGGGGGAAAACTATTTAAGTAGCGGAAAGCAGTTTAAAATTTTTTTAAGGAGAGAAGGTGAAGTTTTGGTTTCTTAACACTGAAAAAAAATACTACCTATAGAAAAGTCCGTCGGGTGTGTTTTGTACAATATGGGAAGAACATCACCTACCTGTTCTGTAGATTTTCTGCCTCCCCTTTTCTATGTTGCTATTGTAAGGTCTTTGTAAAATTTTGCTGTTTTGTAAGGCCCCTTTCTTTGATGCTGTCTTTGTGGTCTGTGGGTCTGGACTCATTCGTGTGGTTCCCCGTCCTCCTGAGCCCCCGCCTTCCCAGTAGCAGCATTGAAGGGGCCTTAGGCAGCCCTATGGACCCACCAACTAGCTCAAGTGTCCCCTCTGTGCACCTGGTCTGCCCGATGCTCCTTGCTCCCGCCAGCCCCTGTGATCCTCGTTACATCTTATGTGTACCTGAAGAAATAAAACACAGTTTAAAAATGAACAGTTGCCCTATTTTCTGTTTCCCTAAAGCTGGGGGGTTGTGGGTAGTGGTGGTGGTAACAGGGTTAGCCGTGCATCCCAGAGCCCCTTGGCTTCAACTTCTGCTGCTAGTCATTTCTTTCTGTGCTGGGGTCTGCTCTTTTTCCTGGTGCTGCTTGCTCTGGGGGCTGCCATCAAGTGAACCCCGATATAACAACACATTCCCTTTACATTCTTCTATACATACCGACATACACAAATGCCCCAATCACACATATTTATAGGCTGACATCACACGCAAGTGAATATATACATTATCACCCTACAGTCACAAATAAACCCCTATATTCATACATCCATAAATAACCTACAGGCATTCACACAACCCAACTCTAGGCTGGAACACATGCATTCACGTTCACACACACTCACAAGTAAACACCCATTCACACTCACTCACAGAGACATTTATACATACCAATGTACATTCACACACTGGCTTATAAACACAGATTCACATTTGCCCCCAAGGAAGCACATCCAGGAGCCCACACGCCCAGTCACACACACATTCACAAAACAAAACCCCCACAGTTCCGCCAACTCTGCCCCAACCAGGCCTTCAAACCAGGCTGCGGCTTGATGGCCAGGCTGGGCCGCCCAAGTACGGAGCTGAAATCCGAAGTGTTAGGCCCCCTAAGGAGGAAGAGTGGAAGGAAAGGGAAGGTGACCACCCAGATCCACTCCCGCTTCTGGGGGTGGGGCGGGCAGCGTTGGGCAGAAGCGGGGCGGCTAGCAGACACCGCCTGCCCGAAGAGGCCTCCAACGCCAGGGCGCTCCCGGCTTCCGCCCAACGAGCAAGCATCTTCCGCAAGAGCTATTCGGTGACTTTATTGCAACTCATTTTGCTTTCATTTACTTTAATTTATCTCATTCTAAATTAACACAGCGATCCAAATAAAATTTTTACGTGGGGAGGTGGGGGAGTGGATGAGCCCTGAGAACGAGAGCCTGAGCGGTGCAAGTTTACCCGGCTGGTGTGGCCGCATCCCGGCCGCTCGGAGCCCGGCCGCGCCGCCCGCCCAAGCTCCGCGGGCTCCCTCCGCGCCTTGCTGCCCGCGGTCCGCGCTGCCGGCAACCTGGAATCTCCTCGGGAGTACAGAGAAAGAGAGAAAAAAGAGAAAACGTTTTTTGGGGGATGTTATTTCGTTTCCTGCACTTGGGCGCTGGTAGCTCAATTCAAAATACAGCAGTATTTCAGGGGCCCTGGGAAACACGGGGTGAATTCTGTTTGGTGGCGGTGGAGATTTTTTTGTTTGTTTTGTAGGGTTTTTTCCTCCAAAACACCCCTTGATTGAGGAACATAAACCTGGAGGACGGTGCCTACGCATCTAGACCTGTGGAGCTGATTTTTAGAATTTATTCGATTACAGACCTTGGATTATTTAAATGCAAAGAACAGGTTTTGGGACAGAAAGAAAGAAGCAGGTTTGAATGGAAGCGCGTTTTAGGAGAATCTCTTTAATTTGAATTTGTAGGTAAAAGTCCCCCTGAACCGGCACTTTCCCCCATTAATGACCGCAGAACCCCCTGGAGAGCACATGGAGCTGTCATTGGGAACCTGAGCATGTGGGCATTTGGGTGGAAGAGGCAGGGATCTGGCTTCACCCTCTTCCAGTTTCTGGGGTGCAGAGGCGAGACTCTGGTTGCTAGGCTGTCCACCTTGGCCTCTGTCAGGGCCGCCTTTCTTTCCTAGGTGAAAACTAGGCCCTAGGGGATCTAAGACCCCCACACCCGCAATGCTACACGCCTCACAGGTGGGGGTCCCACCATCTAGAGGGCTGGGAATGAGGGGGGCATTCAGAGGAGGAGAGGGGACCCTGAAGCCTTCATTTTGCCTTGATGCAAGTGGCAATTTTGGATACCCGCTGTTACTCCCGACTCACCCCAAAACTGCCTTAGAATGGCCCCTGTGTGGAGGATTTGGGGTGAATTCTTACTACAAGAGGGAGGCAGAGCTCCTGTGAGAATAGGGAGGTTCTGGAGAGAATCCCCTCTCCAGATGGACCCCTGTGGCTCCTCAGTCTGATTCCCTGCACCCCAAATCTCATCCCTTCTCAGATTGGGGTTTCCCCAAATAGCGAGAAGGAGAAGAAAAGAAGATGGCGACCGAGAAAAGGGTTGCTGGTGGAGCAGCCATGAAGAAATGCAATAAATTCCTTGTTGTTTTATGAAAATTTACAACTTTGTGATAGAAGTTTATGAGTGGTTGAATCCAGCGATTGGCCGGCGCCGGTCATGTGGCCGGGCGATCGTGAACATGAACTTTTTATCATTTCCCTGGTGGTTATAATGCAGCATTCTTTTGGACACCACACCTAGGTCGGAGCACTGTCGTCCTTCAGGGCTCCAGCCTCTTGATATTTTTATACTTCAATATCAGCTCGATAAAGCAAAAGAGAGAGAGGAAGAGAGAGGGAAAAGAGGGAGAGAGAGAGAGAGAGAGAGGGAGAAAGAGAGAGAGAAGGAGGGGTGGGAATTACACAAAAGAGAGAACCAAAAATAATTTTAATTTCTAAGTTGATTTGCTTGCTGATCTGGGATTTTAGTCATCATGGAGGGTAAATGGACAATCTGCCCAGGACTGCAGCCTGATACCATTTTTCAAAGCCAGAACTTACTCCATTTTCTATGCAAATATCAGAAAAGCGAAACACCCTCTCTCCCAAGTCAGAGAAGGGGAAGCGACGGCTCTCAGGTTGGGACAATATTATCTGGAAGATGAAGAAGAAACAGAACGCTTCCCCCCCCCCTTCCTCTTCACCCCTTTCAATCGGAGGGAAGAAATCCCAAGGTCTACAAAGGTAAGGGAGATTCTACAATTCTTATTCTTTTGCATCGATTTTGGAGGGGGTGGGGCTTAGGTTTGTCTCCCTCTCCCCCCACCCCAAGACGGGGCTGAACCCCATCTCTGGGCGCTGCAGGGAGAGGCTTCCCAGGAAATTCGGTGGCTGAGAAAGAGAGAGGGGTGGCTGCTTCCTGGAGGGGGAGCCAAGGCAGGGAAGATGGGAGGAGGAACCGAAAGGGGCCACGGAGGCGAGCTCTAAGTCGCCCTTTTAAGCTGAGAGGAGAGGCTCCAGAGAGGGGGCTGCGAAAGACAGCATAGGGGTGTCTGGGCTTCAGGGCGCCCAGAAGCCGGTCGCTCTGGCCTCTGTGGGTGTGCGCCCCCTCCCCCCTTCCCTCCCTCGTTCCGGCCTCCCCCAGTTGGCCCCCTGCAGTTCTCTTGCCCGGTGCGGGTCTCGGCGGTTTCCCGGCGGCATTGGCACAGGGGCGGTGGCGCTGAGGGACGTCCGGGTCTCTGGAGGGCCTGGAATCTCCGCAGAGGCCCTCGAGGGCGAGGAGGCGGCGGCTAGAGGGACACACAGAGAACAATTCACAGAGAAATGCTCCTTATCTCCCTGCGGAGACGGTTCTGAAATTAAAGGGCTGTGGGTGGAGGCACCCAAATCGAGGGACACCCCCCTCCCCGCCTCCCCCCCCCCAGGAAGCCAGCCTGAGAATGCCCAGGTCTCTCACCACTCCCACAGGAGGGAGCCTCGCTCTGCAGGGAGACAGTTTTGTGGTTTTTAATGCGGTAGGTTACAGCGTGTTGGTTTCTGTGCAATATTGATTCTATTACTTGTGTTTTTATCGGTATGGGTGTGTGGATTTCGGTGGAGAAAATTGCCATGTGTGGTGTCTGAGGTGGAAACGCTGCAAACTTTCCGGGATCCAAACGTGTTGATTGTGGAGAAGCTGCTGAGCATGTTGTGTTTTAAGCTCGTAAACAAAAACAAAACAAAAAAAAAAAAAAAAAAAAGAGGGGAACAGAGTGGGAGAAGGAGAAAATAAAAAGAGAACCCAATAAGGGAACCTGATGGTTTCCGGACTGCAAAGCTGCCTGGCCCTGAGCTCAGACAGCTAGTCTTGTCCCTCCCGCGCCTGATTTCATTCTCCAGCCAGGCCTCCTGGGGGTGAAGGAGGGGGGTGGAGAAGAAACGTTGGGCGGGAGACTGAAATGTCTAAAGTAGCTGGTGGGGTGGAAGAAGGGGAAAGCCGGTTAAAACCTAAAAACATAGTGAGAGGGCTTCTGGGGAGGCTGCCAGCGGAGAGATAAGTGGCTCTGGGCGTCAAGGGCAGGAGAGACTGATTTAGTTTGGTTTGCATAAATAGGTGACTGCTTTTCTCTTTTTAAAGACCAAATGAGGAGCGTTCAGCCTCGGATGTCTGGTTGGCTAGGGGTTGCAGGGGATGAGGGTGGGTCGGGCGATATTGGCCCTCTCAAGCCTGAGCTGGGAGGAGAGGGATGCAGGCCACTTGTGGCGCGGGAAGGGGGCCCCTGGAGGCACAGGTAGATGCCCCTGAAGCAGGCCTGGACTGGGTGCCTGCAGGGACCCCCGGGCTGCGCCGCGAGAGCACTTCTGGGCCAGCACCTACGGTACTCGGGGCCTATTCTCAAAGGAAAAATCCCCCAAACCCATCCAGACTAAAGGTCTTTTTCTCCTGTAGTCTTGGCGGGGAATAAATCATCCCTTAGACAGTTTGCTCTGACCCAAATTATGCGGTTTGCTGCCATCTACCGTCCGTTCGGAGACATGCGGCTTCGGCGCCGCAAAGCCCGGCGACACTGCCTGAACCGCGCCGCTGCCTAGAGCCCCCGCTGCTCAGGTTCGGAGGGTTTTGGGGGGACTTCGGCCCAGATTGCTGCTTTCCGCTGCAGCTTGGTACCCGCCTGTCCGCGTGTGGATTAGAGAACAAGTGTGCCCTCCCCCCTCGCCCGCCCCATCCTAGCTCCAAAACCAGCGGCTGGCTGGAAAAGCGGCTTTTTCTAGGTCATATTTAAAAAGGACTAATACTGCATCTCGCGGGCAGGGGGCCCTGAACCCCAAGGGTGGGAGATCAGAGTCGCACGCACTCGCCCGCCGGCCTACCCACCCCTCCAAGGCTCGAGAGGGGATCATCAGGGACGCTCGGGAGATGCGAGGCCAAGGCTGTTCAAGGTTTATTTGGTTTTCTTTTCGGCCAAGGGAGGGAGGGGGCAGCACGGGAGGCGCCGGCCCCCGCAGTTCCACTCGGCTGTCAAAAGACAAACCCGGGTCTGTGTTCTCCGGGTTGGCCGGTGAGTCTTGCCAGTTGCTTGGCCGGTGAGCCCGTGGTAAAGGAATGGAGCCGAAATTTTCTGGAAACTGTTGGTGTCTGCAAGTGAGTGTGGGTCCCCTCCCCCATTCCTGATCGTTTCAAGCGAAATTGACACAAATATGTCTTGGGGGAAACATAGGGAGTGGGAGTGGGGATCGATCCTTAAGGAACCAAACCATTGTGATTTCCGTTCCGGAGGACCCCTCACACTCGCTTAACCCGACCGCCTTCCCAGAAGGGGGTGGTGATGGCAGGGGTACGCGCCTCTGCTGCCGCCGCGTTTGAATATTGGCCCCTGTCTCACGGGTTACTGATTAGCTCGGGCTTTCAAGCCGCAGGAGGAAGCTCTGGCCGCTCCTTTCAAGGTGCTGTGGCCCCAGTTCCTGGGCGGGGGCTGCAGGAAATTGCCTGCGGTGCCAGGCAGGCCGAGGTGTTACTAGGGTCTGGCCCAGAGCTGGAGGAGTCTCTGAGATCGAGGGGCCCGGCGGAGCTGGGGGGCGCAGACCTAGGGGCTGTGGTCCCTGCATTCCCGGCGCCTTGAGAGTTGAACCACAGGAGCTGCCCTTTCAGGTTTCCGGGCAGCAAGAGTGACTTTCCGCCGCCAGAAGGCCGGGCTTAGTGTGGAGGCCTCGGGGGAGCCGCGGGAAAGTCTAGGGCCCCTCTTTCTTGGGGGCTATCCGCAGGACAGGTGGGGAGAGAGGCGGTTGGTACAGGGGGTTGATACCCTTTGGCTCTTAGAGTGCCCGTGGACCTGGTTAGGGAGAAGGGAGAAGGAGCCTTTGGCCACCGCCTTATCCCACCCCGTTCCCCGCCCCCCCCCCAAGTTCGGAGACCACGATGTTCATTTGCATAATGGAAATGAAGTCTTTGTAGCTCAGGTTGGACCGGCCAATTTTAAGGCAATATCCCATGTCAACAGCTCCCAAAGGTTGAGAACTCCCTCTGGGAACATTTACGTTCCCCAAATTCAGAGAATCACAGAGTCTAGGGGAAGAATTGGGTTGAGATGTCTTAATTTGCTCCACCCCAGCTGGAGTTGGGAGTGGGTTGGAGCAAGATGCTCACAACCCAATGAGCTGGAGGTGGGGGGAGCTTTGTAGCTGAGAGAAAATGAGAAGCTTGGACAGTGTCTCAATCCCCCCTCCTCTCTGTACACATCCAGGCAAAATCCCTTCCTGAGGTTACCAGTACAGGAGAATTTTAGTCATGAGCTGAACACAACTTGGACATTTCCCTGGGAGATGAAAATGCGTGCACATCCACAGGAGCTCATATTCACAGCATAGAAAATTACAATTATAAATTCTGCCTGTGGGGTTTCTGTACAGTCCTTCTGTTGTGTACTCAAGACTTGGTACACATTTATGTTCACCTCTCTATCTACACACTTTCTCCATGAGGCTGAGAGAGACACCCCGGACTGGCAGACAGCTGTGCCTGCTGGGTATTTACATATTCCCCGTTGGAGACAGACGGACGGCAGTGGACCGAACTACAGACAAATTCGTAGAGATCTGGCTCCAGAAACCAGGCGGCCTCTGGCCGGGCCCTGCCCGTCTGCTCTTTCTCCCAAACAAACGGATCAGACGAATAAACGCTCATAAATACCTCTGGGCTTAGATAAGAGCGATGAGGCGCTATTTCCTTTCATGCCGGACTCCAGGCGCCCAGGCCCTGCCTTGGCGGCTCCATCTCACGACAGGCAACCTGCAGAGGTGAGGTTAATTTGGGGCTGTGACTCTAAGGATCAAGCAGTTATTTTAGTGCTTCTCATGCCCTTCCTTATGGCATCCTACTTAGTCCAGATTCTGTAGCAAAGCCCATACTGTCCAGTTCTAGGAAGAGGGCATTGTGGTCAGGGAGGAGGCAGGATGGTTGTGGTCCAAGGCCCAAGGTCTGTGGCAGAGAGGAGGGAGGTGCAGACTGGCACTCTCCTGATCTTGCCCCTCCCCTAGACCAAATGTTCTCCATTCCTCTCTAGGAATGGGCCCAATTACAGCTAGACTGGGGCACTTAGGATTCATCATTAGGATGCTTGAGTTTTCTTAAATCTTGATAACACCTCCTTAGAGTTTGACTAGGAAGTGGTTGGTGGGACATGCAGGGATAACTACTCGGCCATGAATTTATAGCCTAGAAGTTGTCCTGAGTTCAGGAAGCCTTGCAGGCCACTTTGCAATCAACCAGCTTCCTACTCTCGGGTCACCAACCTCAGCCCTCTACCACTTTAACTCGTGTCTCGTGCCATCTTCAGTGGACAAAAATCTGGCCCACAAGAAGGAGCCCAAAGGACAAGGCAGAGGAGAGTCAGCCTGGCCCCTTTATCATCAGATTTTGCCACACATTCTGGCTCATTTCGGAACCCAGGTCTGAAGGTTATCTCCCTTTAATGCCTGGCCTCCACATGCATAGTTAGATTGTTGAAAATATATTATGGTTCAGTCTTCCAGCTTGGCTTCAATGCTCATTTTCCTTACATGGTGGGGGGAGGGAGGGAGGGAGAAGGAGAGAGAGGGAAAGAGAGAGAGAGAGAGAAATGAACGGAGATGGGCACTCTTTCTCACATCCTAGCTTGTGCAGCAGCAAAGCTGGTGATACAAATATGAGATGTGGGAGGGACTGGAGGGATCCTGAGAGGCGGACAGAAGGGGGTTCGGGCTGATGGTTGTAAGCTGCCTGCTGAGTCCCCAGGAGGACCTGGACAGCTCTCCCTCCTTAGAAAACTAAACCCAAACCAATTATTGAGAAAGAATTCATTTTCAAAAGAACTGCCAGCTTCTAGAGAGACCTGGAAAAGGAGCAAGGGCCTTTCTCTTTCCGGTTGTCTTTGATTGTCTCAAAAATCAGGAAATTTTGAGGACCCAGAATTGGAGGAAGAACATTTTCTTCCCTGTGCCCAGGGGTACTGAGACATCTTTGATCCCTAAGAATCTGTAGCCCAGGATATTCTAGTGATTTGGGGCGTAGGGGGTGGGATGGAGCGAGGGTGGCAGGCAGGATCCCTATCCTAGACAAACCTAGGCTGGGGGATGCCCCTCACTCCTACTCTCCCTATGCCCCCAGCAAGCGGAAGAGAAGGCTAGCTAGTCCCTTTCCCCAGTGTCCCTTCAGGGGCCAAGAACAAGCATCACATGCTCCAACCAGGCAGGATGTCTTGGGCAGCTGAAGCAGCAGCAGCAGCAGCAGCCTTCCAAGAAGCTCCTAGTCTAGCCTCGCCTAACCTAGCCACAGAGCCAGAGGGAGAAGCTTGGGCTCAGACTCTCCTCCCATTTCCCAACCTCCTGGGTTCTCTGGGCAGCAGGCTCTGGCCTGCCCTTCAGCCGGTAAGAGCTGTGAAGAAGCAAGAATTATAAACCCAGGCTTGGAGGAGGCAGAGGAGAACTGAGAAACAGGAAAAACAGTTTTCAAAACCTGGGAAGGAGAGTGTTTCTTCTTCTTCGCCTCCCCTGAAAGCGATGCTAAATAGTGAACTCTTCTCTCCTACCTACAGAAAACCCTAGAAACAAGTCTTTCCCTTTGGTTCTCTCGTCACCACGCAGAGAGGGACGTTTAGGCACCCTTCCCTTGAGGGAAGGGGTCCAAGCAACGCAGGGGTTAACTTTTCTGAAAACACAATTAACTTTTTCCTATCCTGCGTGGGGAGGGGAGGGATATATTTATTTAATCACTGGGGGATGGGGTGGTCTCAATCCAAATGCTCCCTCCTCCCTCCAAGACACAGACGCCTCTTTCGCAGATCCTACGTAGGTGGAACAGGACGCGTTGTGTTGTTGGGGGGAGAGAGAGAGAGAGAGAGAGAAACGAGAAGAAGAAGGAGGAAAAAAAAAAGGTTGATAGGTTTGTGCGCGGGTCCCTCGCGCGGGCTGCGCTCCTCCTGGGTGCTATTTGACAATTCCTGCCTCTGCCATTGGTCAGTGTTGGATCAGATGGTTGTATTTCCTTCTGGCCCTCACTGGCACCTCGCCATCCCCCCTCAGCTAAAACCCAATCTCAGATATACTACTAATAGGCGCGGCGCTCGGACTATAAAACACAACAAATCATAAACCCGGCGGAGCAGCAGCGGCCGAGCGCGCCTCCCCTCCCAATGAGTTCCTATTTTGTGAACTCCACCTTCCCCGTCACTCTGGCCAGCGGGCAGGAGTCCTTCCTGGGCCAGCTACCGCTCTACTCGTCGGGCTATGCGGACCCGCTGAGGCACTACCCCGCGCCCTACGGGCCCGGGCCCGGTCAGGACAAGGGCTTTGCCGCTTCCTCCTATTACCCGCCCGCGGGCGGCGGCTACGGCCGAGCGGCGCCCTGCGACTACGGGCCGGCGCCGGCCTTCTACCGCGAGAAGGAGTCGGCCTGCGCGCTCTCGGGCGCGGAAGAGCCGCCCCGGTTCCACCCCGAGCCGCGGAAGTCCGACTGTGCGCAGGACAAGAGCGTGTTCGGCGAGGCCGAAGAGCAGAAGTGCTCCACTCCGGTCTACCCGTGGATGCAGCGGATGAATTCGTGCAACAGTGAGTGAGCCCTCCCGCGGTCCCCCACCCCCCGGGGCAGAAGTAGCGCGCCCCCCACCCCCCGCAGCCCCCAGGGTGCCGGCTGGGCATCTCAGTTAGGAGCTAAGGGAAGCCGGGGCGCCCGTCCCGGGTCTCCCGCTCTGTCCTCTCGCCCTCAGGAGTTACAAAGTTTGCAAAGTCCCAGCCGCACTGGGAACCAGGGGGAGCGAGTGGGCTCTCCCGGAGCGCCGCGCCAGAGCGCGATTCCGGGGCCCGGGGCCGGGGAGGGGGCAGGGGCCGCAGCCACTGGCGTGGCTTTCCCTCGCGCACCCCCCCCCGCCCCAGCCCTGGTCGGGTCCCCCCACCCGAAGACGGTTCCATTAAAAACGGAGTGCGTCATGGGAAGGGGGGCGTCGTGACGCTGGCGAGGGAGAGTGCAGTCTGTCCGGGACTGTGTTTCCCTGGGGGTTCGGGGCCGGGGAATGAGGAGGCACCAGGAAAGGGGTGGTAGAGGAGGGAGGGAGAATGAGGGGGAAGAACGGGAGAGGCAGCAGGCGGAGGGGGAGAGAGGGAGAAGCAGGCGCCTGGGTCTCAGGTTGGATTATTTGTCGGCCTTAAGTCCCAAATTGATGTCCATTAGTGGGACACGAAAGTGAGGAGCCGTTAATGCCGACTGTGGATCGATCCACGTCATTACGGATTAAGGGCTGGAATCTATCACAGGGTGGTGGGGAAGCCAGATAGATGGAAAGAAAAGATAAGGCTAGGAAGAGACACACCTGGCCGTGCTTCCCCGGCCCCTCCCCACTAGGCTCAGGTGGGATTTTTAAACTCGCCTCCCATCCCCCCACCAAAGGTCTAGACCAGAGAGGCACGGGCTTGGGAGGCCCAGAGGGAATCTGGAGGGGGCGCTGGAGGAGTGAGGAAGGGGGTGGGTGGGCAGGAAACTCGAAGAGTGGAGGGCATCCCGGGACAGGCTAGAGTCCATGTTTGAGGGTCGAGTGGGGGAGGGGGTTCTGGCCCTGATGACCCCAGGCCTCAGCATCTTCTCTCGGCGTAACAGGTTCCTCCTTTGGGCCCAGCGGCCGCCGCGGCCGCCAGACCTACACGCGCTACCAGACCCTGGAGTTGGAGAAGGAGTTTCACTACAATCGCTACCTGACGCGGCGGCGGCGCATCGAGATTGCGCACGCCCTGTGCTTGACCGAGCGGCAGATCAAGATCTGGTTCCAGAACCGGCGCATGAAGTGGAAAAAGGAAAGCAAACTGCTCAGCGCGTCTCAGCTCAGTGCGGAGGAGGAGGAAGAAAAGCCAGCCGAGTGAAGGCGCTGGAAAGGGAGGGGGGACGCCAAGGGAGCGGCCTGCGGGGAGCCGAGGGCATCCGAGAGCCCCCCCAGAAGGCTCTGCGGGCGGGGGCGGGGTCCCGGGGACCTGCTCTCCAGCGCGCTACAGGCGGGGCCCAGCGCTCTTCTGGATGCCCCCGCCCCGCAGAGCTCTCACTGGGTGCTGGGAGGCCTTGCCGCCTGAGCCCACCCAGCACCCCGAGCGCCCCCTCCGTCCCTACGGAGCCGCTTCAGCCCCAGCAGGCTCCCCCGTGAGAACTGAGGACCGGACTCACTTGATATTTCCTGGAAGCAGAGCAAATGCTCTGGTCCCTGTCGCGTCTCATTTCGTCCTTGTTCCCCGTGCACGGTTCAATGGTAGATTCGCAGTGCCCTCAGCGGGGGGCCTCGAAGACTCCCTGACCCCAGACCTCTCCTCCCCCCCAAAAGCCACTGGAAGGAGCACATACTACCTAGAAGTAAGAAGAGGAGCCTCAGAAGAAAACAAAGTTCTATTTTATTAATTTTCTATGTGTTGTGTTTGTAGTCTTGTCTTAGCTCTGGACGTGAAATACTTCGGTAATAATATTAATATTATTAATGATGATGATGATAATAATAATAAAGATGTAAAAACTCGCCGCTTGGTCACCTGTGCTCCTCCCCTGCCACTCCCCCACCCCCAAGGCCACCGCAGTGTCCGGGTGCCAGAAACAGGGCCTGGAAGGCAGGAGCCCCTGGTCCGCCCGGCGGCCAAGCACGACTCGGAAGTTACAGTTGAGATAAAGGCTGGGGCGGTCCAGCCCAGGCTCCGGGCGCTGCACCTCGCCAGGGCTGAGACTCCTAACAGCCTCTCTGAGTGCAGACTCGGGGGACTGAGAAAGGCCGTTTCCCTCTTATTCTCTAGTTTTTCCTCGTTTATCCGTGGCACCAGGGACATCGCCGAGGCCCTGAGCCCGGAGCCTCTGCAGAGACAGCCAGGCGGGTCTCGCGCCTCAGCAGTGTCCTGTCATCACGCTGGCGAGGCCTGAAGCCTGTGGCCTGCCCGCATGGCCTGATCTCCGCCCGCCCTGGCCCTCAGCTCTGGGCCTGTGGCTCCGGAGACTAAACCGGGGCCACCAGGCAACTCTCAACCCGCAGCTGAAGCCTCCAGGCACCCCTTCCTTCCTCAAGCAGGAATTCTGCGACAAGTAGGGGAACTGAAAGCGGCTGGCAGGCACGGGGTGAAGGGCGCGGCTTTCCCCTGCTCCTGGGAGACCCGAGGCGCAGGAGGCCAGGTGATGGGGTGCTTTGGTCTCATCCCCTCCACCAAAAAACGACCCATTCTCTCCCACCCCCACCCTCACCCAGGCGGCAAGCTGCGGACAGTGTTTTCCTTTCTTTCTCCTCCCTCTGTCTCCCTTTTTTTTTATTATTTGTAAAGAAAATAGCTGCCTGGCAGAAGGAGCCCAGCTGCGGCGGTCTCTGGCCGCCCAGCGCGCTCAGCAAGGCGCCGCTGGTCCTCCGAATCCCTTTCCAGGGAAGATGTGGGCTGCCGGGCAAATTCTGAAACTACTCAGACGTCGGCGAGGGGCCTCGAGTGGGGTGTCCCAATGTAATAGAGGGCATCTGGTGAGGAGGTGACAGGGTTTTCTTGCCTTGATCCCGAACTCTCAGAACCCCAAACCCCGACCACCTATTCTGTCGCTGCCACCATTTCCTCCCTGCAAGTAGGCCCGCTTAGCCCCAGCAGAGCACATCCTCTGGGGTCCCTGTCCTGATTTGCCATTCTCTGTGTCTGGGCTGAGGAGGAGGAGGAGGTCAGGAAGAGGATCCCAAACTTCTAAAGGGCACAGAAGTGAAAGCTTCCCCATGGACCCCTTGGTCCAGCCCTGCCAGCTCCGCCTGGACGCCATGCATGGGAAGGACAGCCGGGGAAGGAAGCAGGCCAGGCCGAGCTCACTGGGAAACGCATTGTAATAATTGTTTTCCACACACATCTTCCAACCCTCCTCCCCCATTTCCGCCCCAACCCGGAGACTTGCAGAGCCCCAGTGAGGGAAAAGCAACTCAATTTTTGATCATCTCATCCAGAGTGAAAATAATAATGATGATGATACTAATAACAACGACAAGGAGAAGGACACAGATAGTCTAAACCCACTCCCAAGAAAGTGGGTGAGGGCTCAAGTGAGTCCCTCCTCTAAAAGACTCAACTCTGAGGAAGAGCCCAGCCCGGGTTTCTTTCTCTCCCGGCGGTTTGCAGGGAGCCAGCAGGGAGGCAGCCGTCGCCGCCATGGCAGTCTGCGGCCCGCGCTCCCGCCGACCACCGGGAGGTGGCGCGCTCTGCTCAGAGGCCGCCGCCAACCTTCTCCCTGTTTCTCCCCCTTCTCCGTTTTTCCCCCTCTCTCAGAGGCTCGCATTGAATCGGCCCTAACGATTCTCGGATCGTCATTATTTGTAACCATAGAGCATGAATTACCTCTTGAGGTCATCAGCGAGAATTTACGACTGGTCAACAAAAGCACGTGATTCCCTAACGCCCCCCCATCCCCCTTCCAACCCCCCCCCATATTTGGCCGCATACATAGCAAAACGAAGTACAGTGCATCGCTATAATTCATTAATACATCATAAATCGTGAAGCACAGGGTTATAACGACCACGATCCACAAATCAAGCCCTCCAAAATCACCCAAATGAGCTCGTACTTTGTAAACTCCTTCTCGGGGCGTTATCCAAATGGCCCGGACTATCAGTTGCTAAATTATGGCAGTGGCAGCTCTCTGAGCGGCTCTTACAGGGATCCCGCTGCCATGCACACCGGCTCTTACGGCTACAATTACAATGGGATGGACCTCAGCGTCAACCGCTCCTCGGCCTCCTCCAGCCACTTTGGGGCGGTGGGCGAGAGCTCGCGCGCCTTCCCCGCGCCCGCCCAGGAGCCCCGCTTCAGGCAAGCGGCGTCGAGCTGCTCCCTGTCCTCGCCCGAGTCCCTGCCCTGCACCAACGGCGACAGCCACGGCGCCAAGCCCTCTGCTTCGTCCCCCTCCGACCAGGCGACCCCGGCCAGCTCCAGCGCCAATTTCACCGAAATAGACGAGGCCAGCGCGTCCTCGGAGCCTGAGGAAGCCGCGAGCCAGCTAAGCAGCCCGAGCCTAGCTCGGGCACAGCCAGAGCCCATGGCCACCTCCACAGCCGCGCCCGAGGGGCAGACTCCGCAGATATTCCCTTGGATGAGGAAGCTTCACATCAGCCATGGTAATTCTCGCTTTCGCTCCTTTTCTTTCCTTTTTTCTTTTCTTTTCTTTCTTTCATTCTTTCTTTCTTTCTTTTTTTTTTTTGTCTCGTAGGCTTTCCTTCTCTGCGTTTGGGGAGGTGGGGGGGGGAGGCGAGGAGAGCTTGGCTTCTCCTCAAATACAGATTTATTTTTTTTCTATTTTTCACAGAGGGGTAGAAGTCTCTAAGAGGGTCCTCGCAGCTCAGGGGGATAGAGCCAAAGAAGGTCTAGGTCTTTAGCTGGGGAGGAGTATTTTGAATGATTTGTCTCCAGATTCCGCTAAGGTTTTCTTCACCCAGCTGTACTAGCTCTAGGATGAAGGATGGGGTTTATGTAACGTGGGGAAGGGTCCTGCTTAAGCCCCGAAATTTTGAGGCTGATGCTAGCAAAGGAGGGGCGAGCAGCAGGAAAGGGAGCTTTCCAGGGCAAAAGTGCAGCCTCTCTCCTCCCTCCCGGGGCGAGCGGCGGCCTGAGCCCAGCGAAGGGTGAGGCACAGGGAGGAAGCAAGAGACAAAGCCGGGCGCATTCGCTGCCGCCGAAGTGGGGGCTGCAAGAGAAGGGGGAGCAGAAGCGAGCTCGGATGCGGGGCGTCTGGAGTGGGGGAGGATTCGAGCTGCGGGGAGCTGGGTACCGGGGACGCCTGGGTCCTGCTCCACGCCCCTCTCCCATCCAGTGCCCCCTCCCTTAACCGGAATAACGTTGCCTCCCGGGCTCTACTCTGTCTGCTTCAGATATGACCGGTCCGGACGGGAAAAGGGCCCGGACCGCGTACACCCGCTACCAGACCCTGGAGCTGGAGAAGGAGTTCCACTTCAACCGCTACCTGACGCGGCGGCGGCGCATCGAGATCGCCCACGCGCTCTGCCTGTCCGAGCGCCAGATCAAGATCTGGTTCCAGAATCGGCGCATGAAGTGGAAGAAAGACAACAAACTGAAAAGTATGAGCCTGGCTACAGCCGGCAGCGCCTTCCAGCCCTGAGCCCGCCTGGAGGAGCCCTGGGTGGCCCAAGAGCCCTTGCCGCCCCCAGCCCTGGCCCCTCCAAACCTCCCTGCGCTGCCACTGCCCGCTGGGGACCGGTTCCCACGAGCCTGCCTCGCACCGGCCTTGTGTTACGAGTTTTCGTTTGGTCTTAGGTCTTCCTGTGGCTCCCTCTCTCCTGGACTGGTTAATCTTGTTATTATTGTTAATAATAATGATAATTATTATTTTCCCTCCCTGCTCCCCACTCCCCTCCACTCAGCCCCCAATCCGCCAGTGTTTCTGAATGTTCGTGTCTGTGGTTGCACTCCTTCCCCCAGGAAAGAAAGAAACTCGCATGTTTAATGTGAACAGTCCCCTTCCTATCTGTGTTCTTCTAACTTATTTATAAAGGGATGAGTGCTGTGTTTTGAGTTTCAGCTTGAAACTTCTCTAAGGGGCAGCAGTTGAGGTGGGGCAGTGCCGGAGCAGCGCCCGGCCCAGCTGAGCTGGTCTCGGACATGGAGTCCATGACTGTCTCTTTCCATCCTCCTCCTCCTCCTCCTCCTCCTCCTCCTCCTCCTCCTCCTCCTCCTCCTCCTCCTCCTCCCTCTTCCTCCCTCCCCACTCCCCAGGCCCAAGTCTTCCAGAGGCTTGGTCAAAGGGTGGGAAGGAGGCAGGAAGGACCAAAGGGGTGATATGGAGAAGAGGGAAGGTAAACCGTGAGAATTAAGTTCCTGCCGCCTGGGTAGGCCCCACAAGGCCTGGCCTGGGAGTGTATGGAAACACAAATAATCCTCAGTGTAAAATGTCTTGTGTATTTCTCTGTGAATTCATGGGTCTGGAGTAGAGGGCCCAAAGCTTGTAAATATGGGGATAGTCTGGGTCAGACCCATCCCCTCCCCCCCTACACCCATTTCGCTTCCAAGACCATTTGTAGTGAGCGAGTGGATGCTGTGCTACGCGTGAAATCTGTCTTTGCCTTTGCCGGGCCTGTCTCAGTGATTCGCTTTTGGTATTTGTAGCTTTCCTTGAAGTCAAATAAATGTTTCCCCTAATCCACTGCCCTTCCACTTGTCTTTTCTCTGGGGGCCTGTCCCTCCCTCACTGGGCACACCCTAGACCATTTTTGACAGATCTGGGGTGTAGGGAAGGGAAAGCAGGATGCTTACCAGCAGCCCCTCTTAGCCACCTACATCCCTTGCTTAGTCAGCCGAGTTCTTGGGTCAGGGGATAGGCTTTCATGTCTGGGGACTGAGAGGCCCAGAAATCCCACATAGAGCTGGGGCAAGGGAAAGAGTGAGCTGGACTCCACCCTGGCCTTCCACCAGCCAGCCAGCCAAAAAAGCCTCTGGAAACCTCTTCAGGGAAAGTAATTTGGGCCTAAGTTCTGAGCAGGAGGCTCCTGACCTTTTGGGAGTGGTACAGGCCTGCCCAGCCCCCCTGTCCCCTGGCCCAAATCCCAATTCTGCTCTACCACCCACTAAGACCCCTCCCTCAAAAAAAAAATCAGCTCAATTTCAAAGGTTTCCTCTCAACCTCAGTTTTCTCTAAGCTTATCAAGGGCTCCCTCTCTCCAGGAGCCCAACTGACCTTCCCTCTTGGTTAGGAGTTGGGGTCCCTCCTGGAAGACCCCTGGCTCCCCTGCCAGCCGGAGTAGCCCAGGGTTAGGGCCCAGTACTCCTCCATCCAAGTCCGCCTTTACCCTGAGTGCAAGAGTCAAGTCTGGACACTTACCCGGTCAATCCCTTCCAGCTTGGCCCAACTTCTTACAGGACTTGGGGGGGAGGGGAGCTGGTGAGGAGACAGCCAAGAATCGTAGAGGCTCTACTGGGCCCTCCTTCCCCCTCGCCCCTTGACTTTGTCCCCCTTTGTCCATAGCAAACTATCCCAAAAGTCGCTATGACATTTAGATGTCAAATGGATAGGGGTTTTATCTCGAAGTTAGATCGTAAAAATCGCCGAGAAGTCAGACAGATACCCCTCACTGGCTCGAGAAAGTCACGTGAGGTCCATAAAGTTAGTTTTATGGTTTTGGGGAGTTGACACCGCGCGGTATATTTCACATTCTCCAGAATGTTAAGTGACACTTTAACTGCTCGCCGTGGTGGGGAAGGGGGCAGAGGTAGGTGAGCGCTCTCCCAGCCCAGAAGGCAGTGGCGGCACTCCCGCGGTAAGTGGCTTCCAGCTTTCGCTTTCTCCCCCTGCAATTTTGGGGCTTGGAACTGGGGAAGGAAATCTTGCCTCCGGCAGAGCTGTAGGACTACGAATAGGGGGGCATTTAGACTGCTCTTTTTGCACCAAGTTCTGACAGGCTGAGTGTCTGAAGTGGGGGCTCTCAGCTCTGTAAGGCCTCAGTGGTTGGGGTGCCTGGTTTTTATTCGCAGGAGTGTCTGACTCTTTGTGGGGGAAAAGGCTTGTGTGGGTTCCTTCAATGTCCTTGGAAATTTAGGGGGACAAGAGGAAAGGGGTGTGTACTACTGAAAGGAGGGCCCCTTGTGGGGGGCCACTTCACTGCTGGATATCTTGAGACCCTTGGTCATCTCTCCACCCCCAGGAAAGAAACTTTATGACATTCATTTGTCAGGGGTGTGTGGGGACGCGCCGCTGGGCACTTTTATCTGGATACATCTGAGCTGAGCAAAAGCATCGGGAAGGCTAACGCGGCTGCTGTGGGCTGCCCCGCACTGGGGCTCTCTCTGGCTTTCAGATTTTTGAACTCTGTGAAAGGGGGTACCCCGCATTTCTCCATGACCTCATCAGGGTTACCCAGGATGAGGAATGTGACACTTTTGCATTCAACTTCAGCCTGTAAATTCCAAACCAACCTTATTGCTTGGCTCTGAGGAGGGTCAGAGGGGCACAAATCCCCTCAAATTCCAAACCTAATTCCTGGCCAGGAATGGGGGGAAGGGGAGAGCTTCTTCCCTTGCCTGGAGGAGTTAGGTGTCTAAGCAGATCTCTGGCAGGCCCTCCATAAAGAAAACTTGCTCAAGAACACAGACCCCAACTGTCTGGAGGGAGAAAAAGGAACTCAGGAACAGGAGAGAAAAAAATCAGAGAGGTTCTGTCTTTCTTCTCCTCTCCCTCCCTCTTCTCTCCCTACTAGACCCTTAAAAAAGCCCCTTTGTTTTGTGGCACCACAAACCAGAGGGATTTCATCATTTGACCCCCAGGGGGCCTGTTATTTCCTATGGGCAAATCACCCTCTTCTAAAAACCAGTGGCCTCCTCTCCACCAAACTGACCCCCCCATTTTAAGACCCATGGGGTCTACCACCACCGTGTTACTCCTGCCTTTGCCAGCCTTCTGGCTCTTGATTCAGCCTAACTCCGGTGAACAGTCGATAGAATTGAACATGTGGCACCTTATGGGGCTTCTGATCTTTGGGACAAGGGGAGGGCCATGAGATTCCCTCTATTCCCCCATTGAAGGATATCTGCACACTCTGCCTGTATCCTTTCTTTCCTGCAGCCATTCTCTGTTCCCTGAGCTCTCCAGTCCCTGCCCAGGCCTGACTTACAGGAGAATCTTCACAGGTTTGAGAGCAAAGAGGACAGAGGGCTTGGGGTCCCTACCCTGACTTGAAGACGAATCCCCCCCAGGAAGGAGGAGAAATTTATATCCCTTGGAAAAGAGACTCTGGTCAGCTCCCAGAGGGTCCCCAGCATCATTTAAGATATCAGTACATTCTGGAGGCACAGCTTCCACAGGCGTCCACTCTGGAAAAGGCAAACGAGTTGAGTAAGGTGCAGAGGAAGGATATAGCAGGGGCAGAATTTGACCTGGGGCCTCCTTGGAACCCCCATTCCCATGTGCCCTGTTTCTCTTCTCCCAGAAACCCCAGACCACCAGGCCTGCCCCTGAAGATTTTTTCCCCCCTTCTATGTCAGCTCTGCAAACTCTGATAAAGAATGTGTGGGGCCGGTGGCCCCAGGACATCTGCTAGGCATATCTAGAAAGATTTTCCGGAATGGTGAAGAGCAGCCCTGGGTGGGGTGGTGTATGAGGGGGTGCCCACTTCCGTTTGGAGGTCAGAACCCTTGAAGGGTCTCCTCCTGCTCTAAGCAGTTCCTGGAGAAGACTCCCTAGTTGTTTTTCTTCTTTCTTGCTTCAGGTTCGCTGGGCAATGGTCTCTCTTGAAACCCAATAAGGACAGTCAGGAGGAAGGGGTGAGAGTTGAGAAGGGGTTTCTGGTGCAAAGGAACTCTTCCTTGTCATGGAGCCATGGATTCCTGCCCTCCCCTCCTGCCTTCCCAAGACTTTCCCTGGGAAAGCTGCTCCTTAATCTTAAGGACTTTTGCCTTCCTCCCTGCCCACCTGCTTTCCTCTCCCTGGCTGAGTCCAGGCCTCCACCTTGTGAGCTCCAGGCTGGCACCCTCCAGCCAGATCTCTTGCCCAGCCGCCCAGCCACTCAGCGCCCTCCACCTGGGCAGCCAGGGATTAAGGTGGCAGTTGCCTTTTTACCCTCCAAGGCCTGCCTGACCCACCTCTCAGCAGATAATCTGATTTTGAATTTTTTTGCTTGATTTGGTTATTTCGTTTTGTTTTGTTTTGTTTCTCTGTGCGCGGGGTGGGAGGAAGTATAAAGAAGTGTAAACAGGAAAGCCAGCCGGCCCTGGAGTTCCGAGCGCCCATATTTCATCGGCTTCCTCTCCATAACTGGAGCGGGGACACTTAACCCTTCCCTGGCTGTGAGAACATGTTCACTGGGGGTGGAGGTGGGGTAGCCGGGGTGGGGGGGAAGTGGGGGCCAGATCCAAGTGGAAGCTCCTCTCTTGGCCTGCTTCCTTTATCCCTCGGGTCTGGATGCTGGGGCAGAAGCCAAGGATTTGGAACAGGAGAGAAGACAGATCTCTTAGAAAAATCTCTCAAACTCAATCCCTTCCAGGGTAGAGAGAAGGCTTCCCATGCATGTTTTTTTTTTTTTTTTTTTTTTTTTTTAATTTTTTCCAGCTTTGGGCCAAACAGGATCGACCAAGGAGGACAGAGCTGGGAAGAACCCCTCCCATCCTTTAGGGTCATTCTCTCCATTTTTGGAGTTTCTAGAAGTAATCAGATTTCGAGGCTGGGATCTGCCCACAGCAGGGTTTATCGATTGCTGCAGTGCTGTTACACATCCATATTAATTAACCCAGACACCGGCCTGGAAACTGAGCAGCTTGGGGAGGAGGAGGCAAGAAATGGGGGTCCCTTAAAGAAAATGAACATTTTCCCCTCAAGTGCCCCTGGGGCCCAGATTGGAGAGTCCTTCCCCACCAAAATAGTATGGCCTTCACCAAGCTTGAAGCCCCTGGACTTCTCAGCAGGGGTAAATGTGTCTCACTCTCCTCAGTCAGAGTCTACACACAAATCTCAGGGGTGGAATTAAACACCTCTCAGGCCTGACTCTTCCTTGTCAGACATAGGTTGTCCCAGTCCTTGGATGGATGGATCCTTTGGTGGATGTTCTCAGGACAACCTTTCTAGAGGGCTTAGCAACTCCTCCCTACCTTTCTTCCCACTTCCCCAAGGTAGAAGCTTTTTCTGGGGGAGGGGGAGCTTGTTTTGTTTTTAGTGTTTGGTGGTGGTGGTGGTGGTGGTGGTGGTGGTGGTGGTGGTGGTGGTAGTGATGGCCTTCCCCTTCCTCCTACCCCTCCCTCCAAAAAGTGATTAAAATCTGTTAAAGGATTTAATTAAGACAGTTAAATGAAAAGGAAGGAGGCGCAAATGAGTTGGGGGAAAAAACCCACACCAAAGCTATTCTCAACGATTAAATCGCCATTTTAACAATATAATGGAGTTTGCATCCTGAAAGGGGAAATCTACGCTCATATCTCATCAATAATTCATAGAGTCCGGGATCACGCAGAGGTCAGCAGACGGGGCCGAAGCGCCGGCCTGCTTGGGGCTCCGAGCCGCTGCCGCATACATTACCCGCCTCGGGCCTCGCTGCCGCCACCTCAGCGGCTCGGGGCTGGGGCCAGGGCCTGGGCATGCCGACAGGTTTAGGCCGATTTTTCGATTTTTTGTTTTTCCTTTTCTGAAATTTACTGAGACCCAGATTGCAAGCTCCCAGAGGAAGTGGGAGATTTAGGAGACTGGAGAGGCTGGACTTCGGGCAATTTGGGACCTGTCGGACCTGGATTATCACCATATTTTCAAGTTCTAATCTCTCCCCACTCCCCCCCCCTTTTTTTTCTCTGTTTGAGTCGTCTTCTGTTCTCTCTCTTCTCTCCCCAAATTTCCTCTTAGGGGAGGAAAATGCGCTCTCTGCAGCATCCTCCAGCTTCTCTTCCCTGGAAACGGCTCCCAGGCTGCCCAGCAGTGCCCTGGCCCTGCGCTCCGCGTGGGTTGGGGCTGAGCCCACGTAGCTCCGGCTGGGTTGTGGCCTCTGAGCACCAAGGCTGCCTTTGATTGTGGGGATCCCTGACCTCGGAGCCCCCCGTGGGGTCGGGATGAATGCATCCAGGGAGGAAAGGGACCTCGCAAGCCCCAGTCCAGCTTGCTTAGTCAAGAGATGACCCAGGCCACGGGGGAAGGGGAGGATTCTGCTTGGAAGGCAGCATCTAGGGGAAAAGTGGAGGGAAAGTGCCAGCATGTGGGAATGTCTCCCCTTAGGGCTTGAGGGCGAGATGCACCATAATCCCTGTATTTTGAGCTTCTGCAGGCTTGTTCCACTTTCTCTCTCTTTCCCTCTAATCCGCTCTCTTCTGCTTTCAGACTCCTAACGGGCCCCTAGGGAAGAGGGAACAAACGCTTCTCGTTGAGAGGTGGGGTCCTGGGAAGGGATATTTGGATGATGCGACGAAAACCGAAAGAGCGCAGGTCGCCCGAGCGCTGCGCTGGCCAAGGCAGAGGCTGTAACGTCCCCGAGCTGCCAGTAGAGTCCGCCTTAGACCAAGTTCACAGCCAGGCTGGGGCCTCCGAGGCTCCAGCGAGCGGCGGTGCAAGGTGGCCCCAGGCCCGCTGGGTCTCGCATGGCCTAGAGACTGAGCGCTCTCTTCAGCCCTTTGGGGACTGTGGACCCCTCCGCTCTCAAGGAACCCTTGCTCCAAGCTCTCTCCACTCTTCACTCCAGAAATTCCCTTCTCCAGGTCAGCCTATGCGTCGTAGGGCACCCCGTAGGTCCCTATGCCCAGCGACCGCGGCAATGGGGGACAGGAGCGGGTGGGTCACCACCAAAGCTTTCGCAGGCTGTCCACACGAGAGACCGTTTGGAAATGCGGGAAGTGGGGTCGAGGCGGAAAGTGGGGTGGCATCTTTTCCCAAGGTGTCATTTCATAATCAAAAGACTCCTCTTCCCCAGATCTAAGGCCCTTGGGGGGGGCGGGGGTTGGAGAGGGGGCGAGCGGGGGAGGGGCACGGAAGGCGTTTTGCGCTTGGGTTTCTGCAGCCGGCGGCGCAGTAGAATGAGACCTCGGGGCCAGAGGCCGGTGTTATTGCCAGAGGGGTCGCAAAGTTGGAGGGTCAAAAGTTTACGGTGTGCGTGAGCGGTTGGCGCAGTCTAGCGGTGGGGGCGGGCTTGTGAGAGGGGAGGAGGCCGTGTGAGCCGAGAGAGAAGAGAGGGACAGCAAGGGGTGCTGGAGGTAAGGAAGGCTTGTGTGTTTGGGGAGCCCGGAAGCAGAACTGGGGAGGAGGAGAGGCAGATATCTGGGGAAGGAGAACCTGGGGTGCGGTAGAAACCTTTCCCCAAAACCCTCTGGAGTTGGTGGGGTGGGGAGCTGTACCAAAGAGCGCTGGAGGCATGGTGAATCCTCTGCTCAATTGTCTCTCCCAAAGATAACCTTTGAGTCACCATATAAAATTTAATTAAAACCTACCCAGCCGCACACATTAAAAAAAAAAAAATCCAATTACCCACGTGTCCTTGCAGGACGTTTGATGGGGCCAAAGAAGGCTTCCAAGGTGAAGGCCTGATTCTCACCAACATCAGCCCCACCCTGCTTTCCCTAAAGGATCCAAACAGCTGACTCTCTCCAACTCCCCCCATCTATCAGGCAGGCCTCTGCTTCAGGGATTCCTAACCCCCAGGCTGGGTCCAGGCAGCTGGAGTCCGTGACTGTGGGCCAGGACTGGAGGGTTTCTGAACTCCCATTTCTCTTTCCAAATTGCTTGGGTTTGAAAAGTTGCATATAGGAAGAAGGTTGGCTTGCTAATTCTCCCATTCTCTCCCAAACCTCCCCTTGTATCCCTCCACAGAATCCCTCTCTTCCCAATTGGAGGAGGGAGGGGGAATGAGAAGGAAAATTACTGAATGGCCTCACAGAGATCTTTTTAGCTGTAGATGAAACAAGCGACCTGAAATGAACCTTGAATCTATGCATTGGGCTTAGCTCATAAGTAAAATGTTTACAGAGACTCTGTAATTATTACACCAGGGCATATGCCTATTTTTGGTCTTTAAATGACTTTTTTGTTTGTTGTGTTAGGAAATGTCATCATATTCTCTTCCAAGCAGTGGATATAGGAGGTGCCATGTGGGTGTTTGTCCTGCCAGAATAGAGATAACCTGAGAGTTTTCGTAAAGACACCTTTTGAAATATGGCCAGAAGAGACAACAACTTAATATCAGATTTCAAATCAGTTTGCCCCAGTTTTTGACTAAACCAACTGGTGTGGGTCCCCATTTCGATTCAGCCTCGAGACAAGTTTCTCTGGGGAGTCAGGCCAGGAAGGAATTCCCGAGGTTCAGAAGAAGTAGAGGTCAAAGCCTGAACTGGAGACTATCTCCTTCTGTTTCTCCTGTCTCTTTTCCAGGACAGAATGCTAATAAACTTGTGGTTCTGTGGAATAGCCTGGAGCAGCCAAAGGGCCTGGGCTACAGGGGCCTCAGGATGGGGAAAGAGAGTCCTCTGCCATCACAGGCCAAACTGGGTGTCTTGGGATGTTCTCTCTCAACTCCTTGTACTAGGGGGATATCTCCTTGCAGACATTCCCCTAGACCTAAACTGGGTGGAAGGGGAGTCACCTGACCTACTCTGCTGGTCCCTTGGAGACCAGAGAAAGGGGAAAATGTGTTGTTGACAGTCCACTAATTCTAATCGTTGAGAGACAAACCAAAGAAGACCTCTGAGTATTTTTAATGCTTCCTGTACCTCCTTGTGGTGGTGATGGGGGTAGGCAAAAGAGATACTGTATAGATGAGAAGTGGTTTTAAACAAAAATGGAGGGAGGTGGGTATTGGTTTTGTTTTTAAGGAGAAATTAAAGCCTCTGAAAACCAAGTCTCCCATTTTGACCAGCATGGTCCAGCTCTTATTGAAGGGTTCTCTCTGTCTTCCCTGGATGTGCTGGCCTAGGGACCAAATCTCAGCTCCAGGAAGTGGAGGAGTCATTCCTGGGGCCCTTGGAACCTCCAGAGTTTGGGCAGAAATGGGATATCTCTGGCATTGGGGGAGGGAATAAAGCAGATGGAGTATGCAAGGGGGCAGGGATACAGACCCTGCCAATGCAGCCATTTAATGGGAAGGCAGGAGGGAAGGGGGCTCTGGCTCTGGCTCAGGCCTGCTCTCTGGGACCTAGATTCCCAAGGTTGCATTTCCACTTCTCCAGGTGCTATCCTCCCTCACAGGCCCCAAAGGGAACCCCTGTGAAATCCTACCCTCTCCCACTTTGCCCAGGGAACCAGAACAGACGAAAATGTAGGAATGATGGAATATAAAAGCAGAGGTTGGAGTAAGCTGAGTCCTACCCTCTACGAACTTTTTTGGGGGGGTGGGGGTATGGGTGAAGGGAAGAGAAGGTTCTGGCAAAAAGTCGAAGCTGGAGAGGATGAGCTGAATCAAATTCCTGCTCCGTCATTTTTCTCCCAAGTAATGACCTGCGCAAAATTCAATATGACCGAGCGAACTGTGCGAGCGTATTATAGTAACTGCCTGCTCGTGGGGGAGGCCCGGAGAGGGGTGAACCGTAGGTCACGGCGTCTAAAAATTATTAAAATGTTCGAGAGCCTCGTGACGCGCCTCGCTGTTTAACAAAGACTGCCAAAGTATGAGATTAATACGAAAACTTGCGCTTCAAAAACAAAAACACACACACACACAAAAAAAAAGTCTTGTTCCGGCCTCCAAGGGGGCCCATAGCCGCTGTGCCCGCAGCCGCGGTTCGGTTTTCCGGACACACAATAGTGGACAAGAGCGAGCTCCTCGGTGGCCGAGCGGGCCCGCGGGCGGGTGTGCGGCGGGAGGGCGCAGGGAGCCGCCCGGTGAGTACTGCTGCCCGCTCCCCCCGGGCCTTCCTCTCCTCCGCGCGGCCTCCGCTGCGCCGGCCGGCTGGGGGCTCGCCTCCTCGGCCCTCCGGTCTCCCTCCCTGGCTCCGTGCTCTCTCCCTGGCGACAAAAGGTAGATGATTCCGTGTGGGCTGGGCACACCCGGGACAGCGGAGGGGGCTGAGCGGCGAGAGGTCACTCTAGCAACCTGTGGCTGCCGGGGGAAGGCGGCCGGCCAGCCGGCGGACGACCGGGGAGCGCAGGGGAGGTGGCTCGGGACGCGCGCGCAGAGCCCTTGCTTTTCCTTATTTTTATTATGAGTACTCGTGTTAGTATTCTTTTGGGAGGGGAGGGGAGAGGCGGCCGGCGGTTTGGGTGAAATCCGTCCGGGGAGTCGCCGATAAACCTTGTCCCCCACCCATCGCGGCTGCACTCGACTGGGGTGGGGGGTGGGGGGTGCGACGCCTCGGTGGGATGGGCAGGTGGCGGCTCCCAGCGCGCAGCAGAGAAAATCTCTGCGCTCTGTCCGGAGGATCAGCCGTACCCAGCCCCGCAGTGACTCTGCCTCCCATACCTCTCTCTTGGGGTGCTCCGAGCACCTGGGCTGCATCCTTTGCGAAGTGTAGAGCAGCAGAGAGGCCCGATGGCCAGCCTAGCGGCCCTCCCCAAATTCCGAAAAGCCGACTGAGTTGGACGGGGTTTCAGAGAGCAAGCGAGTTGAGAAGGACAGGAGGTATGGGGTGGGGGAGGGGCCTGGCCAGTTGGAATGGGTCTTGGAACCCCTGACTAAGTGGCCTTTGACAAGACTTGGAAAGATCCCTGCTTGGCGCTGGGGGGCTGGTTGGGGTCCTACCCAGGCATTTTGTCAATGGGCCCAGGGCCAGACTCTAGTCTCCCTCGGTGCCCAAATGGGAGTCTATTGGACTCTCTCGGCAAAGATAATTAAAATATAAGTGTGTGTGTGTGTGTGTGTGTGTGTGTGATGTTTCAACTATCTGCAAGTCAGCCTGGCTTGGAGAGTGTTGGTGTTAGAAATCAGGCCGGGAGATCAAAATTGGCAATCTAGATTTGGGATAGAAAACCAAAGGGTCTGGGGACCTGGTTTCTGGCAAGTGGGAGGGAGCACTCCTCCTACCCACCTGCGAGGGTCCCAGGACTGGGGATGGGCAGAGACTTCTGCAATGTGGTGGTTAGAGGGTTGTTTTTTTGTGTGTGTTGTTGCTGTTATCTGTTAATGAAATTGATATCGTTCTGACTTGCTAGGTCGGGATGCAAGTATTTCTCAGGGAGATGGGTAGGGAGTCTGGGCAAGGTGGAGGCTTTCTCTGTGCCAATTCCTCTCACCCTGCAATGGTCTCAGCATTCCATCTAGGACTCAGTTCCCTTGCAGTCCAATCCCAATCTCCCAGTTTAGTAAATTCACCAGTTACTGGGACTCTCAGAAAGTTCATTTGGAAACCCCAGATTCCCCCAGGTTTACCAGATCCCCATTTTGGTCCCACTGCCAGAGACCCTAGCAGGTGGCAGAATGAGCAAATTTAGACAGAGAGAGCCTGCCTGGGGCTGGGGAGGTGGGGAAAATGGGGTTCCTCCATACACTTCAGGGATTATCCCCTTTTCTGGCCCCAGGAGGTACGGGAGGTTGGGAGGGGCCCCGAATATCATCAGGCTGCATCTTTTATGGTTCCTCATTGCCCTTCATTCGGAAATGAAACGCCTTTGATCTTTTTCTCAGGTTGTAAACGGAATTGCCCGTCATTAAATATCCGGGGCCCCATCTGTTTGGTCTCCCAGCATTTTTCTTTACAGCTGTTTCTCTCTCTTTTTACCATTGAATTTTTCCAAAAGGACTTTTATGACTCCTCCTTCACACCCAGCCGCCTCTCCCTCCTCCCTTTGCCGAGAGGCGCCTTGAAAAATATCTAGATATTCGTTTGATGGCAAACTAAAGGCTGCGAGGGGCACGGAGGAACCGATTGGGGTTTTGTTTTTCTTTAAAAAAAAATAAAAGTCCTGGGCGGAGGGGAGGGGCGCGAGGGCACCCAGAAGGGCCTGATTCTGACTTCGCTGCAGCCTCGGGATGACCCTTCCTCCTTTTGTGCTTAGCTAATGTTTACATCTCATAATTCATGCGCCGCCCTGGGTTGTGCGGTGGCCCGGAGGTTCGCGTCCCTTTGCGGGACTGGCTACTTCTATTTTTCTCTAATAGAAGAGAAAGAGAGTTGAAAACCTCGTAATCCCACAAATGGACCCGCGCAGTGCCTTTTCCTGCTCCCAGGGCTCAAAACGAAATAAAATCCAAGCACTGAAACCACACCCCAAACGAAGAAGGCGTGGAAAGTAGGAGAACTGGAAAATTTCTGGGCCAAGAAGATCTATCTGTCTTCTGTATATACCCTGTAGATCCGAATTTGTGTAAGGAATTTTGTGGTCACAAATTCGTATCTAGGGGAATATGTAGTTGACATAAACACTCCGCTCATTTTTTTTCCCGAAGAAAAAAATTTTTTTCCCAAATGAGGACCATCCGGTGACTGACCACACGAAGACTCTTTTCTTTTTTTTTCTTCCTCTTTCTTTTTCCTCCCTCATTGGTTAGAGATGGAGGAATCATCTACCTGAAATTTCCCATGCCTGCCCCTGGAAGACTTGGTCCCTTTCACTTAATAGGTTAATATTGGTGGTGGCGTTTTATCCTCTCCCTCAAGCCCACTTATTCTCTATTCTGGGATCAGGAAGGTTTTACTGAAAATCTGGAAAAAGTAACTGTTGTCATCAGTGTGCGAAGGCAAAGAAAATTGCTTTTCAAACGGATGTTGTGGTCGCCTTTTCGTTTAGGATAAGAACAAGATGCCCTGGAAATATGCGATTCCCAAGGAGTGTCATTGTGTGTGTATATGCATCACCCCTAGGGCTCTTACCCCCAGCATCATAAGGATGTGAGATTTCTCTTCACTACAGAGGCAGCTGCATTAGCGGCAATTAGAACGTCTGGACACCGTGGTTAGCATTGCTCCGGTGGTTCTGGTATTAGCAAATTGCTATTCAGTGTGCTATCAAAAGTTGCAAGATTTTTATTCCAGCACTCATGTTCAGGGTGGGAAACTAAGTCTTTTCTCCCGGCGTGGGCCATGTGGGGTAAGGGAAGGAGTGGATAAGAGAGGGGAACGGAAAGACTGACACAGCCAAACTAATAGCGCAGCTAAATGCGATTTGGAAGGCGAGGTCTCCCCGAATTAGTGCATGAATTTCCTATCGATCCGCCCGCGGTTCCATTCATCTCTGACAAGTCCCTCCTGCACCCGCCTGCTTCCTACCGACGCCTCCTCTCTCACTCCCTACCCCTCCCCGGTCGGCTGCAGAGAAAAGCCCGGTGTGCTCATTGCCTCTCGCCCCCATGTGGGCTCCCCTCTCCAGACGGAGCCCCCAGTCTGCCTCTCACTTAAGTCCCCAGACTGACTCCTGGACTCCTTCCCCGTCTCCAGGAGGGCATGGGGGCCTATGTAAGGCACAGAATTCCGGGCGGTGAGGCGGGGCAGGGGGTTGGAAGAGAGAGCTGCACCGAGAGCCCCAACTTCCGAGGGGATCCGGGGATTGTTCTCTGCCCAGCGCCCCAACAGGCCGTCCGGCGGCAACCTGCTCTTTCTCTCTCCCTCCCTCCCTTTCTCTGATCCCGGAGAGAGCTGGGCGTGGAGGCGGTCGCCCCGCAGGAGCCCTATGTAAATCCTGGTGTTGGGTGGGTGGGTGGGGAGGGAGAAAGAGAAGAAGGGGGAAATAAACCTCTTTGGCTGGAGTAGGGTCCGGGTGAGCAGATTTCCTTATCCGGGAATCGCAGGCGGGGCGGCCATTGGCTCCGAGGATCACGTGGGTCCCTAACTTTGTTCACTTGACAGTAAGTAGGAGGGCTTTCGGAAACAGGAAAACGAGTCAGGGGTCGGAATAAATTTTAGTATATTTTGTGGGCAATTCCCAGAAATTAATGGCTATGAGTTCTTTTTTGATCAACTCAAACTATGTCGACCCCAAGTTCCCTCCGTGCGAGGAATATTCACAGAGCGATTACCTACCCAGCGACCACTCGCCGGGGTACTACGCCGGCGGCCAGAGGCGAGAGAGCAGCTTCCAGCCGGAGGCGGGCTTCGGGCGGCGCGCGGCTTGCACCGTGCAGCGCTACGCGGCCTGCCGGGACCCCGGGCCCCCGCCGCCTCCGCCGCCGCCCCCGCCGCCCCCGCCGCCGCCCGGGCTGTCCCCTCGGGCTCCTGCGCCGCCGCCCTCCGGGGCCCTCCTCCCGGAGCCCGGCCAGCGCTGCGAGGCGGTCAGCAGCAGCCCCCCGCCGCCTCCCTGCGCCCAGAACCCCCTGCACCCCAGCCCTTCCCACTCCGCGTGCAAAGAGCCCGTCGTCTACCCCTGGATGCGCAAAGTTCACGTGAGCACGGGTGAGTGCGTGGGCACCCCTTCCCCCTCCCACCCCCGGCGGTTTACACCGAAGGGACATCGGAGGCCTGGGGGGGGGGGGGGAGGAGAGCTGGGGGAAGCCAATTGTCCCCGCTATAAACTCGCCATTGCCGGAGATTTACGGTCGCCTGTTTTCAGAGCCACATAATTACATCCCCCATAAATTTTTATGGCCTGGTGGGCCCCACGCCTTTGAAGTCAGTTCCCCCATCCTCTTTTGCCATTCTCACCAGCGACTTTTTTTGCCAGGGAGATGCAGTCTCAGTGAAGTTGGAAGTTGGGGAGGGGTGTGCGGCGTGGGGGAGGAGAAGGAGGAGGAGGTAATCTGTATTTGAGCAGAGAGTTGAGTCAACTCCCAGTATTTATTTTTTTCCTTTCTTTCCTCTAGTCTGGCTCCTTGGCTCCAGAAGTGAGCAAAAGTTTTTACTGGGGGCATGCGCTCCGTGGAATCTGAGCACAGAGGGTGGGAACTAACAGAAGAAAGGTTTAGGGAAGCCCCCTCCCCTTTCACCCCGCATTCTCGAACCCTGGGCCCCAGGCCAAAGAGGGCAGAGAGAGGAGCGGTTAAAACCTTGTGAGGATTCTTCACTCCCCCTGCCCCCTCTCCAGACACCCAAACAACAACGTGGAGACGACACAACCCTCCAAAACTTTGAGGTCCCTTTCTCTTCCTGGGGCCCCCCTCATTCTTCCCTTTCCGTCCCCACCCCACCCCTCCTCTGGAGGAAGAAGAGGTGACGGGCGAGGGAGGGAGGGATACACTGTGTTAGCTGGAAGAAAGGGCTCTCCCTCCTCCCGTTCGGGGCAATAAAACTTTCTCTTTCTCCCTCTCTCTGTGTGTGTCCAGTAAACCCCAATTACGCCGGCGGGGAGCCCAAGCGCTCTCGGACAGCCTACACTCGCCAGCAGGTCTTGGAGCTGGAGAAGGAATTTCACTACAACCGCTACCTGACGCGGCGCCGGAGGGTGGAGATTGCCCACGCGCTCTGCCTGTCCGAGCGCCAGATCAAGATCTGGTTTCAGAACCGGCGCATGAAGTGGAAAAAAGACCACAAGTTGCCCAACACCAAGATCCGCTCGGGTGGCACCGCAGGCACGGCCGGAGGGCCCCCTGGCCGGCCCAACGGAGGTCCCCCCGCGCTCTAGTGCCCCCCGCCCCCCCGCACGGGAGCCGCGAACCTTGGGGCGGGGGTGGGTTGTGAGCGCGGGGGGTGGGGTGGGGGCGGGGCGGGAGGAGTTGCGGGAGGGGACCCTGGGGCCTGGGACCGCAAAAGCCTACCTGCCCTCCCCCTCCCCCACTTTATCTATTTACACGAATAAACGCAAAGGAGGGGGAGGGGAAGCTTTATTTATAGAAATGACAATGGGGAGCCGGGTGAGGCCCCCCCAGAAGCAAGGTTCAAGTCTCTTGCTTTCTTCCTTAAAAAAAAAAAAAAAAAAAAGAAGAAAAGAAAGAAGAAGAGAAAGAAGGAGACATTAAGAGAAATAGGAGGAGGCTGTACTCCTCGCTTTCAGCTTTGGCGAAGATGGATCCACGTTTCATCTTTAATCACGCCAGGCCCAGGCCCATCTGTCTTGTTTACTCTGCCGAGGAGAGGACGGGCCTCGGTGGCGACCATTACCTCGACACCCGGCTAACAAATGAGGCCCGGCTCGCCGCCGCCGCCTCTGCTGCTGCCGCCGCTGGAAGACAGCCTGGATTCTCTTTCTTTGTGTCCCCCATTCCTGACACCCAGCGAAAGCACCCTGTGACTGCCAGATAGCGCAGTGTTTTGGCCACGGTAACACATAACACACACACACACACACACACACACACACACACACCCTCCTTCCCTTCTGTGCCCCTCCACGGGCACACTGATTTCTCACCCCTTTCCACCGAGAGGGGGCCGGGGTGGGCGACAGCAGGAAGGAGACAAGTGGAGGTGGTGGTGGGGTGGCCCTGGTAACGCAGGAGCAGGCAGGGAAGTTGAGCCTAAGACAAAAAGAGAGACCGGGAGACTGGGAGGGCCTTCTTCTAGAAGGTCAAGCCATTCCTGGCAGAGTGAGGAGCCAGTTGAGTTCTGGGAGCTGGGCACAACCCTGTCACCAATCTAGTTTTACAGGGAAGGCTTTCTCTCCTAGACTGCAAACGAATGTGAAACTCGCAAATAAAATGTGGCACCCCTCCCGGTCTGGGAGATAATGTTGCAGAGACCTCTCCCATAGTTTATCATTGTTTTGCATTGATTATTATTATTATTATTAATTATTTTATTATTATTATTATGATTATTATTATTATTTTATGTCATGTGCGTCCTCTCCCTGTTCTCTCTGACATTCCAAACCAGGCCCCTTCCTAGTTTGGGGGCTGCCCAAGTCTAGAACCCTTCGTTGGCGTGAAATTTTGTGTCCTGTACAGAGTGACAATAGAAATAAATGTTTGGTTTCTTGTGACCAGCACGGCGTGTTTTTGTTGAAACCCTGATGTGAAGATACAGACAAATATGCCACCCAGGATATATGTTAAGCATCCCAGTCCATTCGGCCTCATGTTGGATGTGGTTGAGGATTTTTTTCAAAGGGTCCAAGGGGACTTTCAATCTCTGAGGACTCCCAATTGTGGTAGTTCGTTTGTTTTCCTTTTGGGGTGGGTGTGTTTTGTTTGGGGCTTTTAATTTTTTCCCTCCAGTCCAAAAATGGATCGAAAGTACTGGGAGGGCTGACTCCAATTCCTAATGGGGGGGGGGAATGTTTCATTGTAGGACGCGAGAGGCTTAAGTATGGCAAAGCCTTTCATATCGTGATTTATTTGTCATAAGCAAATAAAATGCGGTTAAGCTGTCTCTTTCTAGACAGACGACTCTTTGCTTATTAAGGTTCGGAGGGAGGATTCTGCGAGGCCGGCCTCTTTCCTCCCGCCTAAGAAGGTATCGTTTTCCTCTGAGGTGTTTAAAGCTTTAATGAGTCTAATTTTTTGCACAGATGTTTCTGGGTGTTTGCAGGTTTTCAGAGTATTTTTATATTACAAAGGAGCTAGCCGGTGCCATAGCTCAAACTCTGACAAGCAAATAGATAATCAAGAAGACAAATGGCCTCTTTTGTGAAACCCTGCTCCTGTATTAATTTTCATTTTCTTTCTCATAGAAAGTATCGAAAGTACGACTGGGGACCAAATAGCTTTGTGTCTCTGAGGTCCCAGTCACCCCTAGAATGGAGTGGGGGAAGGGGAAGGGGGTGCTGAGGACCCTCACCAGTTCTGTCAGGCTCCAGCCACTTTGGGGGGACAGCACCCAAGAGAAGTGCTAAGGTCCAAGGGCTCCAGATTTGCTCGGGGTCTCTGGTCTTGTGGTGGGCCAGAGTACAGCCACCCACCACCAAAAAGCATGGGGCTCAAGAGGGCATATGCAATTAAAAGTATTTTTCGGTCCCGTCTCCCTCCAGAAAATAAACATAGCTGATTTCCACCAGCACGTTTTCTTGTTATTTCTTTTGTATTCCTGCGGGTTTGCAGCGCCTAGGAGTTGGAGGCTGGGGAGGGCCCAGGACACAGGGCGGGGGCACCCCCGGTGTCCACAGCGCGGGGCAAGGGCGGTAGAACTGCCCCGTTGAAATGCTTCTGGAAGGCTCATAAAAAATTTGCCGGGACCTGGAGCCTCAGAGCGGCGAGCTTTGTTTCGGTCGAATCGCGGTGTGATGTTTGGCTGCCAGGGGATGCGGCTGCCCTTCGTGGAGGGGGAAAATCGTTCTTAAAAAGCATATGCCCCCCCAGGAATGTCTCTATAGAACCAAATCAAAGCTGCTCCTTGGAAGGTATGAATAGAATAAAAAAAAGATTTCTATGGAGCTTAAAGTTCACAGCCATTCTGTGTAGACAAGAGCTAAGAAAAATGTGAGAATTATACAGAAAACCATTAATCACTTCTTTTCTTTAAATACGTATCCTCTCTCCTTTGTTATTATTCAACAGCAAATCTCCGCAGACCGGCTGTTGGGGGAAAAAAGTGTTAGCTGGCTCTCCCGGATCTGCGAGGGGGAAAAAATTTGGAACCATAAAGTTGAAAACTTTTTTCTCTCAGTATGGAAGAAGCCCTTCGTCATGAATGGGATCCGCGGAATTCATGCCAGAGGAGGCAAGAGGCGCAAAGGTAACAAAGCCCTGGCCTGGGCTGACTTTTTTTTTTTTTTTTAAATCGTTTTATGAGCTCTTCTTACAAAGGAAAGAAGAAACTCTCTCTCCTCT
Source organism: Canis lupus baileyi (assembly GCF_048164855.1). Lineage (NCBI taxonomy): Eukaryota > Metazoa > Chordata > Mammalia > Carnivora > Canidae > Canis > Canis lupus. The sequence continues at coordinate 36,304,437 of NC_132853.1, forward strand.
TTCTTTTCCTTTTTCAACTTTCTTTGCGGGGTTTTTTGATGGTGGATGCTTGGTCAGATCTGCTGCCTTTTATGATGACTGATGCTCGGGTCAGAGGGAGAGACAGGGGCCTCACACCTGGAGAGTGTTTGAACTGCTTGGGACTGAGGTGTCAGGGCCCCTGAAAAATCCCAGAGAAGGTTGTTTGTGAGGCAGCTCAGAAGTGCTTTTCGGGTTTTGGAAAATGCAGGCAGGCCGGGAGAGCTCCAGCATGCATGCATGTGTGTGCCTGTTTGGTGACAGGCACATGTGGCCGGTGTGTTCCGTGACTTCGCTGGTCTACACTGGGGGCTTGTGTCCCCTCTGTCTATTTACTGGTGAGATGTTGTCACTGCCGACTCCTGGAAAAATGGAATGCAGTTCTTGGATGGAATGCCTCAGGCTTGGAGCGGGGTATAGGTAGATGTCTCTCTCTTTCTTTCTTTCTTTCTTTCTTTCTTTCTTTCTTTCTTTCTTCTTTCTCTTTCTCTAACTTGGGATTCTAGACAAATGTTTGCAACTCTGGAGCAGGAAACTGTTCCGTTTACAGGCAAGGTTCATTGATGCGGGAGTCTTCCTCTTCGATGCTGCTCCCACCCCCGCCCTTCTTCCTGGACGCTCAGTGTTCCGTTTGGTTTCCTTTTGCTCTCTTGTTTTGGGGGCTATGTTCTCCCTTCTGGGGCCCTGCTTCTGAGGGCGAGGGAGTCAGTGGGCTCTGCCTCAGACCTGAATGTGCTGGCTCTTTTACCCTGGGGCTCACTGAGGCTTTGGAGGCAGGAGGTTGGCAGGAGAGAGAGTTCATGGAAAGGCCACGTTTTCTAGGCGATTAGCTCAGTATTAGAACCACAAAATGACCTCGGAAGCCCCTTGACCTCTCTGAGACTGGACAGTATGCTGGCTCCTGACTCCTGCCCAGGAGGGAAAGTCATACCTCTGCAGTGAGGGGTCCTTGGGCTGCTGTGTGGCCCATCTTCTCATCTCCCTCCAGTTCCCAACCCCTTCTTTGCTCTTTGGGAATTTCTGGATTGTTTTTCTATTACTGTCCACTGGGGAGAAAAGGAGTAAAAAATTTAGCTCAAGGGTACAGCTAAGGGAGGGAGGGAAGGTGCTGATCTGACCCTCTGTGTAGAACTCCTTCCTTAGGTCGGGTTCAAACTGCCCCCCACCCATGTCCAGCTCATCCCTGCTTCTTTCCTCTTTCTCATGGAGGGAGCTGAGGGAAGAAAGACAAAAGGGAAGTGATGTGAGAGGCTTCAGAGGGCTAAGGGGGCTAAGGGAAGAAGCCCGTGGGTTCTAAAGAGAGGGAAGCCTCCCCCCTTTGCCCCCAACTAACAGTCCCTTGGAGGCTACTTTCTCTCAAGGTGTGAGATCCAAATCCACAGCTTCTCAACCCATTTTCTAAAGTTCCTTTGTTTAGGAAGCTATTCGTATAATCACTTGTGTCCCCTTCCCCAAATCCCTAGTCCCACCCCAGCTACTCACAGAGCCCATGAGTACCTACCTCCCCATCAGAGGAACAAGAGAGAGGGGAGAAGGCTCAGGACAGGGTGTTGTGACCATTTCCAGGGACAGCCCTGCCACATCAAACAAAGTTTTTAGCAACTTTGAATTTTAAGAGATGGGTGGAGAATTTGCTCATATGGAGCCTTTCCAAATCTCTGTTCTACTTGCTGTATCTTAAAATCCACACCAGCAGCCATTCTCTTAGGAGGAGGTAGAGACAAAGAGACAGACAGGCAGACAGACAGACAGACCGAGACTCCAGCTGGGAAGAGAGGAAATGTTCCTTCAATTAAAGGTAGGAGAGACAGAACCTTGCTGGGATGTGTGCGGGGAAGGGAGGTATTGATTCGCAGTTTGTAAATCGTTTCCTAGAACTTGGGGACTCTATCTCAGGCAAGGAACAACTGGCCTCGGTTGGCTGGTACTGTCTCCTTTGTGCCTAAGTGCCATAATACATGCAGGGGCTAGAGGCCCCGGGCAGGAGAGGGAGTGAGTAGAAAGGGAGCTGGGCCGCTCCTGGACTGCACATTTTTGAGGCTCATGTCAGATGTGCACCCATTACTCATAGGGGCAGATGACCGATTGTGGGCCCTCTAGAGGCCCAGGTGAGGAAGCTGTAGTCACCTGGGAACATAGGAGCTGCTCTCTGCAGTGTGAGGGGCCCATCAAAGAGAAGAGGAAGGAAACAATGGAAGGGGAGTTTGGGGTTCATTCAAGGGTTTCAGCCCCAGAGGCCGGAGCTTGGAGATTCCCTCAGTCCCAGACTCCCAGTCTTTCCAGGGCTGAGCACCTCCACAGGCTCCCCAATGGGATGGTCTCACCTCCTACAATTCTAGGAGCCCGGCTAGCATTCCTTATCTTTGCCGCGTCTTCCCTCCAAGTCCCTGGGCCCTTCCCGCTGGCCCTCCTACTTGCATCTACCGGGGCAGAGGGGCTGCCCCCAGTGCTGCCAGAGTCTCCCGGGCCACCCCAGCGCCCGCGGTGGGTCTCCCTGGGAAGAGTGGCCAGCCAGGGGAGGGGAGTCTGGTTGGAAAACAGAGTTGGGAAGTTTCCCAGCGTGAGTTGAGCGCTGACGGATTTGTGATCAGCCATAAAACCGGCGCGTTCAGATTCGTAAATCAATCTCGTCTTTCTCGCAGAATGAACGTTCGCTTTATCGGCAGCAAGAAAGCGCTCCGCTAGCGCTCAGGCGCTTGTTTATTTGAACATGGACATTCCCAGGATCCGAAAAGAGTGTGGGCATTTTAACAGAACCTGCCTGGCGTGCCTTCGTGTCACTCTGCTGTTCTTTTTCTTGTCCTTAAAGATAGTTTCTCGGTTTCAGAGATTGCTTTCATGCTCCTGCATATTACTTCCAATCTCTCTGTCTCTCTGATTTTTTCTTTCAGACTTTAGTGGACTGTTTGCATATAGGGGACCATTTCTAATGGATTTGTGGCCAGGACTTTGTAAGGAGTTGCCCTGGCTGGAGCCGGGAGCAGGGCTCACATCGGCAGCAGGCTGAATTCAATACCAGTCTGCGTTTTGTATCTGGACAACAATCAAAGCCGGCCACCCCCCTACAGAGTCTGGGCTCCGCTGGCGTCCCACCCGAGCATTGGGGAGCGGGATTCCAGGGAGGAGGCAGGGGCTGCCCTGTTGCCCCACCGGGAACTTACCGGGCCAGGCCGGCTGTTTCTTTGGGGGTTGTTAAGGCACCTGGGTCCTCAGCCTTCTTCCCATTGAGTTGGTTTTGGTTCAGACCTCTCCAAACGAACCGATGGTGACCCCTCCGCCCCTGCTCCCCTACCCTAAGCTGAATTTATTCTCCCTGCCCTGCCTGCTCTGGCGATGTAGGCCAGGCTGCACCCAGACGGAGCTGCTGAAGATAAGGCTGGGAATGTGGCGAGAGGGGCTCCTTCAGGAATGTCTTTTCTGCTCCCCTTTGCATTCCCACCCCGCACGGTGGGCCAGGACTCAGATTCTGGTTGTAACTGGTCTGCTCATTCTGGGGCCAAGCTGTAAGTGAAGGTTTGGGGGATTTTTTGTTTTGTTTTGTTTACGTCCAAGATGAAGGAGCATGTGTCTGTTTCTCTCTCTGGGCCTAGGGAATGGATTTCTCCTATCATCCCTGTGTTTAACCCTTTATTATGAGACACCCTTGCCATCTCTCCCCATAGATCAGGCTCCATTGTCTGCTGATTGGGAGCTTAGGGTACTAACACCTGGGTAATAGGGACCCCTGCCTGCCAGGCAGCCTTCAAAGCCTCTTTCCTCCCTTTCCTTCCTCTCTAGTTCAAATCTTCAAGCTGTCTTCACTAGTGTGTTTGGGGTGGAGGGGGGCACAGAGATGAGGTGTGACCTAGGTAGAGAGACACTGAGTATTCACTGCTTTTGTGTAGATACCTTAGTCTGGGGTCTTTGTCTCTAGAGCGTATTCTCAGCTGGTCAGTAGAATTTGATTCCCTGGGATGGTAATAACACAACGGGGGAGGGGGGAGTCCCCCTTGTGGTTATTCTCAGCCCTGGGAGCTCCAGCGTCATTTCTTTACCCTGTCCCTTTTCTGCCCCTTCCAAAGGTACCATACAAGATCAGAAGGAGAATTAAAGCCCCATTCTTTATACATATGTAACTTGGACTTATAAAGTGTTTCTTTTGAAGCTGGTCCCTTTAGAAATGTTCTTGCTTTTTTAGGGAGGAGGGAGTTGGTCCCACTAAAATCAATATCTGAGGAGTGAGAGAGAGAACGAACGGAGTTGAGGGCAATCTTGATCTTAAAGGATGCAGAGAGAAGAAGTGGAAGCTGAGAAATCCAGGGGCTTGGAGCCGGGCTCCGTGCCCACCCCACCCCCACCCCCCAGACGCCCCTGCAGACTATTTCTGCACCTCCACGAACTAAGCAGAAGCAGGAGGAGAAGGGAGAGAGGAGAGGTGGGCTGTGGGTAAGTGTGTGCCTGGGTGGGGGGAGGTTAGGGAGCTGTAGGTAGAGTAGGTATAGATGTGAATGTGGGAGAGAGAAGGAAAACTCACTACTCTTCCATTGGTGGGTTGGGGGGAACCTATTTTGCAGGAAAATTTCTCCTCCTGAAGGGGAAGGTCATAGTGGTCCTTTGAGCCTGAAATCGAAAGACCCCCTTCCCCCTCCTGGTCACGTGATTCATTAAATAATTAATGCCGAGGTTGCAGAATAGATATGTATTCGTCAGGAAAATCGCAGGCTCGGTCTCCCTGTTTCTGACGTGCAATTCAACTGTCCTTTGAAAAACAAGCCTGTACCCCGAGAAAAAAAAGAGAGAGGGGGAGAGAGGGAGAGAGAGAGAGAAAAAGAGAGGGAGACAGCAATAAAACAGCCCCGCAGCCGGAGCCACATCGCGGGCTGGGGTATTGTAAGTAGAAGGGATTTCTCACTACCTACCGCGTCTTATATGTCCATGTAAATTTATTGTTTGTTATTAATGTTATTGTCGTAAAATGTGACAAATAGCCATCTTCATTTCCTGCCATTTCTCTTCACACGGTGCTCTGTGTGTTTATACCCATTGAGGCATTGCATAGAGATTTTAGGAATATTCCTCTTCTCTCTCTCTCTCTCTCTCCCCCTCTTTCTCTGTCTCTCTCCCTCTCCTCCAACCTTTTTCTTGATTTATAGCAATATGGGTGTCAGCTTCTCGACCGGCATGCCAGCCATTGTGTGTGTGTGTGTGTGTGTGTGTGTGTGTGTGCGTGCGCGCGTGCGTCTGTGTGTTTGTGAGCGAGTTGTGTTGTTTATGGCCATGTCTTCGATAAATCATTTCTCACGGAAAATGATGTGGAAGCTAGGCTATTTCTGCGGCCGGGGAGAGACTCGCTCTCGGAGCCACTTCCTCCCTCTCTGCTCTGCTCCCAGGAGTTGGTTATTTCAGACGATTTACAGTAATATATCAGCAGTTAATATGAAAGCTCTATGGCTGGAGGTCTTAAATTACAGCATCTGTGATTATCAATTAAGGGGAGATTTGTATAAATTTGGTAAACCAGAAATGCCTCATTGGCATATAAACCCAGTCAAAGACCACGACCTAATATAAAAATTATATTTGCAAGCCTGATAGAGCCAACATTCCTGAAGCAGCAGACAGAGCTTCATTTTTCAGCGGTTCCCCTCCAGGAGTTTGGCGGCTCCGACTCCAGCCCAGGGTAAAGAACCCAACTCTGAAGGCAGAAGGAGCCTGGGGGCAAGAGAGGTGGAGGCAGAGGGAGAAATTATTGGAGTTGAAGGCAAAGATTTTTGTAATCGATGGGGATCAAATCGAAGCCCTCTGCACTTGAAAGGGGGATGGAAGGTTTTCTTTGTAGAACTAAAGCTTCATGGTAGGATCGATGTGTATGACAGGGTATCGAGGGTAGAGAAGGAGCTATACTCAAATCCAAATTGGGGGAGACAATGGGGGCAGAGGGTGAAGAGTAGGGAGAGAAGCTGAAAGCCTTGGCTCCCCACCCTCCTGGCTAACAAAACAAGGAAATGAATTCACACCCCAGTAGCCTTCCTTCGACCTCCTGAAACAAAGAAAGTTTCCTCAGCAGTGAGGGACTGTGTGTGTTTGGGGCTAAAGCAGGAAGAAGTTCTCTAAGTTTTTCTTGAAAAGAAATGTTCCAGGAATCAGGTGGTCCCAGAAAGTTGGTGAGTGTTTTAGGACATATGGTGTGTTCCCCTCCCTAAGCCCCCATCCAGAGAGAGAGCAAATGGGGTGCAGATTGGGAGGGGAGAACTGATAACTTTCCCCTTGTGTTTCATGTGGGGGTCTCCATCCCTCCCCATTAGAGAAGAGCCTGATGGTCAAGAGCAAAGCCAGAAGGAGCTTCTGGGGACATTCTACACTGCACCCCAAAGTTGTGATGGATGAGGAGCAGAGGGCCAGAGTGTTTGCCAAGTCTGGTCAGGGCTGCTGGCTTTTCCTTTTCTGGCTGGAGCCCAGCCAAGTGACTTTATAGCCACTATTATCCATGATATTTAACTCTGCCTGCTAGTGTAAACCTTTGAGGAGAAAAATTAGAGTGACGCCGCACCCAGGTGTTAATTATTCATGGCATCAGCCTTGTGGAAGTGGTGGCTTCGGCCTCAGTCTGGAGCATACAGGAGCCGGCTCCCATGCTCTGTTCCAAGTGGCGCTGAGCCCCATCCTTGTTAACAGGAAGATTTGTGGGTGGTGGGTGGTGGATGAAGCCTCCCAGATTGGAAGTCTGGGTTGAAAGGGATTTAGGGAAAAAGAGAAGGAGAAGTCAAGCTTCTAGGTTAGGATGAGTGTGGTGTGGTGTTACCTAGTTTGGATAAAAGAAAGCAGAGAGAGTGTGGATTCAGGGGCAGCCTTGACAGGACTGCAGAGGGTGGGGGAAGGGGAGGACTGGGGGAGAAAGATTTGAAGGATGGGTGCTCCAACCCTTCAGGCTACCCTTTTCCAGCGCTGGAGAATCCCCCACACACTCAGGGTGAGAGGCGAGTCTTTTTCCCTCATCTGGGAAGTTGGTGGTGGGGGGCAAGGATGTAAATGTAGGGAGAGTTTCTCCGGTGCTTTTTCCCCAAGGCAGCATTCCAGAATTTAGGCCAAAGTCTTGGAATCCCTGAGAGAAGGGGGAAAGATGACCTCTTCCTTGGAGAGGAGGAGGGACAGGAGGGAGAAGAAGAGGGTGGAACCAGGTTTTATTAGCTTCTGAATTCAGCCTGTTTCCCAGCCTGTTTCCCAGCCTGGAAGATGGGAAACAAAAGGGAAAGCCTGAAGGATTTTGCTCTTTGGGACAGGTCAGAGGTAAGGGGGAGAGCTGGGAGCCAGTCCTATAGACCTCTACCCCAGTGTTACCAACTCTCCCTACTTCTCTGTCTTCCCTCCTCCTGCTGCCTTGGCCAGTGACGTGAAGGACTGATACCCCCCTCTTTTCCTCTCCATTCTCTCAGCCCCCTTCAGGTCTTTGTCTCTTCTGGCCCTGGGGGCACCCCCTCCCCTTTCTTTTCCCCAACTCATACTCAGTCTTCCCCCAGGAGAGACAAAAGCGGGGAGATCATCCTCTCCACCATTATGTCTCAGTTGCTGGCTCCTTGCTGAATCTCTCCATGTGAGGCCTGGTGCCCTCCATCCAGGCATATAGGCCTGCGCCCGAATCAGCAAGTTTGGAAAGACTTTGTTGTTGTTGTTCTTTTGTATATACAAATACTTGGTTTACTTAGCCATGAAGCGTCTTGCCTCTTATCAGTTCTGCACATATACACATATATACCCCATTTGCTTTTGTGCTGTTCAGGGGTTGAGGTAGAATGTATTTGGTGGAAGGGGCTTTTGGAAAGCTGCTAACTCCTTCTTCTCTCCAGACTCTTCTCCCCGGTGATTATAGTGTTGATCCCCGTGCCTTTAAGAAGCTGGGCTGCCAACGTTTTAGCAATCAGAGGAATTGAATAAAAAGATGGAGAGAGAGAGAGAGAAAGGATGAAGGGAAAAGGGAGGGCCCCAGAGAGAGAACAAGCAGGAGGATCCATTTCTGAGGGGAGAAGTTAGGGCAGAGTCCAAGAAGCAGATGACAGGGAGAATAAAGATAAAGGCCAGTCAGAGCGGCAGGGAGGCTGTCCTGGGACAAGGAACCCCACAACTTGGATGGGTACACACACACAGAGTTAAGTGAGAAGGAGGGAACTGGAAAAGAAACCACTCACTTTGTCCCCCTTTCTGTAGAAGAGAATGTCTTTGTGATGGAAGGATGTGTGTTGTCCCCTCTACCCCCTGCAGATGAAAGGGCCCCAGGCCAAGGGCTCCACATTGCCCCCAAATAAGAGGGGCAGCCTAATGAGTGAGCCCAGAAGTGATTTCTGGAGACACTGCTAAGTCTTTCACGGGCTCAGTTCAAACTCACTGAAGTCAGAGAGGCTGAGTATGAGAAGACAAAGAGGCTGTCAGAAAGGGACAGAGACAACAGAGATGGTTTTAAAAAGGCAGAAGAGACAGAGAGAGAGAGAGAGAGAGAGAGAGACTGTTGAAAGAGTCCAACCCTGGGGGAGGGCAGGCACAGAGACAGGGGAGGCCGCAGGGGTCTGGAAGCTCCTCCAGACCCGGTGCTTTCTTTCCAGGCAGCTGCCCAAAGCTGTGGCCGTCCCAGAAGCAACTGGCCCTAGAGTAGGCCCTCAGGGGGGTGCTAAATCAGGTGTGAGGCAGCTGGGGTAGGCACCGAAGTGTCAGGGAATGGCCAAGAGGGTCCTAGCACTTCAGTCTCCTCTTCCACCACCATCACTAACTTAATGGCTGGAATCTCCCAAAACAGAATTCCACGGGGTGGGGGTTGGTGGTGGTATTTGGGGTCAGGGTCTCACACCCGGACCCTGGAATCCTTCCTCCGCCTCTCTTTCCCCTGGCGGATTTGGTCTCTTCTTTCCCTCTTTCGGGTCGGGGAGAAAAAAGTTGATCTGCCGGCCGCCCAAGAACTTTCCCTTTCACCTCCAATCCACATCTCCCTCGAACCCCCAGCAGGAACAAACGGATGCTACCCTTACTAATCTCCTCCCTCCCCCATCTTTCAGGAAAAGAAAAGGAAAAAAGGAAAAGGGGAAAGAAAGTTCCTACGAGCCTAAGCAGCTTTAGAAAACTCCAGGGAACCTGGAAAATGCAAACCTCCTCGCCTCCCCCAGGCGTCCCCGCGCCCCCTCGCCGCCGCGCTCTCCCGCCCCGCGCCCCCCACCCCCACCCGCCCGGCCCGTCCTGCCCAGAACTCTCTTCCCGGCCCGTCCTTCCCCGCCCTTCCCGGCCGGGCCGGACATATGGAACCCATTTCGCTGGTGACATTGAAGAGCCGCCCGTGCGCCCGCCTTCCGCCGTGGCGCCCCCGGCGCTCCCCGCGCCTCGCAGTGCCCCCTGTCATTCGCCGCTCCTCCCGCCCGGCAGCTTGGCCCGCTCTCGCAGCCCCGGCCCGGCTGGGTGCCAGGCGCGCCCGGCCGCCCCGCAGCCCCACGCGGGCCCTCCGGCTTCTCCGGCCGGACCCCGCCCCCGCCTCCCGGCTGCGCCCCGAGCGCAGCCCCCGCGCGCGCCCCGCTGCCCTGCGGCCTCGAGGGCCGAACAAAGCCGGGGGCGGGGGCGGGGGCGGGGAGGGGGCGAGCGCTTCCGGGCCGCTCCCCGCGCCGCCCGCCGCTCCGGGGCTGCCCGGGTCTGCTCGGGCGGGATGCGGCGGGCTGCGGCCGGGGCGCCCCCGCTGGGGCCGAGGGACCCGGGCCTTGCAGTCGGCTCCCGCGCGCCCGCCGCTCCCGGTCGCCCGCGGCCTGCGCCCTAGCGCTAGTCCGCACAGGTAAGTGGGGGTGCGGAGCGGAGCGGCCCGGGTCCGGCTAGGGATGTGTGTGCGGAGGGGGAAGGCGGCGGGGGTGGTGGCCAAGACCTCAGCCCCCGGGGTCTCTCTCCTGGATCAGGAAAGAGGCTGGATCTGAATCGTGGAAGACAAAGCTGAGAGCACCTTTAAAGAGGCGGGTGGGTGCTGACGGGGGAGAGGGGTCCGGCTGTGCGGGGCAATGTGGAGGAATGTGGCGCTGTACCCCCGCCGGATGTGTGGGCCAGGACCGGATTACGGGATGGGGATGGGGGAGCTCTGTGGCTCTGGAAGGGTGTTGGAGGCTCTGGAGGGTTTTCCAGGGAGGAGTTGGAAGCTGTGCCTCGTGAAGGAAATGTGGGGGCATCTCCTGGGGTCGGGGGACAGCTGGGCCCTGCTCCTACAGTCCAGCTGCCACCATGGTGAGCCTTTTAGCACCTGGCGGGTTATTTGAAGCTGAAACTACAAGGGTTGCGGTGAGGCCGGGTGTTAAACTGAGAAGGTAGAAGGGGTGATTTATGGCTTCAGAGAAGCTATGTTTACTCCCAGACTGCTCTGGAAACCAAAAACCAAACAGAGCAGAGGCGGGAGGAGCCCCTCTCAGGAGTGGGAGGTGATGCCAGGTTCATTCACTGGGATTTATTTTCCCAGATGTGGGGAGATGGTGGGAACTGTCCCTTTGCAGGCGCAGGATGTGGTAGGTCTGTGTGATGTATAAGGAGAGTGTGCAAGCATGCACGTTGGAGGTGTGTTAGTGTACTGTGAGAGGACATTTGCACACAGGCACTCGGGCTGGGGTGTGTGGGGCACAGCATCGCTTTGTGAGTGGGCGTGAAGGGAGCTGGGAGGGTGGGAGGGAGGCTCAGTGTTCTCTGGTCCTGGGACTCTGTGTTATGGTAGCTCTGGATACACTTTGCTGCCCTGGGCCCTCACCTGGGGGTAGAGCCTGTTCTTGCTTTCCTCCCACAGCCACATGTAGCACAGTCCATTTGGTCTGGTCCCTGGCCCCTCCGTGCCATCTGCCCACGCGGCCTGATCTTCACTTTGAGCCTTTAACTTTGCCGTGGGAGACCAAGGAATTAGTAAGCATGGCTGCATGGGGAGGGGAGGAGAGATAGATGGTTTCACACTGGGCCTTGGCAGCCTTGGGTTCCACCATCACTGCTGAATTTACCCCCAAATCTCTGCTTGGGAAGGGGAAAGTGAGTACAAAGGGAAACAGAGCGAAGGAGCTATGCAGGATGGTGGGGGTGGGGAGGGAAATATTTTGACCCCAGATAGTTATTTCCTCAGGCCAACTGGTGGCTCTTGCATTTCTGTCTAGAAGCCTGGCTTTGCCTGGAAATTGTTTTGCATTAAATTTTCTCAGCCGCAGAATTATCTTTCCTCGCCTCCAGCTAAACTTGCATTTTTCCACCAGACACTTGGGCCCCGCACCAATGAAATCTGAGAGGAAGCGGCTGGGCCCTAAGTGGCCGTAATTTAATTGATTTTATCATAAATCATCAACTTGATGAAGAACCCGAGGTTTCAGTGAAGTAAATTGATATTAATGGGAGTTTCTTGAAATGCAAACTCGCTGCATTGTTGGGGCATCTTGAACTGGGGAGGTGGATTTCATGCGTCCCAAGAGCAGAGAGCCTGGACGTGGAGCCCGCACAGCATTAGGGGGTAGGGAAAGCAAGCTGTGAGGGGCAGCTGCAAGCAGACCCATTTCTGTGGGGGGGAGCAAAGCAAAGAATGGAACTTTGTTGGGGAGGGAGCAGAGCCTGACTCTGAGCCCTTCTGGCCATCTTGGGAATGCTGGTCTCCAACTAGGGGGAGGCAGTTGGGGAGGCTAGTAGGTGTGTGGGCAGAGTTGGGGGTCGGGTGAGAAGGCCAGACTGGTACAATGGGTGCATTGACTCCTGGTTAAAAATTGCCAGGTCAAAGCCTTCCTCTTCTAATTATACAAATTAATTATTTACTGCTCAGGTTGCTGTGTCCAAAAATAGCACTTTTGATTTGGTGATGGAGGTAGAGAACAACCTACCGTCCTCCCAAACACACACACACACACACACACACACACACAAGAGCAGTAAAAACTAGTGTATGAGCCTCTGTGGGGGCAAGGAGAACCAGGAGTGGGGTTGGTGCTCAGCAGTGGGGGTGTACACATTTAAATCCCAAGAAGAAATATGCTTTTGGCAGAGACAGTGCCCTTTATTGTCTAAATTCAGTTTATTACTACATATTGTCACTCATTTTCACATTAGCACACAGAGAACCACAAGCTGTCCGTCCACAAAGGGACCTTAGAGATCACTTTGCCCAATGCCTCCCCTCCACATATATGCTCTGGCTTTCCAGAGGGGACACTGAGGCCCAAGGAATTCACTGCTTCAGATCATATAGCCGATCTGGAACACCTAGCATCCAAGCCTCCTGACTGCTGAGCCTATTGCCAAGTATGACTTTAGACAAATCACTTCCTGGCTCCGAGCCTCAGTTTCCCTGCCTGTAACAGTGGCAGGGGTTGGAAACGACAGTGTCTGAGTTCTCCCTAGGTCCGACCTTGGGAAACTCTCTAGTGCTTGGGAGCAGCTCACTTGTGAGCTGGAATTCTGAGGGCGTCTGGGGATAGAAGTTACTGCATGGTTAATCTGCAATATACAGGGAGCAATATACACGCCCAGAGCAGTAGATAGTTACTCTTACTGGCTCTAGGAAATCTATGAGAATCTGGACCATTCCTCCTCTTGAAGGTGTTTTTTTTTTTTAAGATTTTATTTATTCATGAGAGACACAGAGAGAGGCAGAGAGGTAGGCAGAGGGAGAAGCATGCTCTCTGTGAGGAGCCTGATGTGGGACTCGATCCCAGGACCCCGGGATCTGAGCTGAAGGCAGCTGTTCAACCACTGGGCCACCCAGGCGTCTCATGAAGTTGTCTTTATTTTCTGCAGAGAAGCCCAGACTGAGAACAACTAAAATAGAAGTCAGTGAAGAAGGGCTAGCTAGCTGGGTTGGATTGGGATTGGCATTTGGAGGGGGAGGGCTAAGGAAAGGCGGGGGAGGGGGGTGTCCTCCCTCACAGAGCAAGGCGTTTCCCCAGCCAGGCACTGGGCTGAGGCTGGAGTTGTTCAAATTTCGGTTTTTGAAATTCTTCCTACTCCAGCCCAGGGACTGAAATGTGGTTTCAGAATTATTTGGATACTGTAATGGTAGGCCCCCACCTGTCCCCCAGTCTCACCCTGACCCCAGGGCCTTTGGGCCTTCTCTTTTGGGGGGAGGACACACACAGGGTGCTGCAGCATGTACAGGTGTCCTCCCAGGGCAGCCAAGACAGAAGGCCTATGAAGCAGATGGACCCCCCACCCTCTTCTTGTTCTTGTTTTCATCTCCTTTCCCAACTGGAAGTAGATAACAATTCTCAGAAGTTGCATGGTTGTGAGAGGGAGGTTTCTTGTAGGGTCAGGGATATGGGAGGCCACCAGGGGACCAAAGGTTTCCAGACTGCCTTGGGAAGTGTGGTCAGGTACAAGAGTTCTGGTGGAGAAGTGGGAAGAGAAGGGCACAACTTCATCTTTGGGGTTCCGGAAATGAGTCTCTGGTTTTGAGAGGAGGGGACACCCAAAGGGCTGGCAAGTCCAGACCCTGGCCCTATCCTATTCTAAGTCTGGGATTTTATATTTGGAGGCAATTCGGAAGGCCTTCCGCTGATTGGTCATTAATCCGGTGAGTTATTGTCTGCGAAACAGAGGTCACCGGGAGAGAGACATCCAATCTGTCAGGAGAGACCTGCCCAGTCACTGGCAGGCTGGGCCCCTGTTCGCCTCTTGCCCGCTGCTCCCTCGCCTCCCCAGCCACCCACCGCCTCCCCAAGCCGTCCCAGCCGCTGGGCTCCCTCTCGCCTCCACCGGTCTGCCCACCTTTGTCTCCACAACAGCCCGGGGCGTGGGGAGGGGGGCAGTCTGCCGTGTGCTGGGCGGGGGCTGAGCGCCTAGATGCGGCTGGCCCCGGATTCGGAACCGGCTCGCGCGCCCCCAAGGCGCCCGCCCGCCCGCCCCTGACTCCTGACTCGGCCCGCGCGGCTCCTGCGTCCGCCCCGCCGGCGCACCCGGGCGGCCTCCGCGGTCACCGAGCCACTTTGCGAACCCTCGTGGCTGCGCTGGTTTTTCTGCCTCCCTCTCGAGCCCCTCCACTTGGGGGGGGGGGTGAGGGGGAGAGAGCAGAGCTGCCGTTCATCTTCTCCAGCGGTGGCGGCCTCTGTCTTCTTTCGATCCCCCGCTTCCGCTGAGCCGGGTCTACACTGGTCTCCGCGCGCGCGGAGGCAAGGAATCTTCTCCTTCCCGCTTCCCCTTTGTTCCCTCCCGCCTGGGCATCTTAGGGGGGGTGGGGGTGGGAATCCGGATACCCAGAGCCAGCTTCATTAGCAATGTGATTTTACCACCGCCAGCTTTGAAATCTTTATTAACATTCAGGAAGAGATGGACATTCCGGGGCGTGTGTGGACTTCACACGACTCCTCTGCGGCCACAAAATTGGGCAGTGAAGCTGGGAAAGAGTGTGTGTGTGGGGGGGGGGGCGGGGGGGCAAAGCCCAGAGAGGACCGGAAAGAAACGGATCTCTAATCGCCCGGCCACCTCCCCGCCCCACCACTCCCTTGGTCCCAGCTTCTCAGGGAGCCCTTGAAGTTGAGCTTGGGGCCAGATGCGGTCACCCCAAGGCTGGTATCAGAAATTTTCAAGGAGCCAGCCATTTTGTGATTATTGAGAGGAGGCTTTTCGTTTGCTCTTTGGTGGATTTTTTTTGGGAGAGGGGAAGAGGGAGACAGACCTGATCCCTCTAAGGCCTGGAAGGGTGGGCAGCCAGGAATGGCTCAGAGAGGTTTAAAGAGCTCCTTGTCCGCTGGTGCTGGGTACCGATTAGGAGTGGGGGAGGGAGGTGCTCTAGCGAGTGGGAGGGGGAAATATGCCCAGAAGGGGGCCATTTTTTCTCATTTTTACCTTTTTTATTGATTTCTGCCTTTGTTAGATTACCCTAAAGTCTCTGTCTTAATCTTTTCTCGGTTTTTCTTTTTCAATCTCCCCCTACACATACACACACACACACACACACACACACACACACAAAGTAAGGTTGCCCAAATTTCTCTACTTGGGTCCAGGAAGAAATTGTTCCCTCCTCTCTCTGGTCTGCCCCTAGATCATGACTTCATGGTCAGGGGTGATAAACTCCTCCAGACCCCAGTCTTCCCTCACACCCCTCTAATGTCTCCTTCTCTGAGTTCCCTGGCCAAACTCCTCACTGCCCCGCCTTTGTCCCCTGAAGTCTGAAAGGTCTCCGCCTGCAGCAACAGCTCAGAGGAAACCTGCACCCTCCATGCTGCCTGCTTCACCATCCACCTCCCAGCCTCCCAGCCCCAGTCAGGGGCAACTGGCCAGCCAGAAACCTCCAAGGAAGGAAGAAAAAAGACCAGAAAGAAACCAGACTGGGATCGAATTGCCTCCCAACCAGTTCCAATGGGCTCTGTTCTCCAGAATTAGTAGGAAGCCCCTGCTCCTCCTACCTCTGCATTTGAGGGTGCGTGTCCTCTGAAATTTTTCTCCAGGTCAGCTTTCTGAATCTCCAGTCCTCCTTTTCACCCCCACCCCACTGTGCCCCAGCTCCTGGTGTCCCCAGAAAGGACCACAAAGAGTTGAGGACGCTCTGGGAGGGGAAGGGTCCATTGCTGTCTTTGGAGAGTTCCTCCGCCCTCCCTCAGCTCAGCTCCAGGCGGGGTCCTCCTGCAGCCCTGTCTCCCAGCCCTGTGCAGCTGGCAGGGTGCCCTCTGGGTTTCTTAATTCCTTGAGGCAATGCTGTGCAGCCCCATAGTGATCAGTTGTTTCTCTTCTCTCAATTTTGCAATGACCTTCTCCAGCTAGTGGTAGCAACAGCTAGGAGAGCTGGACGGTCTAAGGTACATTTTTGACTCTTAATTTTGTGGAGTAAGAGGAAAGACCCAAAGGTGCTCGTTCCCTTAAGCCTCCCTGGGCTGAGTCCCCAACACACCAGGCCCAAAGCTCCGGAGAAATCAACAGCGTAGGTCCCTAAACTAGGGTCTAGAAATCTCAGGACAGGCTCTGTGCAGCCATGTACACAGGCAGCCGGTGATGGCGTTCTTTAAGGGTCTGGGCGTGAGTCATAACATTGGCTTGGGCTTGGGCATTTTCTTTTCCTAATACTACTAATAAAGAGAAAACTGGCTCCCACTATCTATCCTCACCACCACCCCCTTCCTTCAGCCACCAGCTCTCTAGGCAGGTGGCAGGGTCCTTGGTATATCACAGTGGGAAGCTCTGCATGTGGTTCTGTTGCTGGAGGGCAGGCAGTCCCACTCACCCCCTGTTCAGCAAGACCCCAAGAAACTGGCTGCTCCAGCCCAGGAAAACTGACTTAGCGGGATGGAAAGAAGTAGAAGCTGGAGGAGGCCGGGGTAACACTCTGCATGAGAGTCATGAGAGTAGGACCCTTTCTCAGCCCAAAGCAGAACTTGTGAGTGGGGTGTGAGGAAAGCCCTGCCAGACACAGCCACCCTCTCCTGGAGAGGAGACAATAGCTGGAACCATCTCTCACCTTTGTTCTCCCAGTCCCATCTCTTCTGGTGCGTCCAGATGGGAGAAGGCAAAAGCCAAGAATTTTAACCAGGAGGTCACAGGGTAGTGGCTGGCTCTGCCTCTGTCTACTCCAAGTGAAGGGAACAAGTTTTCCAAGGTGCCTTTGTAGAAAGGAGAGACTATCTGCCTTCTTTTTTATCCCCTAAGTCCCGACTCAGCAGTTAAGCAGAGTTGCAAACACTCATGCTTTGGGAGATGTCCTGGTCCTCTTTTTGTCTCTCCTCCACCGGGAGTGGCTCTTCCCCACCCCCCCACCCCAAATCTGCAGACACCTACATTCTTGGCTCTTGGTTCCCTCCTACAGGCCTCCTTGCCTTTTCCTGCCCTTCTCAAACACACCCTAAGAAAAGTTTAGCTTTTGTAGTCCTCCATGGTTGTGCCAAGAGTCATAAATCATGCAGAGCTAAGAGAAACAAACAGGTTTGTTCTGAATAATAATAATAACTACCCTCCTTCTCTTCTGCCAGCACATTTAAGGTGAAGCCATTTTGGTAGTTCTTCTCACCTTCTTAGAAGTACAAATGTCCTTATCACCTATTAGCCCCTTCTGCCTAACCGGAGGTGAGAATCTTAACAGAAACTTCTCCGTGAAGTTCTTACAGCCTCTCTATTGCCAGCCGCGTCTGGAGCTCAAGCTAAACAGAGTGCTCCTTTTGTCACCCTCTCCTCAACCCCCCTTCTCCTGCAAGATGGTCTGGATTTTTAAAATAATCACTCACCGCTTGTTGTCTGTTCTCAAAAGGGGGGGGTGTTTAAAAAAGAAAGGTCTGGCTGTCCCCCCTACCAGTTGGAAACTGGGACTGGAGATTTGTGGGGAGAGAGGAGGAATTGGGAGGGTGTGGGGGAAGAGAAGAAACAGACTGGGAGATTTGGAGGAGGGGGGAGCCAGGGCAAGAGGGCGGGAGACCCAGCCACTAGTCCCCGAGGAGTGAAACTACAAAAAAAAAAAAAAAAAAAAAAAAAAAAAAAAAAAAAGCCCTAGTCCTGCCCAAGCGAATGAACAGAGGGGCACCCAGCAGTCCCACCCCCAGGCACTTTGGGTGCCTTTGGCTAGGCCTCCCCACCTACTTCTCAGCACAATGGTTTACCAGGGGGGTGCGGGGGGGGGGGGGGGGGCTGTGAACTCCACTGGCTTTGCCTTGCCTGTGCTCCCTTCTTCCTCCCCGGCCAAAAATCTCAATTTAAAAATTTACCTGTTCTGGGAAAAAAAAAAAAAAAAAAAAAAAAACAAACAACAACAACCCAACCAACAAACAAAACCTCAAACAAAAATCTCTACCTTCTTTCCTTTCTCACTTTTTTTTGAAGGGGGGGGTTAAAAAAATTTCCCCCTCCCCCATCACCACCAACACCTTCCCTCCTTATCAGGCATCTAAGCTTGCTAAAGGGGGAGTGGTGGGGGTGTGTGTGAGCTTGTGTGTGTGTGAGTGTGTGTGTGTGTGTGTGTGTGTGTGTCTGTGTGGTTTTTTCCCTGTGCAAAAGCAGAGGCCATTGTTACGGAGAGTAGGGCGTACCAGTCTTGTAGGGCAACCACACTGTGGCGGCTTGGCCGAGCCGGAGCCCGGAGCCGGATTCTCAGCGAGCTGAGCCGCCCGAGCACCTTTCGGTCTTCTTCTATTTTTTTCCCCGCTCCCCCACCCCCTCCCTCCTGCGCACCCCGCTCCTAAGCCGAGTGAATTGAAGCGGACGCCGCGCGGCTCCTCCGGCCGCTCTGCCCCTCGGGCTCCCCAGCCGGGGTGGCTATTGGGGGGGGGCGACGCAGCTTTAAACAGTGGTCTTTTTTTCCTTTGCCTTCAAGGAGGGGAGATTTCTCGCCTGCCGCTCGCGCTGGGGCTCGATGTGAATATATATTATGTCTGCCTGTTCTCCCCTCGTCGGTGGCTAAGGTAAGCTGGACTGAAATAGGCTATCAGTTTGTGAATGGCGGAGAGTATGTCTCAATGATTTATGGCCCATATGACTCCAATCTCGGTTCAAGAAGAGTTCACAAGCTTTAAGCTTCCTTCCACGCAGCGACTCTCCTCTCTCTCTCTCTCTCTCTCTCCCTCCCTCCCCCTCCCTCCCTCCCTCTCTCTCTCTCTCTCTCTCTCTCTCTCCCTCTCTCCCTCTCCCTTCTTGCTTCTCTCCTTTTCTCCTCTCTTTTCTTTCAGCAGCCAGATCCAGGGCTGAATTTTTTCCCCCGGCTGCTGAGAAGAGCTTAACCTTTCTCTCCTTTCCTTTCCTGTTCTTTTTTTTCTTCCTTCCACTATTTTTTTTTTTTTTTAAGTCCTGGAAGGTGGCCTATCCCCTCTCTCCTGGCTTCCCCCGCTATTGTTACTCTCCCCGGCTCTTTTCAGGGGCGCGTCTGGACAGGTGGGGTTCTTGGGGTGGCTCACCGCCCTGCTCCAGCGAGACCCCGGGGGAAGCCCGGAGCCACCGTCTCCCTCCCTCCCTCTCTCCCGAGAAGCCATATGGAGCCTGGATTTTTCCAACATGGAGGCAAGGGAAATAGACATGTTTGGCTTAGTAGAGCTGCTCCCCACCCCCTCTCCTCCTGGATCCCTAGATCTCGGAGCCCCTCCACACCTTCGCCTCTTCTCACTGTCCCATCAGCCAGGCCTCTGCGCCCTGCTGCTGAACCAGGCCTGCCAAAGGCAACTCCCCGAGCGGAGTTGCTAAGGCGCCTTTTAATTCGGTTACCTCCAGCGCCCAAACTTGCTGCCCTCAGCCCGGTGTGCTTGGAACCTGCCGCTGCTAGCCGGCGAGGCGTCCTGGACGCTTCCTCTTCGGCTCCTTGGGCCAGCATAGCCGGTGGCCAGCCACCCCGGCAGCGGCCGAGACAGCCCGGAGGCGGCAGCCAGGGGCTAGCTCCATCCACAAACCTCCCGGCCCTTTCTCGCCGCTGGCGGAGTCTCCATTCTTTCCTGTTACGTCTCTGGCTTCTCCGATTCCCACACTCGCCTGCCTGGCCTCTGTCCTGCGATGGTGTGCAGGTTTATCGCAGGGTGAACGTCAGGAATTTCGGCCCCAGGCGTCTAGTCAGATTATTGCTTTATTATCATCATCATCATCATCATCATCATTACTGCTGTAACAATCATTTAGACTAAATAAAGCCAGGGCCCAGCCAGCCAACCCTTTCCAAGGTTTTTATTTCATTCTCTTCTCTATCTATTAATAACAAACTTAACTGATGCCTGTTAATTAATTCCCCCTTCATCCCGGGCTGCTCCGAAGCTAATTTTGGTTAAATCATCAGAGGCTAATGGTAATAATAATAAAGGGATTGGGTCAGCCTGGTCAATTGAACTCCAGTTCTCTTCCCTGGACGGACCTGCTGCTTTACCGACCCATGTGTATTTCCCAGAAATAAATTCTTCCCAGAAACCAATCGGAACTCAGGGCTACCCGGGCTCCCTTTTGAGTGTAAATCTGTGCCATTAAGAAGGGGATTTATGTGTGGGAGGGACTTCCCTCACCTGCACTCCTTTTATTTTCCTATTTTGAGTTTTCTTTGGAGTTGACCAGCTGTGCTGAATGAGATTTAAGTAGACCAAACTCACATGTCAGAAGAGAGGGTCACTCTGGAGGTTTTATGAAATGCGATGGTGAGAGATGCGGGAAGACAGGGAGGAAAAAATGCAGTCAGAAGTTTTAGAGAAATACACAAAATCCTATGACAGCTCACAGCTTTATTCTTTTTGTATCATTTTAAAAGTCTGCATTAAAATAATGATTTTTTTTTGCCTTGGAAAACTTCAGCAAGCAAGGTACTCTGTTTCCAACCCAGAAAATAATATTGTTCTGATTGCTCTGTTGACTTTCTTTTTTTTCTGCCTTGGGGAAAGATGTTCTCATTCAGGAAGCACTTTGGTATCTCTTGATAGAAAAGTCCAGCCGTTATCCAGTTTCTCTCTTTTTTTCTTTTCTTTTCTTTTCTTTTCTTTTCTTTTCTTTTCTTTTCTTTTCTTTTCTTTCTTTTCTTTCTTCTTTCTTTCTTTCTTTCCTTTCTTTCTTTCTTCTTTCTTTTAGAAATGAAAGGAAACAGACTGTCAAGGAAAGGATAGGGAAAAAAATTAGGTCTGATGAAAAAAATGGAGTGGGGAAAGACCTGGGCCAAATGGTCACTGCACCAACCAGTCGGGCCAGGGAAATGGAAACAATCCTGCTCCATCTGGAGGCCCCATGGGGGCTGCTAGCTGCTGGGTCCCAGCCTTGGCTGAGCAAAGACTCAGATGGAAAGTGGTGGTACCTGCAGCAGAGCCATGGAGGACGCTTAGTTCTGCTGGCTCCTGGAGGCTAAAAATCTTCTGGAAGTTTCTAGGTCAGGCTGATGCTGTCCTCGTGAGGTGGGAGGGGAGAGAGAGGGTTCCTCACAGGAGAAGGTTCCCTGCTCAACTTGGTTCTCCTTTCTGTCCCCTCGGAGATCCTCTGTTTTTTGGGTTTTTTTTTTTTCCTCCAGGCTAGACTGCTTGGGTAAGAAACCTAGATGGACACGGAGCGAGGCAAAGACAGGAGACAGGAGGCCTCTCAGCTCAGAGGACGGTGTTGGTGATGCTTTTATTTTGGAGTCTCCTAGTTCCCCCCTCCTTGAGCCACCCAGTCCCAGAGTTAGTGGTGGAGGGGTGGGTAGGGAGGGGGAGGAGGAGAGCTCAGGAGATGGCACTAAGTCACTAGTGAAGCCCTGGCCTTCGCTGTAGGAAGATTCAATACTTAGGCAGTCCCCAAAGGAGTAGAGTCCTTATTTTTGAAGTGGAAATAAAAACTGGTGGGCTTTTTCTTTAAAATTAAAATAAGAAATAAGCAAAATCCATTTCAGGTCAGGGAAGTGGCCTCAGCATCTGCTTTGAAGATGTTGGGGTGGGGGAGAAGAAGAAACCCTATTGATGTCAGTTCCCTTTTCAGCTCCTAAGATGGATTCGAGCCCCAGTCCTCTTCTCCCCCTTGTGTCTCTTCTCTCACCCCGCAGGTCAGCCGCTCCCAACGGACTCGGGAGGAGGGGGGCAGAGAGGGGAGGGGGGGTCCGGCGCCTCACGTGACCCCCGCGGGTGCCAATGTCCGGTCGTGAGGGTATCAGGCTCTTGCAAGTTGCCACCCACTGCCCGGGCCTCGCCCAGCGATGCAGAAAGCCACCTACTACGACAACGCCGCGGCAGCACTCTTCGGAGGCTATTCCTCGTACCCTGGCAGCAATGGCTTCGGCTACGACGGTCCCCCCCAACCCCCCTTCCAGGCCGCCACGCACCTGGAGGGCGATTACCAGCGCTCGGCGTGCTCGCTGCAGTCCCTGGGCAACGCCGCCCCGCAGGCCAAGAGCAAGGAGCTCAACGGTAGCTGCATGAGGCCCGGCCTGGCCCCCGAGCCCCTGCCGGCCCCGCCCGGCTCACCCCCGCCCAGCGCCGCACCTACCAGTACCACTAGCAACAGCAGTAATGGGGGCGGGCCCGGCAAAAGCGGCACCCCCAAGTGCGTTCCGGGCTCCAACTCCACCCTCACCAAACAGATATTCCCCTGGATGAAAGAGTCAAGGCAAACGTCCAAGCTGAAAAACAGCTCCCCCGGCACAGGTACCAGCTCTCTGCCTTCCTCCTCGTCAGCTTTTGTCAGAGCCAGGAATGTCACTGTTATTCTAGCACCCGGCCCCTAGGCGCCCAGGCGGCGGCCTGGGAACAATGTCAGGTGGCAGCTGCGGCAGCAGCGCTTTTCCCGCCCCCCCACCCCACCTGATGACCCCTGACCCGCCAACACCCTCTCCTTCCAGCCATCCTCCACCTGAGCTCCAGAAAGCCAGGTGCTCGCTCGGCCTCAGCCCTCTGCAAGGCCGCAGAGCCACGAGACACTGCCCGTAGACGCAGAGTCGTCAACGATTGATTATTATTAAGTATGATTACTGTGGGTATTAATCACAATCGCTCGGGCGGCCCCGGGGTCTCGGCCTCCAGGCAAAGCAGCCTCTTCGAGCCACACTTCGGCGCCCTAACCACCCACCGAATGTCCAGATTCCCCCAGGGGATCTCCTTGGCCGCCCACCTTGTCCACAGGACCCGGCGGGAAGTGTGTGTGTGTGTGCGTGTGTGTGTGTGTTGGGGCGCGGCGGGGGGAGGTCTTCCCAGAAGCTGGAACTGGGGATAGGGGGGAGAGAGCGTGCGCGAGAAAATCCAGCTCTAAATAAATGGCCATGCGGCTCTGTCTGCGTGACATGATCAAATTTTCATAAGCTGGGGCAGCAAGAGGAGAACAGGTCTCTTAATAAATGCCACTATTATAGAGTGTCCGCTAATGCGACGGGCGTTGGGGGGGGGGGGTGAGGAGGAGGCGGGGACGGGAAGGGGAGGGCGGCGGGGGCTCCGAGTCCAGGCCTGGATTTATTAAGAAACCATGCATTCAATTTCGGCGTGTTCAGTAATTATCTTTTATTTCATTTTGTCCCCTTCCCACCCCTCCCCCTCGGATCCAGCGGAGGGCTGCGGCGGCGGCGGCGGCGGCGGCGGCGGCGGTGGCGGCGGCGGTGGCAGCGGCGGCGGCGGGGGCGGCGGCGGCGGCGGCGGGGGAGGGGACAAGAGCCCCCCGGGGTCGGCGGCGTCCAAGCGCGCGCGGACGGCGTACACGAGCGCGCAGCTGGTGGAGCTGGAGAAGGAGTTCCACTTCAACCGCTACCTGTGCCGGCCGCGCCGCGTGGAGATGGCCAACCTGCTGAACCTCAGCGAGCGGCAGATCAAGATCTGGTTCCAGAACCGGCGCATGAAGTACAAGAAGGACCAGAAGGCCAAGGGCCTGGCCTCGTCGTCCGGGGGCCCCTCTCCCGCCGGCAGCCCCCCGCAGCCCATGCAGTCCACGGCCGGCTTCATGAACGCCTTGCACTCCATGACCCCCAGCTACGAGAGCCCGTCCCCGCCCGCCTTCGGCAAAGCCCACCAGAATGCCTACGCGCTGCCCTCCAACTACCAGCCCCCTCTCAAAGGCTGCGGCGCCCCGCAGAAGTACCCCCCGACCCCGGCGCCCGATTACGAGCCCCACGTCCTCCAAGCCAATGGAGGCGCCTACGGGACGCCCACCATGCAGGGCAGCCCAGTGTACGTGGGCGGGGGCGGCTACGCGGATCCGCTGCCGCCCCCTGCCGGCCCCTCCCTCTACGGCCTCAACCACCTTTCCCACCACCCCTCGGGGAACCTGGACTACAATGGGGCGCCCCCTATGGCTCCTAACCAGCACCACGGACCCTGCGATCCCCACCCTACCTACACAGACCTCTCCTCTCACCACGCGCCTCCTCCTCAGGGTAGAATCCAAGAAGCGCCCAAATTAACACACCTGTGATGGGAGAGGGAGGGCGGAGGGGCGAGGTCATGGGGTGGGTGAGAGCCAGGAGGGGTGCGAGGACCCGCGGAGCTCTGGGAGGGCAGCCCAGAGATCCGAAGGATGAGCCCGAGCCCCCCCACCCCCACCCCCGCCCCCGCCAGAGGTGATAGCCACGATTCCTGGAAGAACAGGCCTGGAGCTCCTCTCCCAACCCCTGGCCTGAGAAGTTGCTTTTTACGGGCCTTCAGTCCTTGCTCCATCTGCCTGCCAACCCATTGGAGAAGAATCCACAGCGGACTGTGGAGATGACCCCATCAGCCCTAGGCCTCCAGCAATACCCAGTTGGAATGCCATGCTCCCCAGTGGAGTGGAGGAAGAGGAGATAGGGAAACAAGGCAGAGAAGCACATTTTAAAAAACAGACAAGATGGCTAAGCCATCACCAACCAACTTACCTTCCATCTTTGTGGGTAATTCCTCCAAATCTTGATTTTTTTTCTTTCTTGCAATTCTCCTTTAAAATTAAAAAAAAAAAAAGGCATTTCAAAACCAAGGGCACAAAGCAAATTCCCCTCCCCTTTCCACGAAGCCTCAAGTTTCTTCCCATCTATTTGAGGTTCTTGGGCATTCCCTCCATTGCTAATCCCATATTTTCTGCTTTAGGACTTTAATATCTGTACCCCAGCCGCCCCCATCTTTTACAGTTTTCAGAGGGCTCAGGGATGGTGAGAGATCCTGAAAGTCAGAGCTGTCTATATTATAAATATATATTTTTTTCTTTTATGGAAACTGGGAGGCCAGAGCAGGCAAGATGTCAGGACTGCAGGTTTGCCCATTCTGCTGCCTCCCGTCTCAGCTCCAGGACCATCCCCCTCTCTCCACAAAAAAGTCGGCGACACGAGGTTCTACACTTTTCTTTTCTTCTGTTGCTCTCTTGACTTAACGTGAAAACAGGGTATATTTTAACAAACTGTCTGTCCCGGCCAGGGGCTGCAGCTGGGCCTGTGTGCCTTGCTCAGCCCCCTGACAGGACACTTTTGTTGCACTTAGAGTTTACATTTTAATGGATATAAAAACAACTGTGAGAGATGCTTGGGCCTTCAGGAGTCCAGCATCGCTCAAAAAGTGTGTGTTCTAGTGAACATTTTCATATATATTTATTGGTTATAGCCTGTTAAAATATTTTCTTTTTTGTATTATTTATCCCCCTACATTATGTATTTATATGAGGGAAAAAATGAAAAATTGTACTTTTCTAGTATTTACTTGTTATAAAGGACGTTGTGTTTCCTGTCATGTAAAACCAGCTATTTTAGTTATTGTACTCTAGAAAAGAGCTGTAGATTTATGTTAAACGCGTACTGATGAGCAATTGTAATTAGTTCTAAAAGGCATGAACTCAGCTCCTATTGTCACTGTATAGTCCTGAATTTGTAGAATTAGAGTTAATTCCCTCTTGGAACTTTCTTTGTTCTTCCGTACTTTTTTCCTTACTTGAAAGGGTTGTCTGTCAAACCAATTCTTGAATAAACTTTCTGTTATCAATTTTATCTTGTCCTGGTGGTCCAATTTAGATAGCGGAGTGAGGCTGGTGTCTGCCAGATTTCCCCCAAGGAGAGAGAAGGACAGTGAAGACCTTATCCTGGCTTTTTTGTGTGGGTGGCTCAGGCCCCTATCTCCACCGCCCCCCCCCCACCCCTTGTCAGGCCTCAGGCCTGGAATGTTCTGCTAACTTCTTTAGCTAAAATTTAAGTAACAAGTTGCAGGGGTGGGGGTGGGGGAGGAGGACCCTTAGGTGCTCTCTTTAGGTCTTTCTGTTTGGCTTCCTTGCCTCTCAGTTTTTCTCATTGACCTTTTGTCTTCTTGCTCCTTTGGCCACAACTTCCTGGCCTCCCTCACCCAACAACAACAACAACAACAACAGGAGCAGCAGCAACAACGACAACAACAACAAAATCTGGCCGTGTACTGTTCCTTCCAAGCACCCTAAACTTCCCAGTTCTCTTCCGGAGCTACAAAGAAGTCGTCACGTGACCCGAAGCCCAACCACCATTGGGTCTAAAATGAAAACAAAGGAAAATAATTTAAAAAAAAAATCTGAGGCCTAGACTTCTCAGGCCAAACCTTAAAACTAAAGTGAAATTAAATCACTAAATAAAACTCGGGGCGGAGGGAGAGGAGGTGCCTTTGATTGCCCTGCCCAGGAAAGGGGAGGAGGGGGGAAGCGGTTGGATCCAAGCGTAAATAAAATGGTCCCCAGGCTAATGTGCAGCTCCACGATCCTTGGGAAAACTTCATTTCTTAGTCGTGGTTCCATAAAAGTTTTATCACGTTGGAGCGAGGATAGAGAGGGTCTGTCAAAGATGAAATGTCACCACCGCGTCGCTGGAGCCGATAAGAGCGAAGAGACAGGGCGGCTGAAATATGGAGCTAATTCGTTGAAAGAGAAGCGATGGCTGCGCTGAAGAGTTGCATAATTCTAATTGTAAGCGATGCGCCCGCATTGCTTAATTAGGAGCATATATTTGGTGGTAGTGATGGGGGGGCAGTGTCAGTGAGAATCGTTCCAGGCCCTCAGCCTTAAAGCGAGGGCTGATTTTCATTTTTATGTTGCATCCTGGCAGTCCAAGGTTAGTAATTACAGTCTTTATGCAACAATAAATAACAATAAAAAAGCAACCTGAATTCTACACCCTCCCCCCCACCACCACCACCAAGTAGGATTTTTAACTGGACTGGGCTCATCCAAGCAGCAAGCAATTTAGCATCGGGTCAGGCTATAATTTAAAGGCATAAGAGCGTGCAAAGTTTGATTGGGATCAAATAACGCTCAAGGGTTTTTCTTTCTTTCTGTCTTTCCCTCTTCCTCTTCCCTGAATAACATTTTCTGAATGATGTAACTAGATGAAGCGCCATGTTTGGCTCTGGGGGTGGAGTGGATTGATTATTTATCTAGCAGGAGAGAGGCAGGCCAAGAGAAGGAATTTAGCTTGAGTTTGAAAAAAAAAAAAGGAGCTTTGGCTGGAAGCTGGAATTGCAAACGAAAAATAAGGGCCCACTTGGCCTGGTGTCCTCTAGCCTTCTTCCTGTGAGATTCCAGGCGCTGGCTCAGCAGCCAAAGTCGTGGGGGTAAATATCTCTGCTGTAAGACTCCCAGCACAACAGGAGGCGGGGAAGCGGTGTCCCTGGGAAGGAGGGCTCCCTTGGCCCCTTTTAACGCCCAACTTTTCTGCTGTTCTCTAATCTGGCCGTAAAATCTGTCAGCGGGGTTAGAGAGCCGTATTTCCTGCAGGGACAGTCTGGGCCGGGGGTGATGCCGAGAGAAGCAGGCGCTCCACCCTGCAGCCAGCTGGAGAGGCGGTGGAAGGAACGTCCACGGCTTCTCGAGGGGGTGGCCGGAGGGAGAATCCTCTTTTAGGCCTCGCTGCACAACTTTCAGATGACTTCTACTCGGATTCTTCTGTGCCCATCCCCCCCTCCTCCACCACCCTCCTCCCCGCACACCCCCACCCCCACCCCCACCCCCACCCCAAGGGCAAAAACTGCCTTCTTTGGAGCGGAGCTGGACGCTGCGGTCTCTGGCCAGTTTGCCCAGTTCAGAGCATCCTTCTCTTTGCTGAGCCCTCCAGAGGCGTCCACCCCCTGTCCCTGCAGCCTGCCACCTACAAATCCCCTTTCTCCCTCCTGGCTCTCCTCTGGCCTTCGAGAATACTCACCGCCACCCACGCGGACGAATACTCACCGCCACCCACGCGACTGTTACAGTGACACAAAGTTTCTAGTTCCAGCGGCCGGCTCATCTGCCATTTCTCTGCTCACCAGCCTTCTCTGGGCCCGGCCGCCGAGAGGGGGAGGGGGAGGGGAGGCCGGAGCCGTGGGAGTTCTCCAGACAAACTTTCCACCCAACTCAGCGGCCTTCCCTCTGTCCCCATTTCCCATCTGTTTCCCCGCTCTCGCAGAATCACCTTTCTCTTTGGCTATCACCCCCCACCCCCAGGCCTTTTAAAGGGATGTGGAATTTAGGCTGTTCCCTCCGCTTTCCCAAAGAGCCAAATTCTTTGATGCCATCGGAGGGAGCTGTCAGGGGGCTAAGATTGATCGCCTCATCTCCTCTCCGTCCCTCTGACCCACTTATTTAAAAATCTTCCCCCAGATCGACTTTTCATTTTCTGCTTTTGAGATCTGGTTTCCCACCAATGGCTTGGGGCCCGGAGTCTTGTGTTCCCTCTCTCCAGTAAATTACAGCACTCCCTAAAGTTCAGACTATCTTGATCCCCTTGAAATAAATAAATTAAAAAGAAATCTCCCCCAGGGGCCAGAAATGGAATATTATCTCCTTAGTCAGTGTTTTCACCCCCTCCATGCCCAGAGAATTTTTTCTTGCCAGGGATTTTTTTTTTTTAAATTTTAACTAGCACACTGGCAAAAATAGGAGAGGGGGGATACTCTTTGTCCTGGGAGGGAACTCAAAGTTAAATCCGACTACCTTCGTTCTGGTTCCTGTCCCTGGATATAGACACGGATACTTGACTTGAAGCTCTGAATGGGAGCAGATGCACCTTATGCCCTGTCAGTTGTGGGGTGTCAGAAAAGAGTGTGACAATGACTCCAGGTGAGAAAGGCAGGTGGACATGGGGCAAGGGCAGTGCTGCAAATGCTGGAGCTGAGACCACACAGCTATGGCGGCCAGAGGCCCAAAAGGGCCCCTCACCATCTATCTCACTCCTCTGTGTCAGCCTGGGAGTGCCTGTCGATTTTCTGAGATTTATCTGTTGCTTTTGGGGGGTGGGAAGGGGATCCTGGTGCTGGTGATTGTAAATCTCTTCTCTTCCTTATTGCACCTTAACACTGACCTTTCCCAAAGGATGGGAGCCTCTTTCTACTTACTACCTCTTCCTCCCACGTTGAGATCCTTAGTCAGCCTTCTTTCTTTTTTCTTGTTTTAGTGGGGGAGGGGTGGGGAAGAAAATGCTGCTGGCGTTGTGAAGAAAGCATTAATGTATTCTATTACAAATATTTGGAAAAGAGGAAGACTTTTCCTTTAGATTCTCTTGTTTCCCAGCTTTTGGAACCTCCCATCCTCTGAAGGGGATGAGAGAAAGGTTCCTTTAGTTTTTCTGGAGAAAGGGAGGCATTGGGGAGAGGGAGTATAGGACTTGGGGCTCACAGAGTCCAGGTCATGGTCCTCTAGAGTTTTTGAATCAATTAAAGCAAATAATGCTCTCTGTTTTCCACCAGGCCCAGACAAGCGATTGGCCGAGGCCAGTCCCGTGACCATGAATTCCCTGCAATTTCGCCGGAGTCCTGGGTTTAATAGAGAGAGTCCCCATACGCTTGTATTTATCAGCAATATACAATTATAAAGGCCCAAAATTTAAAAAAAAAAAAAGAGAGAGAGAGAGGGAGAGGGAGAGAGAGAGAGAAAGAGCACGAAATCTCCCCCTCCCAAAATCGCTCCATCACATAAACCTGGGGGGGGCAGGAGGGGGGGTCCCTTCCGATCCTCCCTCCTGACGCCCCCCCCAGCAGGCCCCCTCCCCCACCATTGAAAGCCATGAATTTTGAATTTGAGAGGGAGATTGGGTTTATAAACAGCCAGCCATCGCTCGCCGAGTGTCTGACTTCCTTCCCCGCTGTCTTGGAGACATTTCAAACTTCATCAATCAAGGAGTCGACATTAATTCCTCCTCCTCCTCCTTTCGAGCAAACCTTCCCCAGCCTCCAGCCCGGCACCTCCACCCTTCAGAGACCCGGGAGCCAAAAGCGAGCCGAAGATGGGCCCGCTCTGCCGCCGCCGCCGCTCCCCGCCGCCCCCTTGGTCCCCGAGTTCCCCTGGATGAAAGAGAAGAAATCCGCCAAGAAACCCAGCCAATCCGCCTCGTCTCCCCCAGCCGCCTCCTCCGTTTCGGCCTCCGGGGTCGGCTCGCCAGCAGGTCGGTGAGCGGGGTAGGGGTGGGGCGAGGGGCAGCGAGAAGAGAGGGGGAGAAAGAGGATGGGGAGGTAGAAAGGCTGTCGAGCCTGTTGGGGATCCTTGCCCCATCGATTTCAGGGACAAGGAAGGGAAATGTACTGCTGGGGTTCAGGCCTGACCGCTGCCAGCATTTCTCTCTTTTCTCTCTCTTTCTTTCTTTCTTTCTTTCTTTCTTTCTTTCTTTCTTTCTTTCTTTCTTTCTTTCTTTCTTTCTTCTTTCTTTTTCTTTCCTTCTTCTTTTCCCCCACTCTAGCAGATTTTGGAAGCTGGTTGGGGAAGAGCTTTTTCTCTGCTAGAAGAAAAGGGCTTGATGTAGGTTTTCACCTTTATCTGTGTGGAGGAATGAAAGTGGTGTTGCTGGGGTTGCATTTGGGGGCGAGAAACCATTCGGTCCCATCTCCCACGGCTCTGAAAGAGGGAATGTGAAAGCTAGGGAGGAAAGGAGGTGAGGGGTAGTCTTAGTGAACCCTCTCTCTGGGTTGAGCTTGAAAGTGCCGAATTGAGGGGTTCACTCCAAGGACTCGGAAGAGAGGCTCTGAAGTGGGGGGGGGGAGGGCAAGGGGGAGCCGCTCCCTACCCCCTGCGTGGCCCGTGGGCGGCTCTCTGAAAGCTGTGCCCTGACCCCCGGCCGGTCCGCCGGCGAGAGCGGGACAGCAAAGAACGCAGAAGCTAAGAGAGCCAACCCTTGGGGGGTGGGCGGGAAGGAGGGGGCTACTGCTGATACTGTTTTTGGCGGACGGGGTGGTCTTCACTTCAGCTGAACGCGGTTGGGCCGAGGGACACAGCCCGCCCTGACGCCCAGCCCGCTTTCCCCGCAGATGGCCCGGGCCCGCCGGAGGCCGCCGGCGGCGGGGCGCGCAGGCTGCGCACTGCTTACACCAACACGCAACTGCTGGAGCTGGAGAAGGAATTCCACTTTAACAAGTATCTGTGCCGGCCGCGCCGCGTCGAGATCGCGGCCCTGCTGGACCTCACCGAGAGGCAGGTCAAAGTGTGGTTCCAGAACCGGCGCATGAAGCACAAGCGGCAGACGCAGCACCGAGAGCCGCCCGACGGGGAGCCGGCCTGCCCGGGGGCCCTGGAGGACAGCGGCGAGCCCGCCGAAGAGCCTGCGGCCGGCCCGGGTCGGCCCTCCGCCTCGCGGCCAGCGCGGGAAGCCTGCTGCCACCCGGCCGAGGTCGCGCCGGCCCCCCCGGGCCCCCCGCCCCCGACCGCTTCCGGGGGGGGCGCCTCGCGCGCGGCCGCGGGGTTGGAGCCCGAGCCGTTGCCGGAAGATGCCTTCCCGGAGCGCCAGGATTCTCCTTTCCTGCCCGACCTCAACTTCTTCGCGGCCGACTCCTGTCTCCAGCTGTCCGGAGGCCTCTCCCCCAGCCTGCAGGGCTCGCTCGACAGCCCGGTTCCCTTTTCCGAGGAAGAGCTGGACTTCTTCACCAGCACCCTCTGTGCCATCGACCTGCAGTTCCCTTAACCTAGGTCCTCCTCCCGGCCCCTTGACGCCGTCTCCCTCGGCCCGGCTGCTGGAAAACCCGAGGACCCCCTCTCACCCCCCCCCCAAGTCGTTTAGACCTTCTTTATGTGTTTTGCAAAAATTCAGGTATTATTGAGTTAGCGCTTAATCCATTTCCTTTCTCCTCTCTCTAAAACATGGGGCACTCGGGCGTCTTTTTAGAATCACACAAGAAAATTCCGTTTGCTAGACTCCTTCCAACGAAATCTCAGGAATAATTAAACTCTAGGGGGGCTTTCTTAAAAAAGAAATAGAGGAACTTGTTTTCCTCTCTTTTTTTTTAAGTTTTAGGCCGTAGATTATTTATTAAAATTCTTTAATAATAGGAAAAGGGGAAAGTATTTATTGTACATTATTTTCATAGATTAAATAAATGTCTTTATCATACGAACAAGAGTGTTTGTGTTGGGACCCAGCAGCCCCTTTCCCTGCATCCCCCACCCCAAGGCCGCCGTCACTCCTCGCGCGACCCCGGGCCGGCTCAGTCCGGGTGGTACAAAAGTAACCTATTTGGCCACCGCCGCCCGGGCGCGCAGTTCGGGAGCAGTCGGGCATCTGCCGGGAGCTCCGTCACCTCCACACCCTCTAACAGCCGGCCTTTGGCCCTGCGCTGGTGTTCCCGGGCCTCTGCCTAGAAATAAAGGTGGGCGGGTGGGGGGAGAAGGTGCAGACGTGCGTGCGGGGAGAGCAGGCCTTGGCGACGGGCTTCGGGGGTCGTGGCAGGGGACGCAGAGGGGTGTAGCCGAATTTGGGGGGACCCTAGGGTTTCCCGGGTTTCTCGCTTCGGTGCCCCAGCGGGGTGCAAGCCAAAGGCTTTCTCCGGGACGCAGGAAGCCCGGGGACGCCGGGCCTGGCCAAGGCGTCGGGGGGGAGGGGGGTCGCGGGTTTTCTCGGGCAGCAGGTTCCAGGCGGGCAGGAGCGGAGCGGGGCGGGGCGGCGGGGGGGACAGTGCGGCCGCTCGGGGGCTCGGGGGCCGGAGCGCGTCCCAGCAGCGGCGGAGCGGCCAGCCGGGGGACAGAGGCCCGGGCGGTGTCGGGAGGCGCTGGGCCTGCGGGGGCGGGAAGGAGGAGCGAGGAGAGAGCCGGAGCGCGACGGGGAAGCGGGGAAGATGCTCAAAATGGCGCTGGGGCCGGGCTGCGGGGAGGGCGAGGGAAGAGCCTGGGCGGCCATGACGGCCGCTCCGGGATGCTCGGTCCCCGCGCGCGTCTTCGCCTTTCCGGGTCTTCCGGGCGCCGCCGAAGAAAGGGAGCCGGGAGCCTCCTTGTAGGTTTTGTTTTATGAAAAAAAAAAAACAAAAAACAAACAAACAAAAAAAACAGGAGGCGAGGTGGACGTGGAGCCCGCGCGGGGCGGGCGGGCAGGCGGGCAGGCCCGGCTCGGCCTCGCGGGGTCTGCCTCGCGACCCCCCGCCCTGCGCCCCGAAGCCCGCCCGCCCGCCGCCCGCGCGCTCCCCGAATGCGGGCCTGCGGGTCTTCCAGCAGCTTCCTCCGCCCGCTCAACCCCGTCTCCTTTCCCCTCCGCACCCTGCCCCGCTCCTTGCAGACCCGGTACGCGGGAAGCCGAGGATCGATCTACCCCGTCTGCCTTCTGGTTCGTTCCCGGGAACGCGGAGATTTAAAGGGCCCTGGAAAGCCATCCATCCTCCTTAGGTTTACTTAATATTTCTCTGGCTCAGAAACAGACACCGCGGGGCTACCTCCCTAGCAGATGCTGCCGTTCTTGAAGAGCAGTTGATTTCCTGGGCCTCCCAGACTTTCCCCTGGACCAGCAGGACGGGGGCTCCGAGTACCAGGCACCGAGAGGCAACAACTGTCAGGAAGAGCCCGGGAGCCACACGGGTCATGACACAGAGGGCTAGACGGGCTCTCCCATATTTTTTTTAAACTGATCCCTCAGTGTGGGAAGTGCACACATCCCATTCAGCCCGAATTCAATCCCTTAAACTGTCTTAATATAGAATTCATCTCCTGCATTAAATAATCTTATGTCATGTTAAGTTGCACTTATTTCTTTCATAAATTAATATAGAACAATTAGATGTGTTATTATAATAATATCATGTATCTTATTAGTTTATTTTGTCTCATAAAATATATAGGTATGAAATAAATTCAATATATTAAAGTAATAATACACAGCTTATTGGCTTGTGTATTTATTTTCCCCATAAATAAGCGAATATACAATATATTAAAAGCACACTATACATCTCATTGGGCTGTGTGTTTATTTCTCCATAAAATATGCCGGTAGGCAGTGCTTAACTTCTTAAAAATCCCAGCACATAGCCATCTCTACACCAACAAAATGAAACAGACATTTCAGCTGGGGCTTTGATTTCTATGGACAGCCAAACTAGATAATTTGGTCTAATTAAAAATGCTCTTTCAGCTATAGCAGGTTGTTACAAAGATCAAGAATACCAGAAGGATCTTGCTAATTGCCCACCTTCCAGCTTTCTTTAGTCAGATGGAGAGCACCCTTCATCAATGCCAAAAATACAGGATCTGCTCTGCTGGAGAGAATTCACATCCTGGGATCATGGCTTGGTCTGCAACATTCTGGGGCCTCTGAGGCTTCAGTTTCTTTAAGAGCTTTACTGTTCCCTGGACCAGCAGCATCAGCACTACCTGTGAGCTAGCTAGAAATGCAGAATCTTAGGCCCCACTTTAAGTCTACTGGATCAAAATCTCAATTTAGCAGATCTCCAAGTAATTTATATGCACATTAAAGTTTGAGCAGCACCACTAGATCATAGTGCCACCTTGCTTCCTGCCTTCCTCCCGTGCTTAAGACTTTTTGAACTGCTTTACCTGGCTGTTCCCTTCCCATCCTCCCCAACCCAAACTAGTGGCCCAAAGAACAGGGAATGCCTGCCTGAGGCTGCACCAGTCCTGATTCCTCCCTGCCAAAGTGAGTGGCAGGCCAGGACGGTCCAGCCAAAGGCTCCATCTACTTGTTCACATCTAGGCACTTTGTATCCTGAGGGTGGGAAGCAATGAATCCAGGAAATCAGGAATATTTCCAGCATTTCCCTTGGTTGATTATTAGAGAGGAGTTGGAACTCCTTTTACAGGCAATACACAAACCTTTCTGTCTCTCCTTTTCCACATTCACAAAACTCACCATCTCTGATGCACCACAGCAGAATAAAGAGACAATGCATTTCCAGAAGGAAAGGACTCCTGTTTTCAATCTCCCCACCGAGTTTCAAAATCAAAGGAATGCCTGGCAATTTGGGATTCATAAAGGATTGGTATTCAGGATGCTTGTGTTCCAAATCATCCAAGCTCCTTTTCCTTGTTTCATCTCTGTTTAGCCTGAGTTTTCCCAGCTGGTTTTGGAGAAGGAAGAAGAAGAGGGAGGGGGTTTTCAGATAAGGCAGCAGCACCCCCCCCAACACCCCACCACCACCTCCCCTGATGGTAAGCTGATGGCAATGCCAGGCAGCTGCACTTACTTATTCCATTCTGATTGGGGCAAGGCTCCTCTTGGGTCAGGACCAAGTGTGAGTGGTCTGTAGCACAGACTGGTTATAAATTGGCTGTGGTTGGAGTGGGAAGGTTTCAGTGCAGTCCCAAAAGCTGCTGGTCAGTCTGCTCTGCTCTTGGTGAGTCATTTTTTTAAGAAGAATGGCTCATTAATATTATGGTGAAAGCAAAGGACCATTAGATTGAGGAATTATTTGCCATCATGATAACCTTGAGTCATTAAAAAAAAAAATTAACTGATGACAGGGCAAGTCCTTCCCCTTTCCAGACCTCAGTTTCTCCATCTGTAAAATAAATGGAAGAACTAATGCCTCTCATAACCTCGATCGATATATGCCCAAAGTATATTTTTCCTTTTTTTTAAAGATTTTATTTATTTATTCATGAGAGAGAGAGAGAGGCAGAGACATAGACAGAGGGAGAAGCAGGCTCCATGCGGGGAGCTGGATGTGGGACTCAATCCAGGATCCCAGAATCACTCCCTGAGCTGAAGGTAGACGGCACAACCACTGAGCCATCCAGGCGTCTCTGCCCAAAGTATATTTGTTAGTCCTCACAGACGATGTATTAAATATTTAGTATGGCTGGCGTCATATGCTTTTAAGTGGAGATTGTGACTTTTGATGTTTGACAACAACCCACCTCCCCAAGTATCTGGTAGAGCCATTTTAACAAATTTTAATTTGTATCTTTATACCCACCATTATGCCCCCAATCATTATTTAAACTAGCAGGGAAAGAAATCTTTTCAACAAACATGTCATTGGGTGTAGTGTTATGTGCCAGGTATTCAACAGAGATGGGTATTCAGAAATGTCCTAACCAAGTTTTCCTCTGACATTCATCTTTTGTCACCTTTCCAACATTTGGTTATGTTTCTTCTTGTTTCAAAAATGGTAGAGCATTTTACACAAGAAGAATCACCAAACTGCTTTGACATGGTGTACTAGACCTTAAAAAGTACCCTGTAGTCAGGTTTTGTCTAGTTGCTGGGGCATCAGAGTGTAGGCACAAATTCCGAGTCTCCCTAAATAGCCCTGCTAAATTCCCCTGCCCACCTTTTCCCTAAGTTTCTGACAAGCATTTTGTGGTCTTCTGTGCATCTTCCTGAAAGTGTCCTCGTCAAATACATGTCCTTGGTTTGCAGAAAGTGGCCTCTAGCCCCTAAGTCATCTCCTCTACCTGCTATGGCTGGTATGGCCCAAATCCTCCCTTGACCTTTCCAGCTCAGCTCTGCCCTCCTGTCCCCACCCCATCCCCCTCTTCACACTCAGCTGGGAAGCAGATATTTAGTGCCTGAAGGAGATGTAACAAACTGCTTCCTCCTGAGAAGACAGTCAACAGTAAAAGAGCCCTCCTAAAACTTCTCTAATTCCCCAAACACCACAGAAAAATCCGCAGTCTGGACAGTCATCCAGATAAAAATTCATCTTGAATATTGTTCTATAAAGTTTCCAAAGTGGGTATTTTGGCCACAACTAACACACTTGGAGAAACCCAATTAAGTAGGAAATTACTTCAATTCTTCATATCACTCTAATTTTTCCTTTTAGAAAGATTCCAACTTTCTGACTTAATTTTCAGTCCAGATGAAATCTATCTAGAATCCAGAAGTCAGGTTCAACCCTACTCCCACCCAGGTAGGGCAATTTGTAAGCTAAGTTCCTCAAGGAAAGAGAGACAACATTTTCCCCAGAAAACCTTTTCCAAATATTTGGAAGATCAGGAAATTCTTGCTAGGGGCACCTGGGTGGCTCAGTGGTTGAGTGTCTGCCTTTGGCTCAGGTCATGATCCCAGAGTCCTAGGATTGAGTCCTGCATTGGGCTTCCCTGCAGGGAGCCTGCTTCTCCCTCTGCCTATGTCTGTCTCTCTCTCTCTGTGCCTCTCATGAATAAATAAATAAAACCTTAAAAAAAGGAAGGTCTTGCTAATATCTAGCCTCACCCTTCTGCTACAGTTTGAATCATTTGGGTTCTTTATAGATTATATAATATTAGGTTTTAGTTTTCAAAAACTGCAGCTTAATTAGAAAATCCTTTGCCTAAACAGAGCAAACTTCTGAATTCTCAAAGAAATTTGCATATGATACAATACATATTGTATAATATATGACTGTATATTATGTGAAAATACAGCACATATGCTATTTTCCTATCACATGCATATTTCCATATTTTAATATGCTAGTTATATTAAAAAATAGAAGACGGACTCATAGTACTTCAGAATGTGCATCTAATGTTAATATCATTAGAGACATTTAGAGTTCTCTATTGTTCATACTTTCTTGTTTGCTTTAATCCTACTAACAATGCAGTGAAGTAAGTAGAATTAAATACATTCTTTGTCTCTGAGGCCATGATTCAGAGAGACCAAGAAACCTGGCCAGAGTCATAATGCGAAGAAATGGCCAAGCAGGGATTTGAACCTAAGTATTCTGGACCCCAAACCAGTCATCTTCCCCTTGTGATTATATACTGCTTGTTGTCTATGGTTCTCAACCGGATTTGTGACAGTTTAATCAGCTTGGTTTTAAAAAGAAATACCACTGAATTCAGATTCCATCCTCTCCTCAAATTGCCATCTCTTATAGAGAAAAAATTATAATCCCGAATGCCCTTTTAATTCTTGAGTTCCAACCTTTGATCTTGCGCTTGGCCTTGGGCCTCCAGAATTAAGTTGGAGAGGACAGGCAGAAAGACACTTGAGGACCTTATGAAGGAACTATGCAGATTGCTCCTGCTACCCACCCCCAGCAAAAGCACCTTCCTCCACAAAAAAGGCCAGAATCAGGTG
Source organism: Canis lupus baileyi (assembly GCF_048164855.1). NCBI lineage: Eukaryota > Metazoa > Chordata > Mammalia > Carnivora > Canidae > Canis > Canis lupus. The sequence continues at coordinate 36,341,929 of NC_132853.1, forward strand.
TAAACTTCTAACACATGCCCATTCTGATTAGAATGGTTCCCCTGCTTGCATTCTCAGTGTGATAAGGACTAGGGCCTCTCAAAGATAATTTCAGTTCTAAACATGCCTGTGCTCTCCTGTGTCTAAATAGATTATAAAAAAGGAAATCAATCAGCTTGATTTCACTTTGGTGTCGGGTCCACCCAGGCCTTCTTTCTCTGGGGAACTTAATTTGGTCATACCAGAAAATGCTATAGCCTATAGGTTATTCCAGCTGTGGATTATTTGTTTGTTTGTTTTGTTTTATACTCAGCTGTGGATTTAGCAAGGAACCCAGGCTTCAGAGATTTCCTCCCTGGCCAGAGGCTGGTGAAGTTTCTTTTAAGGAAGAAGAGACTTGAGAACATAAGGAGCCAAGTTATTACCCCCACCCCCACCCCCTGCCAGTCATTTCTGCTGGGACTGGGAGAGCCAATAGGAATTTGGGGAAGTTTTAATCTTTCTACTACACAAGGGGAGGCAACAAGTTCAGGGATGAATTAGGGATTATGTGAATTTGGAGAGCTGAGGCCAAAGCTATCCCTGTAATCAACAGTATCACTTGACACACTTTTTCCCCAACTCTTTTCATTTTGTCATTAATAATAGACTACTGGTGACTTCAGCTGTTTCTAGGGAGAGTGCATTTCCCCAACTCCCAAACAGATTTCTGCTCTCTTATTGAACTGATTTAGGAGGCGCCTAGGTGGCTCAGTTGGTTGGTTAAGCATCTGACTCTTGATTTTGGCTCAAGTCATGGTCTCAGGGTCCTGAGATTGAGCCCCATGTTAGGCTCCGCACTGGTGGTAGAGCCTGCTTAAGATTCTTTCTTTCCCTCACTCCCTTTGCCCCTCCTCTTCCTCTTAAAACAAACAAACTGATTTGGAATTCACTTCTTCATTTAGACCTCAAATTGTTACCCTAATTGTAAAAGCAAGGGATGAGGTGAGCGTGTTCCTTCTGGGTTGAGGGAAAGGTAGAGAATGAAGAAGTCTCAAGTCCCTCAGAAGCAGGGCAGCCAGGTCAGATATAGGCCTCAATCAGATTTGGGATTAGAAGAGAAATCCGAACCCTAAATAAACCCTTCTTCTCCAAAGACCTCCGTGGAGAATATCTTAAAGTGAGAGGGGAAAGTTGGGAACATCTATCAACCCCAAAAGGGGAAATAGAGAGGATCCCTGGGTGGCTCAGCAGTTTAGCGCCTGCCTTTGGCCCAGGGCATGATCCTGGAGTCCTGGGATTGAGTCCCACATCAGGCTCCCTGCGTGGAGCCTGCTTCTCTCTCTCTGCCTGTGTCTCTGTCTCTGTCTCTGTCTCTCTATCTTTCATTAATAAATAAATAAAATCTTTAAAAAAAGGGGGGGGGGGAATAGAAAGAAATATGCTTGTTCTCACCTCCACAACTCCTTTTCTCTTCAACTCCTCTGCAGGCCACCCCTGCCCCCATCTCAACTCTCTTTTCCTTTGTCTGCCCTTTTCCCTTTGGCAGTGAACATTCTCTCCCCCTTCCCCACTGTATCTCCCTTAAAGAAGTTACCAGCTGACCCCCTCCCCTCCAACTTGTTCTAGTCTGAAGCAGGGTCCAAAGCAGAGAACACATGGGGAGAGAAAGGGGCAAGGGGCCTGTGGGGGGCTAAGCCAGGCTCGCAGTTATGAGGAGAAGAGAAAGGCTGTGTGATTCTAGTGATAAAGATAGAAAGCTGGAGAAGTGACCATAAAGGACAGGCTAACTGAGGGGAAATGGGAAACAGAAATATGGAGAGACCCAGAGACAGAGAGAGAGAGAGAGAGAGAGAGAGAGAGCACGCTATGGGGTTCTTGGCAAAGGATGAGTACTCACTCTACCCCTGTAGGGGTGGGGAAAACCTGAGAAGCTTTGAGAGCCCTCCCCAGACCTGTCCCACCCGCTTGCTTCCCTTCCTCTGCAGAGTTCAGTTGTTTACAGAGATCCCTCCCTGAACTCTTGCCCTCCTGGACTTGCCCGAGCTCCAGCCCCAGGCTTCTGGTCAGGCAGACACCCTGACAGGTTACAAATGAGCGTGGGTGTTGGATTGCGCCAAGCTCTTGTCCTCAGAGTCTGGAGGAGGAGAATCAATGGGCTCCACCTAAGAGCTTCTCTTCCAGTCCTGTTCAGGTCTGAAGATAGAGAAGGAGGCACTTCCTGTTCCCCTCCCCTCCCTCAACTCTAACCCAACAGATGTGGGGGTGGGGGGCAGAGAGGGGTGAGTCTCCACTCCTGAACCTTCAGACCTCTAAACTGATTCTCCCATTCTCCAAGCCAACGCCCTTAATTTATTCTAGAAAGTCTGACTAATCTTTAAAAGATGTGATTGGTATTGAATTTATGAATTTGAGACTTGGGATTTTTTTTAGAGGAGGGGAGGTAGGGGAGAGATGGTGGGTGATGAGGGAGAGAGGAGTAGGAGGCAACCAGGGGAATACAGGAGCCCCAGTAGTTTTATTTATTTTTTATTTTTTAAAAATTTTAATTTAAATTCAATTTAGTTAACATATACTGTATTATATTATAGCGATTCATCAGTTACATAGAACACCCAGTGCTGATTACCTCAAGTGCCATCCTTAATGCCCATCACCCAGTTACCCCATACCCACCCCCCCACTGCAGCAACCCTCAGTTTGTTTCCTAGAATTAGCTCCACTAGTTTTAAACATTGAGAAGGAGAATAAAATTTCTCTCTTCTTTCTCTGTAAACATCACCTAGCTCTGTGCCCACTGTGGCTCTCTGGAGAGATGCAAGAAGTTATTTGAGTCTGAGTGAGCGAGCCAGCTACAGCTATGGATGGCTAAAGAGAGGATAAATACATCTAGAGAGATGAGGTGATGGATAGGTAGGGAACGAATATAAATATGGAGAGAGATGGACGAATGGAGAGATGGATTGAGACAGAGAATATAAAGTGAGGCTGAGGGAGAGAAATGGATGTGTGAATGAGGAGAGAGCATTTATGCGGAGAGGTGGAAAGAGAAGTGGGGCGTTTCTCATCCTCCTCTCCACATTTCTGTCGTCCTGCCTTGTTCCCTTAAATGCATTTCCCACCACTCAGTTAATGAATTTTTCCTCTAGACTCTAGACCCTGCCCCATCCTTGGGTGTTTTGCACCCTCTTCCTTCACAGTTATCCATTTGGCCCAAGAATAACATGCCTTCCCCTGCTGTCCCATCCTCATCGCCCCAAGATAAATGGGGAGAAAGAGACCAGCGGTGGGCGTTTGGGGCAAAGTAAGGGGGCTCAATTTCCCATCTACAGTCTTCGGGTGGAGGAAAGCTCCTTTGGGGGTGGGAAGAGTGAAGGGCAGCTGGGTTGAATTTGTCCAAATCTAATAACCCGGGAGCCTATTGAAGGCCTTGGGGGTTGGGAGGGGAGGAAAGTCTTGAATATTCCTCTAACTTTTACCCCCTCTCCCTCTGGTCCCTTCTTTCCAAAAGTCTTTGAAGAAAGATGTTTTTGACGCTTCCACGTCGCTCTCAGATGGATGGGCTGCGGGTGATTGAAGTGTCTTTGTCATGCTAATGCTTGGGGGGTGATGGATGGGCGCTGGGGCTGCCAAACTCTGGCCCGCTGCGCCCATTGGCCTGGGAGAGATCACATGCGCCCCTCCACCCCCACTCCCTACCCCCTTCCTGGGGGAGCCCTGGCCCAGGCGAGCTGGGCCAGGCCATGGATGCAAGCTTCAGCGCTGTGACATACTGCCGAAAGGTTGTAGGGCAAGAGGGTGTCTCCCCCAAACGGGCCGACCCTCCTGCGGCCTCCACGCATGGACTATAATAGGATGAACTCCTTCCTAGAGTACCCACTCTGTAACCGGGGACCCAGCGCTTACAGCGCCCACAGCGCCCACAGCGCCCCTACCTCCTTCCCCCCCAGCTCCGCTCCGGCTGTTGACAGTTACGCAGGCGAGACCCGCTATGGTGGGGGACTGCCCAGCCCCGCGCTCCAGCAGAACTCAGGCTATCCCGCCCAGCAGCCGCCCTCGGCGCTCGGGGTGCCCTTCCCCAGCTCCGCGACCTCGGGGTATGCCCCGGCCGCCTGCAGCCCCAGCTATGGGCCCTCTCAGTACTATCCTCTGGGCCAGCCGGAAGGAGATGGAGGCTATTATCATCCTTCGAGCTATGGGGCCCAGCTAGGGGGCTTGTCCGACGGCTACGGAACCGGTGGAGCGGCCCCCGGGCCCTACCCTCCGCCCCCGCAGCCCCCTTTCGGGAGCGAGCAGGCGGCGAGCTTCGCGTCGGCCTATGCTGATCTCCTCTCCGAGGACAAGGAGTCGCCCTGCCCGTCAGAACCCAGCACCCCCACGGCCCGGACCTTCGACTGGATGAAGGTTAAGAGGAACCCACCCAAGACAGGTATGAATCAGGCGTGGCCTACCTCCTCTCCGGGCGGGGCCCAAAGCAGCTCTGCTGCTCGTGCAGTGAGGGGTCCCGGGCCTGGGCTGGCAGGACAGGTAGAGCGGCCCTGGTCGAGGCAGGTAAGAGCACCCCGCCCAGGCGCAGGTCGGTTGGGGTTTCCCCACCCAGCGAGTGCCCGGTTACCCTTAAGGGTGAGTCTCCACCACCTCCCGCCACCGCTTGCTCATCCATGCGCCCCACCCAGACCCAGGACCTGGTTGGGGGAGGACGGGAGGGGGGGTACGGACTTGTTGGGGGAGGTCCGTCTGAGTTTGGAGGTCACCTTGGGGGTGTCGGGCGATCCAGGGACCCGTGGGGAGCCGAAGCTGGACAGAGCATGTGTGTGCTGGGGGTGGGTGGGGGGTGGGGGTGCCGAGCCGGCCCCGGAGGAGGAGAGGGGAAGGAGAAGGAGGTGAGGGGACTGACGTGGCCCTTTCTCCCGCCCCGCCCCCAGCGAAGGTGTCGGAGCCCGGCCTGGGCGCGCCTGGCGGGCTGCGCACCAACTTCACCACGAGGCAGCTGACGGAGCTGGAGAAGGAGTTCCATTTCAACAAGTATCTGAGCCGGGCCCGGAGGGTGGAGATCGCCGCCACCCTGGAGCTCAACGAGACGCAGGTCAAGATTTGGTTCCAGAACCGGCGCATGAAGCAGAAGAAGCGTGAGCGCGAGGGAGGCCGGGTGCCCCCAGCCCCGCCGGGCTGTCCCCAGGAGGCGGCCGGAGACGCCTCCGACCAGTCGACGTGCACCTCCCCGGAGGCCTCGCCCAGCTCCATCACCTCCTGAATGAAACCTCCTACCGTCGGGGCTCCGCGGCCCCGGAGCGCCCCGGGCCAGCCCTCTCCTCCGCCCTCCCTAACCAGGCCTCGGCAGTAGTGTCCCGGGCGACCCTCGCCAAGGCCGGCGCGCAGGCTTACAGCTGCCTGTGGGGGGAGCGGGGAACCACTTCTTCCCTGTTAGGTGCGGGTGGGGTGTTGCTGGCTGGGGACACTACAGGACCAGAGGCAGGGAGACAAGGAACCTGTCAGCTTTGGAGGGAGGGGCTTCCTTCCGCCTTTCATCTGGGGCTCAGCACCTGGAAGGGGAGGTAGGAGCAAAGCCTCCTCCTCCCCAATTCTCCTCTCCCTGCCGACTTCCGCGTGTTCAGTTCAGTGCCTTTGAGTCTCGAGGACTCTTCTCCTGCGTTCAGACCCTAACTCCCCCCTTCTAGGCCAAGACACTGGGAAGGCCTTGAAATTTCTCTTGGGGGAGGCTTCTGGGTGCAGGCATATTATCGATGCTCAATCTCTGCAGTCACCACAGACCTTACAATAGCACCAGCTGCCTTGTGACAGACCAAAAAGCCCCCCAACACCCTCCGCCCCATTTAACCTTATTAACTCCCTCCCCGCACGGTTGTATTGCACTAACGCAGCCTCCAGAGGTTGTTTTCTGAGACCTGCCTCCTCCCACCAGCAACCTCATCTCTAAGCCACCAAAGTGTTTTGGAACTTGGTACTCTGGAGACTTCTGGAACGTTGTTGTCATTCGAGGCCTGCCCTCAGCAAGCCTCTACCAGGAAGGCGCAGGCACGCCCCCACCAGTTCCTCCCCTATTTATTGCCTCCTGGAAAACCCAGGACCCTCCTCCCCAACTCCATCCACCTCTACCCCTGAGGCATCCTAGGGAGGCCCAGGTGCAGTGAGAGCTAGCAGCAGCAAACATTTCTCTGAACCTTAGCAACAGTGGAGGTGCCACCGGAGTTTCTGGAAACCAGAGCCCCAAGCAAACCGGGTTCTCTCTGTACCTCTAGCTACCTCATTTCAATAAAGTCTGTGTTTTACCCTCTTCCAGACTGCTTCTGTTCCTCCACCTCCGGGATAGAGGAGGCTGCATACTCCAAGAGCCCTGGGGAGAGATGGGGGAAGAGTTGGTGAATGCTGGTTGGGCTGGAGAGATGTGAGCTGTAAACACTCAACTGGATAAACAGAAGGACTTACTGGGAGTGTCCTAAGCAGAACTGAGCCCAGCTTCCACGTCTGACAGTGGCCATCCTTACATCACTGGAGGAACCAGGAAAGAGAGAAGGGAAAAAGATGGGGGGTGGGGGGGATAATCCAGAGAGGGTCCTGAGAGAGGAAGGCAGGAAAAGAGAGAAGACAGCTTGTTGGGAGAGAACAGCAAAGGTGTTAAAAAGAGGAGGAAGTGTGGGAGAAGGCAAGGGCCCTCTGCCTCCTCCCCCTGCTCTCTCCCCAGGCCTGGCCTAGAGTGGGCCCTCCCTAAATGCTGATGGGGTGATTGTGGGGTAGGCAAGGTGTGCAGTGTGCCCAGTCCCGCCAATTCTTGCTCAGAGAACGTCAGAGGATGGGTCCCTGACAAAGTGCAGCCGGGCACACAGATTACCCCTCCACCCCGCCCGCAGCGCAGCGCCCTTCCCCGAAGCGGGGACCTGGACGTGGGGACACAGGAGGCCAGGGTAGCTGGCAGACTCTGGCCCCGGGGGCACGCCCACCCGCGCCAAGGGGCCATCCCCGAGCTCAAGGTGAACGTCCCGGGCTCGGGGCGCTGGACCGCAGCGGGGAGGCGGCCGAGGCGGGTGGGAGGGCGCGGGAGCCCGGCAGGGAGCCGCCCAGGGCCCGGGAGATGCTGGGAGCCTGGGGGGCAGAGGGGGCCGGGGTGACCCCATCCCCGCGCTGACCTTTTTACCTCCAAGTGCCTCTGGGCTTTCCAAACAAGCCAACAGCGAGCCCGCGGGGGCAGCTATTGTCTCCGGCGGGTCCCACTGACAAACCTTTGGTCTGCGGAGGCGGGGGGCCGGGGCTCAGGAAGCTCTGCGACGGCCGACAAACCGCCATCGCTCACTAGCCCCGCGGTGCCATCGAGCTGACACGGGCCTGCGGGCTCCCACCCGGTTATTGATTCCGGTTACCGGGGAGTCCAAAGGCCCCGAGCCCTGACAGCTGAGGGGGTTGGGGGGTGGCGCGACAGCAAGGGGGCTCCTAGCCACCCCATCTGTTTAATTCTTGACCTAAAAGGAAGGGAGGTGGCCAAAAGGACTAGAGTGTAGGTAGGAAGCGCTCAGCATTTGCTTCCTAATGAAAACGGTGCCATTATAGGAGAGGCAACGTTATCAATAATTGCACAGCCCAGGTGGAGAGGAAGGCAAGCGTGTTTGCTAGAGAAAGCCTAGCTTTCCCAGAGGCCGCTGTCTTGCCCTCTGTCTTGGAAAAAAAAATCTATTAACTGCTTCTCTGCATTGAATTGAAATTGCCACCAAGGTTGGCTTCCCTAAAAGGGTCACCTTGACAGAGGGGAGAGAGCAAGTGTCTATGGAAACAAGACTCCCTTTGCTTGAAGCCATTTACTGCAAGTCGGTGGAGCCTTCTGATTGGGGTGTTTGTGGATCTTCCAACCTTTGGACCAGCAAATGGGCAGGCATGTAGGGAAGAAGGAGCAGTGGTTAGGGCAGGAATACAAGGGTGTTGGAGTTGGGCCTCGGACTGGGGCTGACAGGTCCTGGGGGAAGCGTGATAGAGGGGACAGGAGGAAGGAGGAAGGCTGGCGCATTTGATTTTGGTCAGAGCAGAAGGAGCCACGAGATTCCCCCAGGGAAGGGTGAGGGGCAGATCAATTCTCTGTTAACAGAGGGGCTGGCTCAAAATACTCCACAATAAGTCCAAATCTCCCATTTCCTTAGATGCCAAAATCTTGCCCTCTTTCCCACTTTGTGCTCTCCTAAATCCCACTTTTTGAACCTCAGACTCCAGATGTGTCTACATGGCAGGCATTTAGTTGGAGAAAGAAAAGATCGTTGCATTTTCCTATCCCATCCTAACCCGACCAGGGAGAGGATGGCAAAACACACACACACACACACACACACACACACACACACACACACACACTTTGCTGCTCTTGAATTGAGTTGATGGTTTTCATTGTTCAACTTTCCAGAATAGATGCCAAACTGCTTCACTCAGAGATTCTACTGCGGCTTTCAGAAAAGTGGATTTTTCATGGAGGGAGAAGAGGGGAATTATATTCACCAGGAGATCTGATCATGCATTTTCTACAGAACTGGAAAACCCTTCCCACCCCACACCTCCATTTATACCACGACCATCTCAAGAAGAATCCCCTGTTTTGAAAATTAAAATCTTAAGAGAATTTTTTCCCCTTGAGTCTTCAGAGAATTCTTCTCAGGGCTGGTTGCAAGTCTGTTAAGGTTTCTGAGGAGCATCTCTTCACCCTTCCCCCTCTGGTGGGGGGCAGTCGGGCCTCCACTCCACCCAACCCTCTGCACCATCTGTTTCTCAGCCTGAAGTGTGAACTTTTCTTCTTTCATTTGCCTTTTTCTTCAGCGTTTGTTCTCTCAACGTGAGGCCCTTTGATCTCCTGGACAAGAGAGACAAGAAAAAGAGATTTAAAAAACCCTGAAGATCTCCTTACTTTTAAGTTAGTTTCTTTGTTATGAACATTCCTTGCACCCATAGCCCTGGGCTGCTGGAAGGGCATTGGGATGGGGAGGCTGGGGGCATCTTTGGGAGGACTGAGATGGGGGCAGGGGTGCAGATCCAGATGAGCCTGAAAGGAAGACTGAGGATTTGGGAAAACATCCAGGATACCTGGGTTCAACTCCTTCAGATCCTGCCTTATCACCTCCCGGTGGCCTTGGGCAAGTTGTCTAATTCCCTGTGATCAGTTTCACTACCTACAAAATGGCAATCGGAAGAGCACCTATCTTCCTAGGGTTGATGTTGGGATTAAATTAGTTAATATGTGTAAAATACTGGGACAGCTGGGTGGCTCAGTCAATTAAGCATCTGCCTTTGGTTCAGGTCATGATCCTGGGGTGCTGGGATCGAGTCTTGCATCTGGCTCTCTGCTCAGAGAGAAGCCTGCTTTGCCCTCTCCCTCTGCTGCTCCCCCTGCTTGTGTGCTCTCTCTCTTTGACAAATAAATACAATATTTTAAAAATATGTGTAAAATACTTGAAACAATCCCTAATAAAGAAATTTGAGCTATAATCATAATTCTCATTATTAAGGGAGACAGGTCCTCTCCCACTTCTAATAGGTCCCTAATCTATTCCAGGGCACATCTGGACTTTTTGGCGCACACACACTCTGATTCTCGCACTCCTAGCTTGTTTGATCCCTGATAGGCATATGGGACTAGTGGCAGATTTTGGAGCTACAGAAGGGATTCCCTTCTTTGAGCCTGAGAAGGAGCCCCCTTGTTCCCTTCAGGCCTCTGCACTCACCTGTGGAGGGGAAGAGTGATCTGGGCCTCCTGCACTTTCTTCCCTTCTCTACCATGGGAGGATGGACGGGTAGTTCTGGAGGCAGACACGCTGAGTTCCTGACTTAGAGTGGTGTAGGGCAAGGGTTCTAAAGTGTGACTCAATTGTCAGTGAGTCCCCTCTTACTGGCTGGGTAAGCTTATGCCAGTTACTCAGTTCTCCTGTGCTTCCATCTCTTCCGATATAAAATGGGAGATGTGGAAAAATAAATGAGATATAGGAGACCTGCTTAGAACCTGCCTGGTAGGGCATTCAGTAGAGATTTTCTGTCATATATATATTCACATAAGACATTTCTCTTTCTTTCTTTCTTTCTTTCTTTCTTTCTTTCTTTCTTTCTTTCTTTCTTTTTTTTTTTTTAAAGATTTTATTTATTTATCCATGAGAGACACACAGAGAGAGGCAGACACACAGGCAGAGGGAGAAGCAGGCTCCCTGCAGGGAGCCCGACATGGGATCTGGGTCTCCAGGATCCTGCCCTGGGCTGATGGCAGCACTAAACCACTGAGCCACTGGGGCTGCCCTTCTCTTACTTTCTTACACTGAGTTGTTCTTGGTCTTGGCGTGATGGAAGCAGACAACCTCCAGCCCTGGCCCTCTTGCACTGTAGCCACAGGCCCAACTAGTACTATAACCATGCTACTTGCTGTTAGGGAATAAAATAATTCGGAACAAAAGGATTCAGGGTAGTCCCACAGAATACCAGTACAGGGTCATGATAAGACATGCTCTTGGCAGGACAGCCTCATTGCATAAGTCTGGGAGCACATTCTTATTATTGTCCATGAGACTGGCACCCCTTGGTGTTGTACCAGATTTTTCTTTTCTCTTTTTTCTTTCCTGTTCTGTTTTCTTTCTTTCTTTCTTTCTTTCTTTCTTTCTTTCTTTCTTTCTTTCTTTCTTTCTTTCTTTCTTTCTTTCTTCTCTTTCTTTCTTTCTTTCTTTTTTTTCTTCTTCCTTCCTTCCTTCCTTCCTTTCTTCCTTTCTTTCTTTCTTTCTTTCTCTTTCTTTCTTTCTTTCTTTCTTTCTTTCTTTCTTTCTTTCTCTTTCTTTCTTTCTTTCTTTCTTTCTTTCTTTCTTTCTCCTTTCTTTCTTTCTTTCTTTCTTTCTTTCTTTCTTTCTTTCTTTCTTTCTTTCTTTCTTTTCTTTCTTTCAGATTTCATTCATTTATTCATGAAAGACACAGAAAGAGAAAGGCAGAGACACAGGCAGAGGGAGAAGCAGGCTCCCTGTGGGGAGCCCAATGTGTGACTCGATCTTGGACCCCAGAATCACACCCTGAGCCAAAGGCAGACGCCTAACCACTGAGCTACCCAGACGTCCCTCTTTTTTCTTTTCTGATGATTCAGTCCTGACTCTAAGGACTCCCTTGAATGACCTCCTTTTAAAAAAGTATTTTATTTATTAATGAGAGATAGAGAGAGAGGCAGAGACACAGGCAGAGAGAGAGAAGCAGGCTCCATGCAGGGAGTCCAATGTGGGACTCCATCCCGGGACTCCAGGATTGGGCCCTGGGCCAAAGGCAGGCGCCAAAATGCTGAGCCACCCAGGCATCCTCTTTGAACGACCTCTTTTGCATGACTCAATCACAATATTCCAGATGCTTCAGCTTTTGCTGTTTCCTTGGCTCTCTAAGTGCTTTACACAATAGAGTGAATCCTGGGTGGGACAGGAGTTGGAGATGAGAAATATTTTATGTCCCTTCTTGGGAGAAGAGAGAGGCTTAAAGGCCTCCTGGCCCCTGTCCACTGTTGTTCTTCACATCAGGAAATAGATGGAGCAGATACTCCAGAGAAGAAAGCATTTTGTAAGAAGTCAGGGGACCCAAGTTTACTCATCAGGAGACTCCTGTGTGTCCTCAGGTAAGTCACCTAATCTCTCCGGGCCTGCTTTCCCAGTCTTTCATATAAATTGAATTATCCCACTGCAGCTTGACTCATCCTTTCATCTGAGGCTAGAAGAAGACCTAAGTAAGAAAGAATGTTAAAACTTAATGGGGATAGGAGGATGGGAGGGTGGGGTGGGGGAAACATCCTGTTGGATATAGTCTACTGGCCCAGTTAGAGCTAATTAAAATCATTCTTTCTCTTCCTACCCCCAGTCCATTTCCTCTAAGCTCTCAAAATCACTGGCCTGAGTCCAGATGATTCTGAGCCTTGCAGCCCTTTCTGCCTGGAAGGGAACCTAGGAGGGAGGGAGTCCCACAAAGCATGTGCACTCTGCTCCTCAGGGGCCTGAAGCTCCCTTCAGTTTACTCTGGTGTGACAGCTCTGTTTCAACCCCCACCTTGGAGAAGAGGCAGCTCAATATTTACCCAGCCAGAGAGGTTTGCCCAGAAGCCTGGCCTCCCTAGCCTGCTCCTGCTGGCTCTGCTCTGCTGCCGCCCCTTCCCTTCCTGGTTCATGGAGAGTTCAGCCCTAAAATGGCTAGCAGCCCCCCACCCCCAGCCCTGGCGGAGCCGGCTGTCCAGGGGATTGCTGTGGCCAGAAGGGCGGGGGAAGGGCCCCGGTCGTGGGGTCATGCCCTGGTCTCTCCACTCTTGTTGGACCAGCAAGCAGTCGGGGCCTCCCAGAGGAGAGACGACTCAGCAAATGATTCTCCTTCTTTTGAGAGAAGGAGTGGAAATTGACTAAAATGAAACTATTGGGTCTTGGAGATGATCCAGGGCTGCAAAGGGTCATGTATCTGCACGTTATTAGTATTATAGATTATATTTAATCATAGAGACACTTGCAAACTTGTAATAGCCTGCACTTTTTTTCCAAAGACACTAAAAGAGCTCATACAATAAAGAGGTGACACAATTCTCAGCAACCATATATGAAAACAGTCTCTAACATTCTGTTAGAGAATGTAAGAATGTTAGAATCTAACATTCTAGCATTCTAATATTCTAGAATGTAAGGTCCATGAAGGCTGAGATTTTGTCTGTTTTGTTGATTGTTCTATTTCTGTGTGTCTGGCACATAGTAGATGCTCAGTAAATATTTGTGGAGTAAGTGAAGATTTTTTTTTAAGATTTTATTTATTTATTCATGAGAGACACAGAGAGAGATGCAGAGACATAGGCAGAGAGAGAAGCAGGCTTCATGCAGGGAGCCCTATGAGAGTAAATGAAGATTGAAGCTAACTGCTCCTGTCTAGGAGGGCATCCCAAAATTGGTGTCCTGAAAGGATACCAGTTTCCAATGTTTGATTAGTCCAAGAGTATTATCATCATCAGTGTACTACTATGGAGGTAATGAAAGTAGGGAGGGGGATCGAGAAGCATTTTCTTCCTCTACCATCTCCGTTGTCCGTTGAAGGTGTCTATCTCTGGCAAATGACAGTAAGTTGACTTCCTAGCTTCAGGGCAAGTCTGTTCCCAGGGCTCACCCGCAGAGGTTTTGTTTGAGGCTTCTTTAGGTTAGCAGGTGTAAACTCAAGAAAATACTCAACTCTGGAAATGTAAGGGATTTAAAGGCTCAGCTGTTTTTTTTTTAAGACTTTATTTATTTATTCATGAGAGACAGAAAGAGAGGCAGAGACACAGGCAGAGGGAGGTGAAGCAGACTCCATGCAAGGAGCACATTGTGGGACTTGATCCTGGAAATCCGGGATCAGGTCCTGAGCCAAAGGCAGAAGCTCAACAGATGAGCTTCCCAGGCATCCCAGGTTTTTTTTTTTTTTTTTTTTTTTTAAGTAATCTCTACCCCCAACATAGGGCTTGAACTTACTCACGACCCAAGATCAAGAGTCACGTGCTCTAGAGACTGAGCCAGCAAGGCACCCCTGGGTGTTTAAGTTGATAGAAATGTGGGTAAAAGAGGGACGGAGCAGCCATCCTTTTGCAGAGTGATCCAGGTGAGGAGATCTTGCTGAGGAGATCCTGGTGAGGTGCTCCTGTCACAAATAAGCCTTTCTTTTCCCTCTCCCTCTCCCAACTCAACCCCACACAATCTAGGGTCATCCACACAAGAATGGACCTAGGTTTCCTTTCATCTTTTCTAAAAATGTCTGGGTTGTCTTCCTCTTCTAAGGCCAATATGGTGACTTGGCACAGGGCAGTGTATGGACTTGTTGAGTCTGAAAGGGGATAGCGAGAGATGGCCACCTGCTGGAAGTTTCCAAGAGCCCTCAGGAGCATCACCCAGTCTAGCCTGGTCAGTTGCCATCGCTGGAAATTGCTGGCAATTGATGACATCCTTTTGCTTACTACTACCATAGATCTACACACATGGATCCTGATCACAGAAACAGGAACCTGACAAGTCAGGAAAAGGGAAGGAGGGGCACCTGGGTGGCTCAGTCGTTTAAGCATCTGCCTTCGGCTCAGGTCATGATCCCAGGGTCCTGGGATTGAGTCCTGCATTGGGCTCCCTGCTCCGTGGGGAGTCTGTTTCTCCCTCTCTCTCCCTGCCACTCCCCTTGCTTGTGCTCACTCTCTTTCTCTGTCAAATAAAGAAATAGAAATCTAAAAAAAAATTTATAAAAAAGTTAGCAATGAATCTAAAAGAAAAGGAAAACTGTCAAGGAAAAGGAAAGGTCCCCTGCACCCTCTGCTCCACCTGGGGCTAGGTTTCTAGATCGGTAGGAACAAAGCTGAGAGAAGGGACTTCCTGGGCAGCCACCTGCAGGAAGGCAAAGGGCCAGGGCTTCTGCCAGGGTTCTCTGGTTCCCCATTTCGGATTGGCTGCAGGCTCTGCCAGGTGTTTTTGTCTTTTAGGATGGGGAGTCTGAAGAGGCAAAATCTGGATAACAGGTTATTTAGGGGAAAAGTCTTCCAGCTGTATGTAAGCAGACAAAGGCTGGTAGGTGGTGGAAGAGCTAACCCACTTTCTTCTTCAGCCCCGACTCTTCCTTCCCCCTCCACCACCTCCAGTTTCTCCTATTTACACTCCGTCAGCTTCCGGAACTCACTGTTCAATCCCCACCTTTGGGATTTGGCAGGAGAGATCCTACCCCAGGGACTGAAGCCACAAAGGCAACGTCTACCCCAGAGGATGGGGGGGGGGGTTTAGCAAGTGCTGAATCCATCAGGGGGTCTCTATTCAGCTATTCAAATTCAGTAATTTAGGCGCATTGGAAATGAGGGAATTGCAAAGATGCCTTTGAAAGGGCCTGCATGCTTGCAGGCTCCCACCTATGGTGCGAACATTTCAAAACCTATTGAAATCCACACCTTGATATATTCCCGCAGTGTCCCCCGGCGTCCCCTCCACATTTGCAGACCGATGTATAAACAAGCACTGTTACTCGTGTTCTCAATCAAAAATCCAGTACACAGCTTCACAGATGTGGCTGCAACAGCTGGAGAAGTCGGGCTCCCTGGGAGACAGGTATTGTTAACCTGCGTGGAAACATTCTCTTTCTCTCCCACTCCTTTGAATTTGTATTTTTAAAAATTTTTATTTATTTATTCATGAGAAATGCAGAGAGAGAGAGGCAGAGACACAGGCAGAGGAAGAAGCATGTTCCCTGCAGGGAGCCCGATGTGGGACTCGGTCCCAGGACCCTGGGATCACGCCCTGGGCCAAAGGCAGATGCTCAACCACTGAGCCACCCAGGCACCCCTGAGTTTGTATTTTGACTGTCAGTGGTGCAAAGCAGCACTTCTGAGAAGTGTGAGTGGAAAACAGAAGGGTTCTCCGCATACAGGTGAAAAGGAGGAGGGCCTTTTGCTAAAAATTCGTCAAATTTATCTTGCCAGAATTCCCAGAATGGAAACGAAAAGGAAATAGGTAGAAAATTAATCAGCTCTTCAAGTTTGGTGGCCTGTGGCTAAGCACTCAGAGGGAAAGCAATAATGAAGACAAAGCAAAACAAACAATCCCAAACATGGCCAAGCTCTTACATTATCTTCATCGGATACTGAACATCTGCAAAGCTGACTTTTTCCTTGGTTTTCATTTGGGTGTCAGGACCCACAGTTTAGTAGACTTTATCTGCATCTTCCTGCCTCGACTAAGAAAAAGAGCTTGTGTTTATCTCTAGAATTTAATAATGAGGAACAAAGGGATGGATACTAAAATAAAAGGAAAATAGCACCCAGTTAGTGCCTATTACCAACCCCAGCTTTGTGTTCTTCAACATCCTAAACTGTTTGGAAAAAAAAAATCAGACTTTCAAGTGTGCGTTGTATAAATCTAACAAAAATAATCCGAGTGTGTCCCCAAATTCTGCCTTTATGAAAAACTCCTCTATTTCCCTAGAGAAAATCCCGTTTTTAAAAATTCCTCTTTTTAATGAGAGGCTTATCTACAATAGATATAGCTCTTTCTTCTGCCTCTTTATTACTTTCTAAGTCAAATGGATATAGGTGGCTGGAAAAAATTTAAAGCACATTTTACTTTTTTCCTTTTCTTCCTCCAGCTCTCTTTTACACAAATCTCCAAGGTGGGGTGGGAAATAGAATCCTAGGTTTGAATTTAATTTAGTCAGTACACAAACCTCTTGCCCTTATGTCTTCTGCGTTGGCCAGGTGCTGAGCTGAGCTGAATGTCAGATTCCTCCTTTGGAAAACAAGAAAAGACCTGATTCTCTTTTTTTCCATCTCTCCAGATCTTTTTAAATTTAGTTTTCAAATTTATTTTTGGTGACAAGTGTAAATGTTTGCTCAGTTGCTGAGACATAACTCAGATTCTTCTCTTAAGTCAGTTGAAGCCTAGGCAGGAAGCCTGAAGCCTTCCACCCTCTCCTTTCAACCAAGACAGGGTTTAAGGTGCAGAGAATTTTCCTGCTGTCACAGAGGGTCTGACTAGGCACCCTCAGCATCCCTTCCCACCTCAGTCTGGGACTGGGAGCAGTTTCCTGAGTTACAGGGTCCACTCACCAATGAGGTCTGAAGCCCTGGTTTGGGAGAGGGAGAGAAAAGTTCACAGGTCCCTGATGGTCTGAATAGTGGGTGTTTCCATCCTAGGTGTGCCTGGAGAGAAAGGCCTCTCCCCCTCTCCTAACACGTACACACATACACACACACACAGTCCCCACAACAGTAAGCTTAATGGAGGAGTTTTGTTGTTTAAGGAATAGAGACAGAGGAGGAGTAAGTTACTTGTAAATCTGCTTCTAGTAGCAGGGAAAGGTGTTATCTCCTGGCCTTTGGCAGATGTGGAGAGAGGTTCCTGCCCCCACATGAGATTGTACTCCAGCTTTCTGATTTGTACTGCCTTTGGATATTTTGATAACCATCTAGCTGCTTCTTAGCTCATAGAGAGAACTGAGGAATCTGCGTTGCCTCCCTCTCTTCTCTTCCCTTCTGTCTTTTCCCATGCACTTCCCCCCCGCCGCCCCCAAAACAGTCCACAAGCCTTTAATTTCTCATCAGGTGAGTGAATTTCCGGAGACCTACACATGCTGAAGTTGATGATTGTTGAGAATTTCCCTCTTTTCTCAGCCTCACTAGAGCCCACCTCAGTAGGCCTTAGAGAATGAGGGTGGGGCAAATCAAAGCAAAAGAATAATGAAAAGCTTGGAGATGGGGGTGTCTGTATAGACTTTATTCTTTATTCTTTTTTTTTTTTTTTAAGATTTATTTACTTATTCATGAGAGACACAGAGAAAGAGGCAGAGACACAGGCAGAGGGAGAAGCAGGCTCCCTGCAGGAAGCCTGATGTGCGACTCCATCCCAGGACTCCAGGATCATGCCCTGAGCCAAAGGCAGACGCTCAACCGCTGAGCCACCCAGGTGTCCCAGGAAATATTTCTTTATATAGACTAGGAGCTCATCTCTTTAGGACTTGCACCCATTGATCTTATTTTGCCACCTTTTGGAGTCAACAGAATGATTCTGAATTCCTTTTCCACATGCTACTCCTCCAAATATTTGAAAACATCTCTCATGTGTGTCCCTAGTTCTTTCCTTCTCTAGAGTGATACACATTCCCAATTGCTTCATTTGTTTCTCCTGAGACCAGATTTCCAGATCTTTCCCCATCTTGCTCTTCTTTCCTTAGTTAATATTTCCATAAAATGAAGAGCCCAGAATGGAACAGAAATTATAACATGTGATTGCATCAGTTCTAAGCAGAGTGGGAATATCACATCCCTTGGTCTGGTCACTATATTTCTGTTGAGACAGACAGCAGGGCCTGGGCAGGAAAGGACTATGGGGCAGGCTGGTGGCTGGTGAGAAATGAGAAGGATCCTTTATCTCTTGCCAGTTGTGTTCATCTTCCTGACGTCTAGGGCTGCATCAGTCATCAAAACTATAATCCATACAAATCCCCAAGTTCTGGGAGGGGTGAGCACTCTCAGACTGGCAGCCATTTGTGGGGAACAAACATTTGCTGAGCGGAGCCTGTGTCTTTTGTGAGAAGGACAAGGAGCATTTGGAGTAGAGAAACCTTATGGACAGGTGAGAAGGAGAGGCTGTATTATCTCAAGGGCAGGAAGTGCAGATGACCTGGGCTAAGCCAGCTACCCCAGGTCATCTGCTCTTCCTTATCATTGCTCTCTGGGTAACTACTTCTTTCCTAATGCTTCACCCTGACCTCCCCTCTTGAGGGCCTCAGTTTTTTTTTTTTTCCATTGTTGTTGTTATTGACATCCATATAGTACTTTGCTATTAGCCCTTACTTCTCATTGCATCTCTGGGAGGTTTCTATGATCTTTGTTCTCCCATACAGGGAACCCGAGGCACGGAGAAAATAAGCAATGTACTCAAGATTGCATATCTGAAAAGCAACATATGATTTTCTTTTTTTGCTTCTGGCCCTCAAGAATGTATATGTAAGTCCACATATTCAGAATATGCAATGCATTCAGGATCATGGCTTTTATTCCACCATCTTTGCTGCAGCCAAGTCCCTCACTATCAGGCCTTGTTCAGGGTCTTAGGTCATTGCCTTTTTCCTTTTAGGGAAGAGAAATCAAGCAGACTACCCAAGTATTGAAGATCACTGGGTTCGACTAGGGAATTGCTCTCTCTGTCTAACCTTTAAAGATAGAAAATTCCTGCAAATAGAGTCCAAGTCAAATATTGGTTGACTCAGAGGTTCCATGAAAACTTCTAATGGTCCAGGGTTTGCCCATGATGGGAGGTTTGCCTTAGGGATCTTCCCTTGGAGCAGTTTTTTCCAAGTTTGGAAAGAGGTAGACACTTTGAACATGACTGATCTTGAAGCTGAAAATTTAAGGTTTGGTATATTACAGCGAAGGGGGAAATGGGAAGGGGGCTCTTAACATGAATATGAGAAGGGTTGTCTTTGAGGACATCTCTTTCTAAGTTCTTATGATGGGCGTGTGGGGGCTATGACCTCCCAGGAAATGGGAGTCATGAT